>NC_133370.1:32190109-32231430 GCF_049309525.1 Garra rufa
AATAATTTTAATAATTTTTTTTAATATAAATAATATGTTATATTTTACAATATACTATTTTAGTATATTTTAACGTATAAATACAGCCTTGAGCACTAGAGACTTAAAAAAATCCATATAATAATAGTAATTATATCCTATAATACATATAATATAATATAATATAATATAATATAATATAATATAATATAATATAATAATATTTTTCGGCATTTTCTGTCAATTATTTACTTACTTCCTCTTCTCCTACGGTGGCCGTTTTACATTTATTGTCATTATTGTTAATAAAAATAACATACAGATACTGTATGTTATGTGTATGATATGGAAGTACGTTTCTACCACTGAATAAAAAATTAAAAAGATAATTGTAACTTTTTATCTCAGAATTCTGACATTTATATCTTGCAATTGTGACTTTTTTTTCTCAGACTTGCGACATAAAACGTAATTTATAAACTCACAATTCTGAGAATTCTTTTTTCCCTCCTGAGAATTGGACTTTATACAAGTTTAAATCTCTCAATTCCGAGGAGGGAAAAAGAAGAAAAAGAAGTCAGAATGGCGAGATACAAATTCACATTTACGATAAATTATATCCCGCTATTCTGACTTTATAACTCCAAGTTGTGAGATTATCTCACACAATTTTTCTACGTGTCTGTAAATGATTTCCTTACCTGCACTGCTTCCCTTAATTTTTATGTTGTGTTTTTGTGCTTCTCCCAACCTGTGAGAGCCAGAAGTTATCCTCTTCTTTAGCTTCTTCTTGGCATTGAGTAGTGGCACATCTGTCAAGTTCTCAACCCAAGGCAGGGGGCTCATTGCCCTAATAAATCTAATGAAGTCAGTAAATGTAGCTCAGGGACAGCGAGAGGCTCGGCACTGTCCAGATGGTGGGAGGAGAACCCTCTGGCCCCCTCAGTGCAGGTCCACTCAAAACTTAGTCACTACCATCAAGCACAGGCCATATACTTATGCAGTCACAAGCAAAGGACGTTTTACAGGATACTGCATCGCAAGGTGGAAAGCGGTGGCAACATTTGGGTTTATGAATGTTCTTTTCTGCATTCTTAACACTGCAGCGATGCATGCGTGATCTTTTATGGCAATATTAGATTTGGTGCACCTGTGCTTTTGTGTGAGTGCGTAGGTGGTTGTGTATGAGTATACATGCTTTTGAAAGCCTTTAATATCGCTCTAGCCTTTCCCTCTGTTATGAAGGCCCTCATAATGCAGGGGCAAAGCTCAGACTGACAGCCAGTTATTAAAAACCCAATACCAGGACACATCTGTGCCCAACAGAGGAAACCAAGGACTACCTATATCAAAAGCAATATTAGCACCTGTTTTGGCAAGAAATCCACAATGCAACAGGCTTGCACATGAAATCACAATAACATTATTGCCCCTGCAGGTTTGGTGAAATCAATAGTCCTCGACTGTTGCATCGCTCCCCTTCCTCGCAAATGAGCACGATCACAGCGACACGCTACTTCTCCTACGCTGCTCGTATTACATGTGAGGTTATGAAACATATGGCTCTCACATAAAGATAAATTTGCTGAAAGTGCAGAATTTAATTAAGCCGTAATAGCTTTCATCTGTCATCAAGTCGTCTGCCGTGATCACAAGGGCAATTTATCTCCATGTTAAGATTCATGGTATGCAGGACCCTGCTCATGCAGATATATAGTTGCATGTGACCTTGTGCCTAATAATTCAGCAGGAAATGAAATCCATGTCTTTGTCTAGTGGAATGGGTTTAGAGAGCCAGGAAGGGACATTTCATGTGAGCGAAAGTGTCCTGCTGTTCTAATACACCAGCACCATACTGCCAGACAGAGTAGAAGAGATTTCTCCATGTATAAAGCAAAGCTGGAAGGGACAAGTTTTTTGGGTGCACTGGGCCTGGATTAATATTGGGAATAATGGGTTGAGAACTAAGTATGTGTTTCAAACCTGAGTTTGAATTGGATATTTAACATTGCATTTCAATTTTATGAAGACGACAATATACACTATATTGCCAAAAGTATTGGGACATCCACTTCTAATGAACAGGTTTGACTACTTTAGTAATTTCCATTATAACTATAATTTCTGTATAACAACAATGCCTTCTGCATAAGCACCTCTTAGCAAAACACAGAGTAAAACAGTCTGCGCTTTGTTTCCCGGCGGACCGAAAATAAACGCGACACTTGCGTCTCCAAGAAATCCGATCAAATTCAACTAATCAGATGACGACTTCGACATTCCTGAAGTGTTTCCAGTTAAGTGTACCATATGCATCAGACATTTAGCCAACATTCTCATTTGTCTGAGGCTGAGACTAGGACTCCCCCTTCTAATAAACAGGTTTGACTACTTGACTACTACTTTATTTGACTAATTTCCATGAGTACACATCTTAATGTTTAAGCATATAATGATATTCTAGGGAATTGTGTGCTTCTAATTCTATAGCAACAGTTTGGACAAGACCCTTTTCTATTCTAAGATAACAATGCCTCCATGTATAATGCAAGGTTCAAAAAGAAATTATTGATTCAGTCTGTGTGGAAGAACTTGACTAGTCTGCAGAATGAAGTGTCCTAATCCCAGCTGAACATCTCTAACTTTAAATGTAGGCCTTCAGACAAAAACTCATGACCACCAAACACCAATGACTTGTACATATGGGTATAGTAATTTTAGACACTTCCAAAACTGTTGCAACAGTCTAAAGAAGAGGGTGTCCCAATACTGTTGTCCATATAGTGTATGTTCAAGTCATTGGTGTTTGGTGATTAGTTTTTGGCTCAAGGTCTGCATTTAAAGTCACACCAGAGGTGTTCAGATGGGATTAGGACATGGCTTTTGGCAAAACAGTCCAGTTCTTCCACACTGACTGAAACAAACATTTCTTTTTGAACCTTGCCTACATGAAGGCTTTGTCATGTTAGAATAGAAAAGGCTCCTGTCCAAACTGTTACTATAAAATCAGAGGCACACAATTCCCTAGAATATCTTTATATGCTTAAACATTAAGATTTGTACTCATGGAAATTACTAAAGTAGTCAAACCTGATTATTAGAAGGGGGAGTCCCAATACTTTTGGCAATGTGTATGTATTAGTGCTGTCAAAATTAATCGCAATTATTGCATCCAAAATAAAAGATTGTGTTTACATAATATAAAGGTGTGTACTGTATATGCAACATGGTGTCACATATTGACGCTTGGTCAGGACCACTTGGTATCACTTTTTGATGCTCCGGGTACCACTTTAGCGTCACCTTTGGACGTGCCAGGTCCTCCATTGCTTTTAGCTTTTTGCATTATGTGTTATATTTAATGGTTTGCATGCATTTGCAAAAATCATTTTATATAAATGTATACTTTCATAGATATTTTAGAGCACCTAACCCCATCCCTACCCCTACCCTAAACCTACCCACTTCTGAACAATATAAAACACACAACAGGCAAATAAAAGTACAGTGACAGATATTTATTGCAAAAACTGACCATAAAAAGCAGTATAAAAGTATTACAAATGAGTTGCATTGCATTCCAAAACCTCCGATATCTTGATGCGAAGAACAGAGTAAATCATAAGGTTTTAAATCCCTGAAAATGATCTCGCTCCCACACATATCACATTCAAAAAGATACTCCCGAGCTTGTTTAGCATGACGCAATTGGTCAAAAGGGTCTCTAGGTTACGTATGTCACCATGGTTCCCTGAGAAGGGAACGAGACACTGCGTCCCCTAGGGGTCGCTATTGGGGAACGCCGCAGCGTGACTCATGTCTGAAGAATGCATATGAAAAAACTACATGAAATGGCCGGCGACAGCATATGACGTCACCGCGGCACGACCGCCGCTCCTGGTGCGTCACTACCGGGCGTCACTGTATAAAGAGGCGCCAGTGTAAACGCACATCCGCTTCAACGTCTGAAGCTTCTCATCCGAAGCATGGCAAGAAAGTGTAGGGGACGCAGTGTCTCGTTCCATTCTCAGGGAACCATGGTTACATACGTAACCTAGAGACGTTCCCTTCCGAGGGAACTCTCACCGCGTCCCATAGGGGTCGCTATTGGGGAACGGTTATACCCACGCTTCCATGCTGAGAGGAGTGCATGCTATAACAGCCAGCACTAAGCATCAATTCTGAGAAGAATTGCCCCAATTAGGACGTGGTGACAGCTGTTGGAACGTTTATCCCCCACGGCCAATGGCCTGAACTGTTACCCACTTACCTGGATAGGTCAAAGGGCACAGGGCATAGCTCAGGCTTGGAATCAAGCGATTCCTTCAGGAGAAACGGCTAGGTTATTTAGAACAGGAACTGCCAATACTACAATACCCTCGGTGAACTGAAACCCTGAAGGCCAGGGAGGAATGCCCGTCCTGACGAGGGGGCGCTCATTGGGGACCCTCTCCGCAGAAAGGGGAGAGCCCAGCTTGCGCGTGCCCATCCAGCCGAGGGGGCGCTCATTAGGGACCCTTTCCTCGGAAAGGGGAGAGCCCAGCTCGTGCCTGAGGCCTGAAGTGTGAGAATCAGCCTGGACAAGAGGGACAGGCTCCTAAACCCAAGAACAGGAAGGAAAGCCTGGCTCTGTTGGTGAGATTGGAACTCTGAGTAGACCCTTTCCACAGAAAGGGGAGTTACCAATGTCATCTTAGGCCCAGAGAAGGGGTCAGCTTCTGGAAATCGTGAGGACAGACTCCTAACCCTGAAGGCCAGGGAGGAACGCCCATCCAGCCGAGGGGGCGCTCATTACGAACCCTTTCCTCGGAAAGGGGAGAGCCCAGCTCGTGCGTGGGGCCTGAAGAATGAGAATCAACCTGAACAGGAAGGACAGGCTCCTAACCCAGATGACCGGGAGGAAAACCTGGCTTTATCCGCGAAAGCAGTACTCTGAATAAAACCCTTTCCGTGGAAAAGGGAGTACTACTTAGGTCGAACCGTCCCTGCCCTCGGGCTAACAGGGGGATCGACAGACCCCAGTCTAGGTGGACTCATGTTCCTGTCTCAACAGGACATAAATTCCCCAGAATAGGAACTGGAGGACTGAGAAATTGCTCCTTGGAGACAAAAAAAACTCAGGAGGTGCTGGAAAGAACCTCCAGCTGATGAGATCACTCCAGGATCTGGAGTCCACAGGGAGGGTCTGGAAGAGGGATTCTCAGAAAAGGTCTACAAAGGACAGCGTTAAACATGCCAAGGGCAATCCTAAGAAAGAAACTTAGGGAGCTTACCTTGAAGAGGACATAAGTCCTATGTCTAACATATGCTGTAAGGGTGGTTTACCGCACGGCCTGTGGCGTAGAGAGGACGAACACTGCCGTAACCATAATCCGTAGGATCAGAGGAGGAGCATCCGCCGTAGACCCTGAAGGCTGAACTAGTCTAGGAAATCCCCTTTTTTATTTTATTTATTTATTTATTTTTGGCGGTTAATTAACTCCACAATCGCGACGCGCAGCACATATTCGGCTCCCGCGGGAGCTACACATACTCCGCCCAAGCGCCAAATTCCCTCAGGAATAAAGCAAGCAAGGAGCCGCTGGCGACGCCGCGAATGCGTTAGTTAATGCCACGAGAGGCAAACACACTCATGCAAAATGAGGAACAGAGAAACTCACCTCCTTCCTTTGCGAATGCGTTTTCGCGATGAGCCCATTAGTTCCCTCGGGAGCTGAACGTGCTGTTATTCACCACACCCATGCAAGTGGGTATGAGAGCGTGCCTCTGGTTACAAACAAGCAATGAATGCACTGATTGCATTCTACTCACTCAAGAGCTAATGTTGCTTGCGTTATCCCCTCACAGCTTGGGCAGTGTGATAGTGCGGGTATCAGATTACCACACACGTCACACGCAGAGAGAATACAAGCACTCTTAGACAAAGAGAAGCTGAAGACGACGAAGAGGGTGTGTGTTTACACCGGTGCCTCTTTTTACAGTGACGTCCGGTAGTGACGCACCTGCAGCGGCGGTCGTGCCGCGGTGACGTCATACGCTGTCGCCTGCCATTTCATGTAGTTTTTTCATTTGCATTCTTCAGACACGAGTCACGCTGCGGCGGTCCCCAATAGCGACCCCTAGGGGACGCGGTGAGAGTTCCCTCGGAAGGGAACTAATGGCATTTCACAACCTAAACTGACGCAATGCTTCTTCTGGCGGCAGTTTTTGAATTTGTGCACAAACTGCACACAGGATGAGCTGTACGGCGGATAGAGACTGCAATTGCATCTATTCCTCTCAGAAATCAATAATTTTGTCTCAGAGGACTTGGAATATTAATCTTTTTTTTTCTTTTTTTATTGTGACTGTAGTTGTATCTGCCTGTTATATCAAAAATGGTTGGGCTTGGGGGCATGGGTTGGGTTACATGCTTATAAATATGTAAATGTAAAAATAATTGCTTTAACTGTTTACATTGAAAAAGCAAACACACCCCAAAATATATACAATAATGGAAAAATTATTACTCAATATGTAATTTAATAGTGACAATAAAATTTTCAATGCCTGTCGTGTCAGCGTATTGATGCCAAAGGTTTCTTATTTAAAGCAATGGAGGATGATATTTGCTTTTTGCCAAAAAGTGACGCCAAGGGGTCCTGACTAATCGTCAATATGTTACGAGTTGGGAGTTAGAATGTGTTGGTATATTTATAGGATTTATATTTATTTATATGCATATTTACAATACATAAATTACATATTACATATATTTCTTTAAAAATACACACACACACACATACACATTTCTGCCAATGTATAAAAAATAAAAAGGTAATTGCAACTTTTTTTATCTCACAATTTTGACTTTTTTTCTCACAGTTGCGAAATTGCTTTATTCCTTAGAATTGCGGCTATTTCTCAGAATTGCAAGTTTATATTTAGGCAGTTCTGACAGCAACTACAAGTTTATACTGTATAATTCTGAGGAAAATGTCATAAAATGTCATAAACTCGCGTTTATGAGAATAAAGAGTTTTTACCTTTCAGTTCTGACTTTATTTCTTGCAACTGTGAGTTTATGACCTGCTATTCTGACTTTATATTTTGTAATTGTGAGTTACAATTCTGACGTTTTTTTTTTCCTAAGAATTGCAGAGTTTATATCTCACAATTGTGACTTCCTAACTTGCAATTGCATATTTATATCATGCAGTTCTGAGGAAAATAGTCAGAATTGCAAGTTTGTATTAGCAATTCTGAGAAAAAAGTCAGAATTGAAAAAATATATAATTATAAAATATATAATTGTAAATCCAATATATATTGGCTATATTCAGATTTAGTTCTGTATATTTATGTTTTACATTTATATATTCTTACTTGTAACTATATATTCAGATTTTTTTATAATTATTTCCTGTTTGGATGTATATATACCCATGGTGGACGGTACGCTTTATTTTAATGTACCTTCAAGCTTTCATTGAGGACATCTAAAAAACAATCATACAAGATTCTGGACTCTATAACGGTCTGATTATAATGAGCAGTTTTAAATTCCACATCATCACAAGCAATGACAGAATTGAATAGTTTCAGGACTGAGTCAAACCACATCAAACCTAAGTTGTTCTCTGTACTTGCATTTATCCAAAAGAACAACACAATGGGCAGTTCCTCTGTTGTGTGACTGCATTACGTTTCTTTATATTGCATTTCTGTAAATTCCTCTTCCTGTCATTCCAATTCAACATGGCATGAGACATAACCAATTCAGTTGAAATTCCATTTTCATGTACTGAAAGGGAGTTTTTATTTAATGAAAATCATGCTAATGAGTTTATGCTTTGTGTACTATATAGTTTTCGTATTCGTTTATGCACAAATGTCACATTAGCATTGCATACAGCTGCATTCTTCATATAAACAGCAAAATGCTTGAAATACTTATAATGCATGTGTGCCAGCCTTAACCAGGCAGAACCTTAAGATCTTGATCTTATGTGTGCAGGAGGATTTTCATTTCTGTCCTCTTGTTGTATCCCATGTGGGAAGAACAGGTGCTTGAGAAGCGAAGAATTATGTGTGTTTGGTACTTTTGTGATAAATAAGATGTGTGTTGGTTTAATCAATGCATACTGAGCTCATCTACCAGCTGTCCACTTCTGCCTGTTTTCCAGACTTGTCATTCATAGCTCAGGTGAGCAGAATTCCCAATTAGGTTTGAGTCGCTAACGCCGTAATGAGGCCTATGATGTGCAGTGAGAGTTAAACGCAAGATTTCAACCACATCTGAGTCTGAACTCTCTTGGGGCTAAACATAATGTGGCAATAAAATATCTGTAAGCCGCTGCTGCTAGGTTAAGCATTGTACTAAAAAACTGGGAACTGCAAAATAAAAGAAGACATAAAGTGTAACCCACCTCGTGGTCTGTGGTTTTGAAGCAAGTGCATGCTGAGATATTCAGTGCTGTTATTCTTTGAACAGTGTCCTGTAGACTGACTGGGGAGCAGCACGTAGGTGCAATGGTTTGAAATGTCAGGCTTGTCATAATAGTTGATGGTTGAAAATAATAATATAAAAAAGAATCTGATGGATAGAAAAGTCAAATCATTTATAAAAAGTGTGCTAACTAACAGTGCAGATTAATGAATAATAAATAACATAAAACACTCTGGCAGGCTGCAAGCACTCTAGCAGTTAAAAGAACAAGCTACACAATTAATATTGTAGACAAATGCAAATGGTGTCCATGTATTTAATCACAAAATTAACTTTTGTATTTATTTTAAATGTTAGAGGTGATAGAGAAGGAAAAACACCCCAAAATATCTTAACATACCTGTAAACACCTTCAATACTGTTATTTGTGTTATTTTATAATGTGATGACAACACACATTAGTTTACATTTAGTCTAAATGGTATGTTTTTTCAGAGTTTCAGCCCTGTTTAATTAAAAATATTCTTTAGAAATAAAAGAAATTCCATCATGACAACTCTGAAGAATTTATCATTATATAGAAAATGACAATGTTATTGTATTTGGTCTTGGTGGAATAGATCTGCTATACTCCTGAATTGCTGCTAATAGTATATTTAAAAAAAAAACATAGCAGATCTATACAGGTGGAGCTGGGGAGGAGGAGGATTCAGAAGAACCAGCCATTTAAATGAAAAGCAGCAAGATTATTGGCTACATATGCAACATGAACTAATCAGCTTGTGCCAAGTAGTTTAGCACTGTGAATATTATAAGTTTGCATTAAGAACCTGCAGCCTGCATTGATTATTAACATTTAAATTTGAACTACAGGCCCAAAGGTTAAAAAAAATAAATGAACGCAAGAAAATAAATGAAATCGCCCTGCCAATGCAAGTGTGCATTTTGAAACAACAATTTTTCAACCCAGTTTTGTAATTGCCAGTGATGATACTGTGGCACACAGAACTGCTCATTACAATCACAGAGTTGCCAGAATCATATGAGCTGGTTTGATTATGTTTTTTTTTTTTTCTTCTTCTTCTTCATATCTGATGTCCTCACTGAAAACAGGAAGCTGTGAAGCAAGGTTATCACATATCTCTTTTTAAAAAAAGCTTCTGTAAATGTAGTAATTGATGCATGTTCTTTTTCCCCCCAGGTATCCCGAACAATCTTGGCACCTCTGGTGAGTTTTTCAGCCATGAATTAATGAACATCATTTGTAGCTCAAATTTTTATATAGATAAGGATACTTTATTATGTAAAACAGAATTACATCAAATATTCAAACATACTTTTCAATGTCTGGTGATAAAATAGACATTGACTGAAAACCAGTTATAAACACTAGATTATTTAAAAGGGAAACCGAGCTATTGAAACTAATATGGCTTAATATAATGTAAATGATGAAATATGTAGTAGAAAACCCATAAAAGATTTACATTATTTTAAAAAAATCCATACATATTTTGGACTATGGGGATCAAATGGTTGCACTCTGAGAGTTACTGGCCCTGTTGCTATTTTTAAAACAAAACAACTAATAAAATGCTGATAAAATGCCACATTGTATGGCTTTTGGTTTTCACTGCTTTCCTAGCAATAATAAGAGGAGAAAAGAATGAGAAGATGCCTGTGGACAAACAAATCTTCCTAAAGACCTGTGTCTTTGTTCTCTCCACTTTAGCCCTGATGCCTTTAAGGCATTTAGTAGACCACAGCTACTTAAAACTTACAAATGGCAGAGACAAGAAATGCTAGATGCCATCCAAAATGTAAAGCCGTGGATTTTTACTTCATATCCATGGGGGCGTTTAGACTCCTTGTGGGGAAAAATTTACAGTATGGCATTCGGTTTAAGCCTATGGTTATATCCATCACCACTTCTTTCTTTAGCTGTGTCATGATATTATTATTTAATTTTTTCGAGTTGGGTTGTGGTAAGAAAATAGCAACAGGTAGCTCACTGAGTCCATTCAGTGCAACCATTTTTTTATCATCTACATACCATCAACAGTGGTACTCCTCATAGCTGACATGAATTTTTTAAATAACGTAAAACTTTAATGGGTTTTCTATCTACTACATATTTCAGTAAGAGACATCATTCACATTATATTAAGCCAAACAAGTTAATACCTGGGGTTACCTTTAAATAATACAGGAATAATAACCAAGACATTATTTGATTCTTCTCTTTCAGTTCGACCAAATGCTTCTTCACTTGGAGCAGCAAACCGAAATCAAGGTAAGACTTTTAGAAATCATCTCATTAATGCCTTTAAAACATCCAACCACAGATTTTTTTTTTTCCAGCTTGAGGACCAAACCCTCATTCCAACAGTGTCTTTGTTTGTGTCTACTTTGATCTCCTCTACAATATTAGTCTACCCTCAAATCTCAAAAGACTAATTGTCTGCGGTTATTTTGCTGTTAGGTTGTTGGGGATAATGATATGCTTAGAATTAGAAAACAATAACATAAACGTCATACTCTAACCCCATAATGGCAATGAACTGTGATTTGATAGTTGATAATGCTAGTCAGAGGCTGCTAAAATGTATTTTGTCACTAGCATATTATAGATGGTCTCAAAGCTTAAGGGTGAACTAAAAGCCACGCAACTCGTATTTTGATTCCATGGGCTCTTTAAGAGGAGAGGATTCTACAAACTGAAGGCTTCTCATTTGCAGCGCTCCTGCTGATTGTGGGTGACAGTGAGTGGTCTCTTTTTTTGTCAGGACCAGAAGCAGAACAAAACAGAGAATTCTGAGAATCTGTCTGGTTGGTCTACACCTACATTTTCTAAATCCAAACCTTCTGTTAAGCAGCCGACTGACAGTAGTCTTTAATGATGACCTCCAGGATATCAGGCTCTTCTAATAACCTCTCAAATGTAATTAGTCTCAAGTATCTGTTTTCTTCTGACTGGCCTCTTTATGGAATAGGAGAGAAAGAGGTACGGGAAAAAAAAAAAAGATAAGATGGAGGTAGGTTTATGTACACTGGTTTCAAAGACTTGGTTGAGATTAATCTCTTGAGCAGATGAATACAGTGAAGAGAAACCATCACTCAGACCATGAAAAAAGATGAAAAGAGATGCACAGGGGAAAAAAATATGTGCAATGGGCATTGAGATTTGTTTATGAGTTAGAGAGCAGTAAATGCTATTAATCAATAGAAAAGAAGACTTACACAGTAAAATAACATGTAGAAGATGAGCAGAAGGCACAGTATTCTGTTTTGATTCTGTTAGTGAAATTTCTCTTTATTTTATACTAAACCAGTAGTTTTCAAATGGCGAGTAACAGCCTGAAAATGTCTTCCTCAAGGAAGAAAATAGTGCTAAATAAAATTCAACTAACAATATGCAGTAAATGGGCACTGTTCAGATAGCTAGATAGGCTTATACAGTGTATACAGTTTTGTCTAAATAAATTAAAAATAAAACAATAAAAACAACTTTCAATGATAATGTGCAGTATGGAAAATGGATAGTTATGTTAAAATTTACTAAACAATACATTTAACATTGTGGGGAAGAAAAAAAAAACTAAACCTAAATAGAAATAATAACCACTGATCTAGACAGTGAAAAGGCCTTACATATGAGTTTTTACTTATAATATATTAAAGGCATAATTCACCCAAAAAATGAAAATTCTGTCATTAATTACTCACCCAAACACATTTATTCATCTTCATAACACAAATTAAGATATATTTGATGAATTCTGAGAGCTTTCTGACTCTTCATAGAGCAAGGCAACTGACACAGTCAAGACCCAGAAAGGTACTGAAAGCATTGTTAAAATAGTCCTTGTAACATCTCTTCTTGTAGTTGTGTTGCAGTCTATGCAGGGTCAGAAAGCTCTTAGATTTCATTAAAAATGTCTTAATTTGAGTTCCGAAGATGGGTTTGGAACAACATGAGGGTGCGTAATTAATGATAGAGTTTCATTTTTGGGTGGACTATCCCTTTAATTCTCTTTAATACGCTATTTTTAGATTGTTCTTCTAAAAAAGGAACATTGAAACCACCTCTCTGACCTGTCAGGGAACAAATAGATCTGTCATATGTATGCATCACTATTGCTCAAGTCAGGAGCTGCCTGTTCTGTTCCGTTAGCGTGTGAAAAAGTCACATTACCCGGCGAAGGTGCGATACAGCACATATGTCTCCTAGGGAGAGACAGACTTCGGCCAGGGTTCACACCTCTGTTTTATCTTAGGTCAGAAGGTAAAGCGCAACACAAGTGCAAATGCAATATATGCCACTGTACACTGCATGTGACGGATGACCTTGCACGTCTTTCACGATGAAAATGAAGCCCGGGACAGACGTGAGTGTCTGTGTGTTCAGTGCTCCCTCGATGCGCATGTACATATTTGAAGAAAGAAGCAGTCAAAGGAGCAGCGGCAGCAGGTCTGTCTTCTGGGTACACTTGAACCGCACCCTTTGCTCAAATCTAATCTTGGGTACAGATGCTCATGGAAAGACAATAGCTCTGTAGGGTCCTCTGGAGGCCTGTCAGCATTTGGATAATCCCATACACAGTGAACAAAGTAAACTCCAAGCCTGGAGATTTAAAGTTTAAATCCCAGCAAAATCTTTCCAGAGTTGTCGCTCAAAATGGACACTGAGCTTTTCTGAGCACAAGTTAAACCATGCCAGATGGGCTTTTCATAGAGAGATATGATAAAAAAAGTGATATTTCAGTGTTCAAATTCCCCTCAGCACTTAAAATGCTTAAAAAAGTGTCTCTTTTGAAGTGATGTATTTTTGTTTGTTTATGTAATAGTAGAATTGGAGTAATAATGCAGAAAAAATGTCTACATTTAAATTATGGAAAAACAGTGAAAACAAAATTTGTCAAATGACAGTAGATTTTTAAATAATATGTAAGTGACTTCTGATTAATCAATACATTGTTGCAGCAATGCTAAAATGCACAATATAGTAAAAATTTGAATGCGAAAAATTACCATGTTACTACTCAGCTCAAGCAGTCGTTCATTATAAAATATTAAGTACAAATTTGTGTCCTTTAATAAGTTTAATATGTAGTTTAATATCTTTTTGCCTAATATGACCTTTTAACTGTGACTACATTCGTGAAATAGCACATCTTCTCATAAATTCTGTAAATTTTCTAAACTGGCCAAAGCTGATTTTCTGTTTTTTTTGGTCTCCCTGACTAGGGTGTGTTTTCCAATGTTATCCAACTACAGTATGGTCGAAAGTTTTGCTGTTAACAACATATTGCAGTTTCCCAAAACCATTGTTCCAACGAACATTTGCAAAAAGCATCAAAAATTGGTGTGGTTTGAAAAATACAGCTCTTAAACTTTTAGTGCAACTTGTGGACCTACAGTAAATAGGTCATCGTTTTTATATTTTATATGAGTAATAACACACGAGTAGCAGTGCAATATGGCTGTATATCAGCATGGCTGTGATTTGGCCGTAGGTAATCACATCATGCGGATATAAAGCCATATCACATGGCTACGAGTGTTATATAGCGTTTATACAACAGTTCGCCGGCACGAGTGTGTAAATGCATAAGCAGCAACAATGGAGTGTGTTTAAAAACCCTTTTTGTGCAGAACTACAACCAGACAGTTTAACAGCTGAACCCATTTTTAAAACATCAATTTAGAGCTAGCAACAAAAGAATGTTTAGTTGCTTCATTGAAAGCTTATTGTATTACTGTATTAAAAGCTGACTGTATTATGTAAAGAATTATAAAGAGAGAGATGGCAAGAGCGAGTGTGATTAACTGCATCTGATACATTAGTTTGAATGTCCGCTGAGGAAAGCGATATCTTTGTCGTACTATCCTTTAATTTCCGATGACAGTGTTGCTCAGTGCATTTGTTGGCTGCGTCTTACAATCTGTTATTGAAAGTAAAGTATCTTCCTTGTTTACAAGCCTGTTTCAGTCTATTTCGATATAAAGGTCTTTACTGCTGTCTCAGTCATAAAGAACATTCTCTTGTCACCATCTAATGGCAGAACAATGTCTAAAATCACCATCACGAACACACACACTGTTTCTCAATACTAAATAATATTATTAAATACTACAATTATTTATATAAAATATTTATTAAATAATAATATTTAATAAACAGCAACAGCCATCATAAAAGCTGCTAGGCAATTCAATCAAAAGTACAAAGACAGCGCTCTGTTATACAGCGTTGAATTTGATGATGAGATTTCGCCCTCAGCCAAAACTATTTGTTTTGGAACAAATAATACATTAATGAGACCAAAGACTGCCTGTTACATTTACCCAAAATGAATTATATCTCAATTTCAACCACTAGAGATTTCAGTGCCAGTAGCAAATTACAGAAGATCTGGCAGAAGAGTTGAATGCCTACTGACGCCCTGGAGCACACATTTCTGAAAATGCCAAAGCAAATTTTCAAATAGGTGTTATCTTTATTAATAAACCACATATTTGAAGTCACCTTCTCACCTGAAATACTCTTAAAACTACATTCCATTACACAAAAACAATATCATTTATAAAATTAAAGTGGATTTAGGCATCTGTCATGACACTCGCTGTAAGAAATACCACAAGTGCAGTGATACAAATGGTGAAATGGTTATCACTAGAATATTGCACTCCTGGAAAAGTCTTATAGCCAATCAGATTCAAGAACCAAAAATAACTGTTGTATAAATATGTACAAATCTTTATGTCTTTTAGTTTGTGAAGAGAATAAAGAGAGTACATGTGTATAAGTCCTTTAGTATGACGTGGGAGAGGACTTGCAACTGAATAAAACATCTGGAAATAAAGTAAAACAATGGAGAACAAATATAGTGAAGTATTCCTCAGATGCCATGTTCATTATTTACAACAAGAATCTGACATGAATTTGATCTTGAACCAATTATTTTTTCAAAAATATGACTCCACTTCCTGCTCAATGTCATTAACAACAGTTTTTGATTAGTGAAGCAACGCGGTTTGAACGATGGCTGTGCAAAGTTACCGCAGGTTAGGTAAACAGTCACGACTAGATAGTTAATTTCTCCAACAATGCAGTGTTGTTAATATTAATTAAGCGGCAAGTTATCTTATGTATAGGAAGCACACCCCTGGTCAGACTGGTTTATAGGGTCAGCCAACAAAATTAAACCAGTGAAACACTAGTTAATCTAGGCATAGTAAACTAGCTAAGATCTAAGCTTAGACTGGTTTAAGTGTGGGTTTTAGCAGAGTTATTGCTCATAGCCGGTTTCCTTCAGTTTTGTTCTGTCCCTGCTTCTCGGAGAACCAAGATGAAATTCATCTGAATGAAGAAAGGAGCATGTAATTACATCCAGTTTCTGAGCAAATAGTCCTGTCTCTCCTCCTAAAGCAAATATTTTCCTCAATAATGGAAGCTAGTACAATGCAATAGCAATCATCTTTTTTCCACTAAAGAGCTTGTTTACAGGTCAAGAGACGGGAGATTAGAGCAATTCAGACTGGATTGGCACCATGACATACAATTCATTGCACACCAATTCCCTGTTTGCCTTGAATTTGAACTTGAAATTTAAAGGGGGGGGGGGGAGCTTTGAATCTTAATTATGCAGCGTTTATTTTTCATTTTGCAATGATTAGATTATGGATCCAACATCAGAAGTGTCAATGCTTTGTTGAATGGTTCATTTAGCAATATAGGTGTTGATTGAGTTTGCAGTAACCTTCACATGCTAAATAGACTAATCACCTGGAGTTACCTGGAGCAAACTGATCTTATGAGAAACAACTATTTTCAGCCTGGTCTTTTGACGAAAACGTACTTATGGGAGACACAAAATATGTACCAATAAGTACATATCACTTCAGTTTCCAACAGAAATGTCCACTGAGTGGCACTAAAAGAGTGTTTGTTTTTTCCTCGGAACAGATGAACGTACATATAGTACATTTTATGTGACGTTGGTTTTGTGGCGCTATAACTCTAATGCGCTGTTATTTTAAAATAACGTACCATTTGCACTACATCTAAAACTACCCAATAGCATGAACAAAAGCGAATGTGATGTAAAAACACAATCGCAAGCATGCCATTTTCTATCAGCTCTTTCATCATGAGTCATGTTTTTCACTGGATTTGTACCCGTGGATTCCACATCCTAAAGGCTGGGACACACAAAGCTGACGGCTGTCCATCGGTCAACGTCGGACTGTCGTTCAGCGTCTTTCGGACTAGTTTGTTTGGTGTGTTCCACACGTCAGCGGGAGGTTGCCCGATTCAACATGTTAAATCAGTGTCGGGGCTGTTGGTGCGAGTGAAAACTCAGGAAGCTCAGTTTAGCGAACGATTTAGTGCCAGAGAATTAAAGCGAAAGTGATGAAAACGAGTGAATAATGGCAGCACAGACAGAAGGCTGTTCTAATGTTCTGTGATCTTATCCAATCATTCCAATATATAAATAGTTTCATAACAATATGAGCCACTTAAAGGTGCCATAGAATGCATTGATACAATATTTTAAATTGTTTTCTGATATCTACATAGAAGGTATATGACATAGGAAAGGGCAAATATTCTGTAGAAACGGTTTTACAGGTCCATTTACAACTCTAGGATTTGTCCCTAGAATTAAATGGTCTGTTATTAGCTTATTTGGAAGGTTCATGAATAATAATGATGAGCTCTGCTCTGATTGGCTGTTTCACAGAGTGACTCATTTCAGTAGCTGGCACATGGAGGAAAATATATATTTAATCACGGAGCTCAAGCTGCTATTATGCAGGTCATTGAAACTGCCGTTTTGAATGCATGATCATTTTACTTTCACTTTTGTGATCGCACGTGCTCTGTGTAACGTTATACTACAGCAGCAGTACTTACCACATATTAAGTTTAGATGCTTGTTAGTGATGCTCAGGATCTGTAAATCATTCGCCATCGTCCACGCAGACTTCTCTCCGTTTATGTGGTAAGTGAAATGCAAGAAGCTAACCGTGTCCCTTTAGTGTCTCGCCTTATTTTATTAGAACGTGTTTTGTTTTCTTTGCCTTTCTGGTACAGACACCAACCCATCCATCACTTAACGTCTCCTGCACAACCTGGAACATAACATTTATTTCCGTGATCTGCCATTTTCGCTATTGTCCTCGCTTTGTTTTTGTTTTGTTTTTTACAATAGCCTACCAGCAGAACGTCTGATGATTGGGCTATGCAAATGTTGGGGACGTAACTATTAACAATCGCGACTATTACGAAATAGTCTGTGTTATGTTGGAATTGGCCTATTTTTCAGTAGTCTTTTGCAAACACTAGATTTATATAAGGAGGAAACGATGGTGTTTAAGACTCAAGGTATGACATGTCCATGTACAGAACTGTTCTTATTCAACTTACTCAAGGTAAATACAGTTTGCCATTATATGGCACCTTTAAAATAAAGAAAGTTATCAACATAACTGATATTCAAAATGGTAAGCAAGCACTGCTTTGTTTATGTTTTGTATATCTGTGTATATCTTGTATATCCTTGTTTCGGTTTCTCCCTTTGAAAGATGAATAGATACTATAGATAGCTGAAGTCTGTGTGGTGTGTTCAAGCACAGCTTTTTTTGTCCAGACACTGTCTATACAAGGCGACAACATTGTCGGCTTTCGTTGCCGATAGTTATTTGAAGTCTGCTTGGTGTGTCCCAGCCATTAGTGCAGCTTTTTGGTCCAGACACTGTCGCCGCGAGGCGACAACACCATCGGCTTTTGTCTGCACTAGTTCTTTGAAATTGGCTTTGTGTGTCTCGGCCTTAAGTCCAATTCTGAGCAAGCATTTTACGTCTGTGTACGAAAACAATTACAAGTCCTCGCTGTTTTACTGCCTCTAGTGGACATTTCCGTTGGAAACTGCAGTGATATGCACGTATTGGTACGTATTTCGCGACTCGCGAAAACGTTCCCACAGGTAGGGTACAACGGGGCTAAAGGCACACCCTAAAAAAAAGCAAATGTTTTGTGTGAAAATTAATCATACAAGTTATTTATTTTGTTTAAAAATCTTGGTGGCAAGGGGGGGCTTTTACCCCACACACAGGGTAAAAAGGCTCACCAGCATGGAGTAAAAGGCACACAGCACTGATACATATACTTTAGCTAAAATAATGTTGTTGTTTTTTTATATATATAATGTCTGAGTTAATACTTGTTCAAAACAATCACTTTAGCAAAGTTTGTACTATTTTCTGCTTATTTTGATGAATAAAAGAATGCATTTTTGTTCAACAAATATACTGTCATTAAAATATGTTAAAATAAAACATATAATTTACAGAATACAGGAACAAAATCATTTTAAAATGTAAAGATTCTGAAAGCAGAATCCAATAGTAATTTAATATAAATTCACAGTAGTAACAGTAGTAACAAAAAAGTATTTTATTATATGATATGATTAATAGAATGTTTTAAATATAATGGTTTCTTTCTAAACATGGTGATTATCGTTAAGATAGACACCCAGCATAATGTATGATGTTTACCATCTGAATCTAACAATGTCATGTCAACAAATAGAAAAGTCAGCCTTCTATTATTTATCATGTTTGTTTTATATTATTGTGCATTTTAGCCCTAACAGCAGAGGTTATTTTTACCCAAAATACCATACTTTTACATATTCTTTCATTATTTAAAAAATTCTGCTTTAATTATCTTAAACAAGACTGAAAATCATTAAGAAATTTCTCATTTGCTACTTAAATCTACAACCTTTTTATAAAACATTAAATATTAGATCAAGTAAGCACAGAATCAACTTTGTGCTGCTGTCTGTGATCACGTCAAGCGTCAGCCAATATTGCACATGTATCTTGAAAAGCGGGTGTTTTGGCAAGTGGTCACTAGTGGTTTAAAGGCTAATAATATGAAAGGTGCCTTTTACCCAGGGGCGCCTTTAGCCCCGTCGTACCCTACGTTTTCATCATGAGACCAGGTTAACTATTTTATGAGGTGATCTCATTTAAATTCAATATAATTTCTAGGGAGAAAAAAAATCAAGTATGAAATTCAGTAAAAGTCTGATTAATTAGCCACCAAAATTGCCAAATTGCAGTGAGATTTGGGTTCCAGTATTTGGACTTTCACTAGTAGCTTCATGGCAGGTATTTGGCAAAAGTCAGCAGTGGTGTTTTCAATTTTGGTCACACACTGAAAAATGTGTCACACAAAGATATATTTACTGCCCCAAATCCCACCTCTCACTCTATGATTAATCATATCACTTCTGCAATATTACAGTGGGACTAACATCCCCCGCGGTGTCCTTAAAAGACACTGCTGAGCCTCTCGCCAGCGCCCATCATAAACAATCACACACACAGCAACCTGATGATCATCTTGATGGATGCCGTTTTTTTTTTCCTGGAAAGTGCATGTTCACCTCTCTTTTTCTCTGCTCCCCACAGCTCGAGTGTGTGACAACGTGCTCCTGCGCTGTCAGAACGGTGGTGTGTGTCACCACCACCAGCGCTGCCAGTGTCCGGCCGGTTTCGGCGGCGTACTGTGCGAGAAGACCCAATGCCAGGGTGACTCTTGCGAGGATCTGCAATCCAGCCAGCCCTCCCTCCGCCCCCTGCCCGCAGCCCAGACTCTCCCGCTGGCTCTTCTATCTCTCATCCCCTCCCTGCTGGCCACCCGGGGCCTTACATCACTCTGAGGGGAACGCTTTCGCCCCAAAGACATTCTCCACAGGGGCTCCAATCATGAATTCCTGTTAGAGGACACACTATGGCTGAAAAGAAATGCTCCTTTGATGTGGAATTAAAAAACTAAAATTCTTTTTAGGAAACTGTAAAGTTTTCTACTCAGTACTATGTCAGTTTGACAGAGATGATGGATAAACTGAAAAGCTATAAAAACTGTGAGAGGAAATTTACAATAAAAAAAAGAAATGAACAATAACATAAAAAAGCTGACACTAATGACCGTCTTTGTCTTTGTTGAAAATGTTAGGAAGAAATCAAATCAATACAAGGTTACACAGCTCTGAAGCCATCCGTCAGATAAAACTTTATCTCAAGCCTCAGAGCGCAGAAACACTGCAATACAATTTTTTTGGAGACAAATCATCGATGTGAAGATGAATCAAGATGTACTCGTAGACTGCCACTTGAATTTACGCACACACCACCACGACTGGTTGTCAAACTTCTCACACTTTACCTTTTCCTGACCCTCTCTCTTCTTCTTGTAACTCTGTGAAGTCATGTAAAAGACCCATGATGTATGTCACACAAGAATTGATCCAGATTATCAGTCAGAGCTGGTGTAAGATCAGTAATATGCGAGACAATTGTTGACATTTTGTACTGGGATATTTTCATGACAATGAGAATTAGTACAGGAAGAAAGTTCCTGATCAGCAATGTAACTTTTTGCATTGCTGCAATGACCTGTAGAATTTGGGTTGGTCCTTTATTGCCCTGATGGAGTTGAATATCCCTGTTCAGTTGCTAATCGTTTTGCTTAAAACATATGTTTACATTCTCACCGACCGAACTGTATGAAAGGTTTCACCAAAGGGCTTTGGTGAGGAATCCTATGTTGCTTGAAGCCAACTATGTTTGTGAATTAAAGATGAAACAAAAAAACCCTGTTTATTGCAATTTCGTGAAAGCCAATTTTCAAAGATAGCAGGTGATTTCTGTTCATGTGTATTCTCAGCCATGTTTTCAAAGCTCTCAGCAAATGTTTTAGAGATCACACAAAGTGCAGGTGTATGGAATATAATAGTAAGCGCTCTCCTAGTTTGTTAGGAAAGATGTAAAAATGCTAGAAGCATTTAACTCAAAATTGAAAACTGACAACAAAATTGATATAGATGAAAGACATATTCAGCCTCATTCTGTGTTCTGGAATGGGAATATAAACATTTTGGGCCTTATAGGCATATTCTGTTCAGACTTAGCAGTTAGCAAACATACAGTAAACACTGATATACCTGTAATGTACAGGTCATCGTCCAGCCAGTCGTAATCACAAATAAACCCCATCAGGCTGATCAAGAAATATGACCACTTGACCGTATAATAATGCAGTATAATGATACTGAGATAAAATAGTTGCATAATTCCAAATAAAAATTGTGATCCAAAAAAAGTAAAATGATTAACAAAAATTAAACATATTGACAAATAGGATGAGATCCAATTCACAAATAAATAAAATTAGACATTATTCACAAATATCTTTTATGTCACAAACACAAATTTACAAGGCATTAATTTGTTAATCATGTCCTGTGCATTTGTGGATCGCTGCACGCATTTGAATTTTGAAACATTTCAAGATGTTGACAAACCCACAAATGCATGGACTCCACCCACCATCTACTTAAGCCAATCAGATTAAAGCCACATTTTGTTGACCAATTAACCACGTTCTCGCTATAGCCAATGACAATCAATGAACTTCATTCATCTGCTATATATATGCTATATATCTATATATGGACCATAAAAATTGGTACAGTAAAAGATGTCAAAGATGCCTTTTAAATTGCCAGAGAAACAGCACTTTTAATTAGGGCTATGGGAATAATGATATACAAATGCACAGGACGCGATTCACAAATAAATGCCAGGCAAAGTAGTGTTTGTGACATAAAAAGATATTTTTAAATGTTTTTTTTTTATATGCAAATCTCTTTCAGAATTATTTGTAGATATTCTATTTATTTGTCAAATCTCTTCACATTTATTTGTGGATCATAATCTGTTTATTTAAAATTATGCAGCAATTCTATCTCCATATTATTAAATGGTAACTTACCAATTTCAAACATTGCAACTATACTATTGCTGTGTTTCTACTTGGCAAAATACCCCGATAATATATACACTGCAGTTGAAAAGTCTGGGGTCAAAAAGTGTGTTTAATGTTTTTAATGAATACTTTTATTCATCAACGATGCTATAAATTGATCAAAAGTGACAGTCAAGACATTTATAATGCCACAAAGGATTTCTGTTTCAAATGCTGTTCTTTTGAACTTTCTGTTCATCAAAGAATCCTGAAAAAACCATCAAGGTTGGCACAAAAATATTAAGCTGCAATATTAACCATTTTCAACAAGCACCAAATCAGCATATTAGAATTATTTCTGAAGGATCATGTCACACTGAAAACTGAAGGAACAAATTACATTTTAAGATATATAAAAACAGAAAACAAATATTTTTAATTGTAATGATATTTTCAACTATTACTATTTTTACTGTATTTTTGATTAAATAAATGCAGCATTGGTGATATATCATAAATGACCAAGCTTTTGAATGGTAATATAGTGTATATAATAATTATTTAATATATACTGTATTTAGCTAATATTAAGTTCTCTCTGTGAGAAAATGATTGGGTGAACTATCTCTTATGAACCCAGTTATCAATTACTGAATGACATTCCTGTAGCTCAAACTGTAGAACATGATACTATAGCAACACCAAGGTCATGGTTCAATTGCATGAACTGGTCAAATTTAAATGCCTTCTAATGCAATGTAAGTGGCTTTGGATAAAAGCATGTGCTGAATGAATAAACGTTAATGCAAATGACGCTATTACTCAGTAGCTGGTACTCTATAGTCAAGGCATAATTTCTGAAAGCTCAATTTTCAACTGAAGCCTGTTCATAAAAATAGTACTAACAGGGCCGGATCTGAAGACATGGCAATAAAAGTTTTCCAGCAGAGACTGAAATCAAATGTAAAT
Source organism: Garra rufa (assembly GCF_049309525.1). Classification (NCBI taxonomy): domain Eukaryota; kingdom Metazoa; phylum Chordata; class Actinopteri; order Cypriniformes; family Cyprinidae; genus Garra; species Garra rufa. The sequence goes on from NC_133370.1 coordinate 32,213,314, forward strand.
CACAAAACGAATGAGTAAGGGAGGTGTGTTGACGAAATATGGATTGGAGAATGTCACTCACCGCGAGGCATAACGCAGTCGTGATACGGCAATCATTTTCAAGTCCACGCTGGGCACTCGAATGGAAATGAAGTCATTCTGTGCCTGTGACACACAGTGAAAGCGGGTCTGAGGCTGGATAGATTACATTAGTGAGATTAGGCCTCTTCATTTCAATCAAATGAAATCCTCTATCGCCCTTGATCTTAATAACTTTTCTCCCAAAAGACAAGTATAAGTGAAGATGTCATTTTATTTTGAGGAATAACTGCCATGTCCATTTACTCCATTGTAAATTCCTGTGATGATTAGGTCCAGGTTCACCATTTCTGTTCGACTCATTTCATTCAGCCTAATAGATGCGGTCGAATAATTAGAAACACTTTGCGCTTCCAAGATGGAAATTTAAGATTGGCCAGATAAATGAGTATAAACATTGCACCCCCAAAAAAACAAGCTGTACCGCATCTCATTAGGTTTGAATGCAGATGCTGTCAGAATGCTAATGAGTCTGTAATGAGACTGAATACAAACTTCCCCCAGCAAACTACCACCTCTATTTCTGATGGACATCAGGGGTCAATGAGGGTACGTGCCGTTCCTCGTTCCCCTATACTCTACATTAATAACTGGATGCTCTTTAGAGAACAGCTTCTTTTTCAACCGAGACTATTGTTATACATTTTAGCAGCTATTTTTACACAATGCGTCCCTGATTGTGCATTTCGAAAGAGCTGCATACTAAAAAGGTGAAACAATTCTTTGACTTTCCCTCAAGCTGTGAATGAATCCTGAGGCTATTATTTGTCACCTGTTGGAAACAACGGTGACATAAGTATATACACAAACTCTAGACGAATCATTTTACGGTGCCGTTTCAAAACTACACAAAGGACCTCTGAGACTGTGAAATCTCTTTCAGTACGGTCTTTACAACATCACTGTGGGATTATCAATGGCTTACAAAACTAATGGCTCGTTCTCAAGGTCCCATTTTTCAAAGCGGCAGAACGGCGTGAGGAGCTTCCCACTTGAGACTGCCCCTGACAATGTTACTAGGCCAAGATGTCCCACACCTGAGATGAGAAAGAACATGAGGTACATTTCGGCAAGGCTGTAAAACATCTTTTTATGCCTTCCTGCTTCTCCTCCAACTTTCTGGACCATTTTTAAACTTTTAAAGGTTATCAGGAATGTGTGCACACTGTAGCTCATGGACGTGCACTTGATTGATGATTATTGAAGCACAATGTTTTTCAGGAGGGTCAGCGAAGTAGATACCATAACACTGCCATAAAACATTACACTTTTTTTCTCCAGGATGTGGCCTGCTTACCAAGAATGATGCTTTTCTCAGAATAATGGCCACCTCCATCTCTGAGGAACAGGACTGTAATGTCTTATTCAAAGCAGGGTGTGACACTTTGTGAAAGCAGCTGCTCATTTACACTTTTTGGAGTACATTAAAGATGTAGTTCGCCCCTTTCCCTTTTGCCTTATGGCATATACTGTACAGTAGGGTCTGAGACTACAAGACTTTTGGCTTTACACTATCATGTAAAGGCATATGCACTATCGGTACACACACATTTTTGAAAGAAGTCTCACCAAGGCTGCATTTATTTGATCAAAAATATAGCAAAACCAGTAATATTGTAGGGATAGCTCATCCAAAAATGAAAATTCTGTCATTAATTATTCATCCTCATGTCACTCCAAACCTGTAAGTAGGGATTGAAATTAACACCCGCCAACTCGCCAAATGCGGGTAAAAATCAGCTGTGGCAGGTAGTGCCGTCAAATCACTAGCCAATTTGGCGGGTTACTTTTCATAAATGATGTTCACTAATTAATTTCTTTGGGAAGATAATGTAAGCCAAATCTGCTCAAATCTAATACTGAACTCTTGACTCATCATAATATATTAAATATAGTCTACTTGCGCAGCATCTGCGCATCTCTAGCTTACTTGAACACACTTATCACTACGCAACAGATAACGGCGTGGTGGGCGTGCTGGTTTCCTTTGCATTAAAGCAATAACGGAAAGTTATTAAGCATTAAAATAATATCTAGAACCACAGATTTGCTCTCTGCACATAACAGTGGCTGTGTCCAAATTCAGGGTCTACATCCTTCGGAGGACATTTGAAGGATGTTACGTCACAGCGCCGTGACGAAGGCTGTCCAAATTCGTAGGATCCTTCAAATGCGGCCCACAAATACGTCCTCCTTTTCCCCGAATTGGAAGGATGGGTCTGGTGGATCCTTTCCCGTCCTACCTATCCCATAATTCCTTTCGGCAGAGCGCTTCCGGAATTTTCAAATAATAGCGGACGAAGCGAGTGGTAGTAATGATGTAAGTTTTAACAAAACTGGTGTTTAAAAAAATATTTTTTTTTTACAGCGGTTGTCTAGTTAGGCCTTTGGTTTTAGCGTTAAGCTTATTTATTTTTTTACATTTGTATGTTTATATGTTAAAAAAACATCTCTTTCGTAAACTAGCTTCTTTCTTACTGCCTGTGTGAATATCCCCTTACACACAGCTAATTTCTTGTTAGTGACTGAAGCTGTTTTTAACGCTTTTAGGGACGAAAGAGCAGTTCTTTTGTTTTGTGCAGTACAGATAACCTTACTTCTTGCTTAGCGCTGTCACGGTTGCTAGGCGACCGAATATGAGCAACGGGTAAGGGAGGGAACTGAAAGAAGGGTAGGCTGTCCAAATTCACAGACACCTACTTCCAGGTTTTGCGGTCTTCGGAGGACCCCTCCTCCTTCAACCGGGTAGGAAGGATCCTAAGGAGGATGCAGACCCTGAATTTGGACACAGCTAGTGTCTACCTATGTTGTCATTCACTCCTTACAAGAACTGTCTAAATAGCGATAAAAGATTAACTTACTGTATAAATGATCACTATAATACCAATCTTGCCATTTGTGAAATTAGGTTATTTTTTACTAAGATTTAACATATTTAATCATAGAATTATATGCAGACTTCCCCTACACACACGCATTAAGAGTGAGTATATGAACAGTTTGGTTAACATGGTCTGTAGCAGACTTTTCTTCATGTCAGAGCAACTGTTCAATGTACAAGAAATAAATATTAAGTGATATAAATTGTAGAGACAATATTGTTATATTTGCTCTATTTCGCTAAAGAACGGCTTCAAACAAAGTCATGTTGTACGTCTCTGCAGCAACACACAATGCGGTTTCCTAACCGAATTAATTTGAGTTTTGAACAAATCTGGTGAGTAAATGATTTCCTGATCCATTCATAAAAACAGTTTACTACTTTGTTCCTGAATGAATCATTAGTTTTGAAAGAATCGATTGAATAAATGACTCAGTGACTTGCTTATTAAGGCTTATAATATAATATAGCCACTTAGCCAATGTAACTTAGTATACATCAACCTGTATGTATATATATATATATATATATATATATATATATATATATATATATATATATTTCACGAGTTCACGCTTACATATAATTAGCCGGAGTATGGTATTGCGTGATTGGCGTGCTGTCCGGAGAAAAGGCTCCGAGCTCGGGAGCGCCCCGAGCCCGGAGAACCCCCCATGGGAGTAGCAAGAACTCGGAGTGCGGAGTCGGGGTGGTGGAGGGATACTGATGAACCGTCGGGTGAATAGAGGTGAGTCGGCTGTATTTGTACTTATGGCATTGATTGGCTTGAGTGGGTTCCTCTTGTGATGTTTACGCTAAGTATCTGACGCGCTCCTCCCGAACTTTGTTAGTGAAACATCATATATATATATATATATATACATACATACATTTATATACGGTGCCTAAAATTAACACTCGCCAAGCGTCAAATGCGAGTAAAAATCACCGTCTTCAGTTGATGGCTAAAACTTTTATATAACAATGAAATGTGGTGAAAACAAAAGACAGTTTTTAAAGAGATTCACTGCTTCTGATCAAGCAAATAAAATAATATTTTCCGAACATAAGATCATCGTGATTAGCTGTTCTGTCATAAGTGTCAAGAGTGAATCAAATACAAATGAGCTGATAAGGTCAGAGCAGTGTGATGCCACCCTTGTTTCTAAAGTTCTAATAACTTTTACCTGAGAAGATATTGCTGCTTCATTTCAGAGGATTAACTTTCCCTTTCTTTATTCTTTATAACCCGGGTTTTGGCCACTTTCCCAGCCTGACCAGGCTGGTCAGGCTGGTCTTAGCTGGTCAGGATGGGAAACCACCAGCTAAAACCAGCCTGACCAGCCTGGGAGACCAGCTAAAACTGGCTACTTCCAGCTAAAACCAGCCAACCAGCCTACAGTAGGCTGGTTTTAGCTGGTTGTTTCAGCAGGGATGTAAATCAAAGAACAAAAGAAAAAATCATCACTCGACTGCTCTAGTCGCTTATTAACTTTTGTAGCTTGAATAAAGATTAATATATATATATATATAGTTTGTGCATTTGTACATTTATTTTATTTATTTTTTATACTAAGCCCCCGGATAGCTACTCACCCTAGAACCGCCCCTGCTTCCAGCCTATTTTTTTTTTTGGCTAGAAGTAGTTATGAATGGCCGGTAACTTAATTTAGTAGCCAAACTGGCTGGTGAGTGAAAAAGTTAAATTAAGATACAAATTAAGATATTTTTGATGAAATCAAAACTATATTCTGAACAAATATTCTGTATGTGTTAGATGACCTTATTTCAGTGACTTCAAAAATTTAGTTTTTCACTATGCACGCATAAACATTGTTTTCTCAAAAACTTAAAAATGTACATTCATGCTGCTTACATATTTTTGTAGTCCAATTTGTGCTGATTACAATGTATTTAGATTTAGGATATTAATATGTTTTTAACATACTGAAAAAAGCACAAATGTCAAGGCATGTCAAAACTTCTTCAGGGCCCCAAAACACCCTCGGGCCCCAGAGGGTTAAAGTTTTCTGACCCCGCATAGACAACAACGCAACTACCAAGTTCAGGACCCAGAAAGGTAGTAAGAACATCGTTAAAATAGTCCATGTGACATCAGTGGTTCAACCATAATTTTATGAAGCTACAAAAATACATTTTGTGCGCAAGGAAAACTAAAACAACAGCTTTATTTAACAATTTCTTCTTTTTTGTGTCAGTCTTTGATGTGGGTTCATGGCAGCACCATACATATGTGTCGTGTTACTCTCGTGAACATGGAAGAGAAGAAATTGTTGATTAAAGTCGTTATTTTAGTTTTCTTTGAAAAGAACAGTGCTGAACTTTTTTGCTTACCAGCCACTGTGGCTAGTGGTTTTCCAAAATTACTAGTTATTCAGCATTTTCACTGGCCACAGTTTTGTTGTTAGAAAAATTATGTGTTATATGACTAAACTACTGCTAAAGGTACTAACATTTATTTAAATTGATTTCAAGTCTTATATTTTATTAATAATTTCACTTAATTTGATAAAACACTATAGGGCTGTTACCAATCAAATAAAACTGGAATTAACTAAATCAATCTTTCCACTGCCGAAGAAACAAAAGCAGCTGAAGTAGCATTTAGATGCATTTAATTTTTAATGTTTAACGAGGCTAAAATGTAGTATGAATGTTTGTAACAGTGTAAATAATGTTATAAACAATATAAATGTTACAATATAATGTGCAATATAAAAATGTTATGAGCTTGGTGTTTAAATGCTGTTAAAATGGTGTTTTAAATTTAAAAATATGAAATATGTTGGAGAAAATGACCGTGTTACCCGCCACTGCTGAAATCCACCCACATTTGGCGGGTTAGTGGGTGTTAATGTCGAGCCCTGGTGCTGAGTATGTTAATGGGAGTTAAACGTTATCATGACCACAAAGGAGAAGACAAGCCAAAGACAAGGAGGCTTCCATGCTGGATATTAACCACGGGGAGCTTCGCTTCGGTTGTCTGGCCCAGTGTGTGCCATGCCTTTCAATTCTCTTCAAGGACTAAAGCGTGGGACATATTTAGTCAATGCGTTCTTTGAATCCAGCCAGCCAGCATTATACAATACATAATTAAAACATGATTAATCCATAATTTAGTCATTGGTGACCTGCAGTTAATTGTCCATAAGCAAATACTGTATATGGGGTTATATAGGCATTGTCTAGTGAAAATTGATTTTGAAAAAGGCCACATTGTGGATGTGATTCTTTAAATAGCAGCCATAACAATGCACACATTTTTTCTGTTTCAGTTTAATCTGGTTAGGTTTCATTTAATCAGGTTACTTTCCCATCCTGGTAAATCAATAAAGTGTAAATCTAAAAGGATTAACTCTGAATGTTGTAGTTGTATGCGAGGTGAGGGAGATGTGACACCGTTATACATTTTCCATTTAGGAGACAGTTTTAGGGTTTTATAAGCACTCTACTCCGGGTCAAAGCCATTAGCTAGCATCTGAGATCTTTTTTCACGTCTCTTGCACTGTATATTTCAGTTGTTGGAACCTTCTCTTCTGCAATAAGGGAAACATAATCAGATTGAAGTGGTGTTGTGAGGGCAGCTACTGTGTTTTTCTAGCTCTCCTCAGTGCTTAAGTGAAGGGCGTACAGGTTCAGACGGGAGAGCCCAGGGATGCATTAAAATGTTTTTAACCAGGGGTCAGCATTAATACTGAATAAGACATTTTTGTCTTGTTTTGCAGTGGGGGAAAAATCCTTAAAACAAGGACAATTTGTTTGAAAACACAAACTGTGTAAAACTGAACTATTGTTCAAAAAGGTGCTTTTATTCAGCAAGGATGCATTAAATTGAACTAATAATTACATTTATAATGTTACAAAAGATTTGTTATTAGGCAGCACAACTGTTTTCAACATTGATAATAATAAGAAATGTTTCTTGAGCACCAAATTAGCAAATTAGAATGATTTTTGAAGAATCATGTGACACTAAAGACTGAACTAATAACTGCCATCACATTACATTTTTAGATCAATTAATATAGAAATCCTATTTTATGCTTTTTTTATGTATTTTGTATATTTACATACACCTTTCAGAACTTGCAAAATGTTAATTATTTCACCAAAATAAGAAGGATCATAGAACATGCATGTTATTTTTTGTTTAGTACTGACCTGAATTAGGATTTTCACTTAAAAGATGCTTACATATAGTTCATAAGAGACAATATTACTTGAATTCATTAAAATTATCCCGTTCAAAAGTTTACACACACTTGATTCTTTATACTGTGTTGTTACCTGAATGATCCACAGTGGGGGGGGGGGGGGTATTTATTTTTTTATTGATAGTTGTTCATGAGTCCCTTTTTTGTCCTGAACAGTTAAACTTCCCGCTGTTCTTCAGAAAAATACTTCAGGTCTCACAAACTCATTTTTGTGTATATGAAACCTTTCCAACAATGACTGTATGATTTTGAGATCCATTTTTTTACACTGAGGGACTCATATGCAACTATTACACAAGGCTCAAACACTCACTGATGCTTCAGGAAACATGATGCATTAAAAGCTGGGGGTGAAATCTTTTTAAATTTGAGGATCAGGGTAAATTTAACTTATTTTGTCTTCTGGGAAACATGTATCTTCAGTATCTTCTGTAGCTTCCGAGAGGCAGTATTAAATGAAAATATATGATATTTTGGCAAAGTTTAAAAAATGTACACATCTCCATTCTGTTCAAAAGTTTACACCCCTGTCTCTTAATGCATTTTTTTTTTCTGGAGCACCAGTGAGCGTTTGAACCTTCTGTAATAGTTGCATATGAGTCCCTCAGTTGTCCTCAGTGTGAAAAGATGGATCTCAAAATCATACAGTCATTGTTGGAAAGGGATCAAATACACAAATTCTGAAAAACCAAAGAATGTGTGGGACCTGAAGGATTTTTCTGAAGAACAGCAGGCAGTTTAACTGTTCAGGACAATCAAGGGACTCATTAAAACCATCACTAATTAAAAAATTAAAAAAATAAATAAAAAATAAAAACACAGCTGTGGATCATTCAAGTAACAGCACAGTATTAAGAAACTTTAGAAAATAAACTTTTGAACAGTTAGAATTTTTATGAATTCAACTTAAATCTTTTCCCCCCTTATCTCACTTTGTTCTTGTTTTAAACAAATGCCTCACTGTTATCATTTGTTGGATTTTATGCTTAAACACAGACACACTTAATTTCCCAACAGGGCTAGGGAAAAATCAAGATTAAAGAACAGATATGCAGTGGACTAAAAAAGTTTGGAAACGCCTTCGGCCAAGTTTAAAACAATATCAGAATAATTCCTTTTTGGCATAACTTGCAATTGTCATTGCAATTATTTTTTGATTGCATGCTATAATAATGATAGACACGTCACAGCCAGACGTGCCTCTTTGTCAGCTGTGATGCCTGATTACTATATTAAACATCTTTCTTGTTTTATAGGGTCAGAACATCATCAGTTTTACTGATTGATTGCCAATTTAGATTAGAACACAACAGTTAATTAAAACACAGTTTACAAGGTTTATAAATAGTTTTAGTGCCCCTGTGCTGTTTGTTAGGAAGGTATTGTATTCTCAATCTTATTACATCTCAAAAATATTCATTCTGGACTTTTTCACATGTGGCCACACACTACAGACATTACGCAACAGTCAAGGATGGACGGCTGTATGAAATGATTTTGTTAGTTAGTGCACACAATGAACAAGTAATCCACTTTCAACTGCAGCGAAGCACTATTGCATATAACAACGCTGCAGAACTAAAATAGCCATATGGTTAGAAACCGAAAGGATGAAAGAACTCAGAAAGATTCGGTCTTAAAAAGGAGGACGAGACTACATTCTTCATCAACATCCGCCTTATCAGATATAATGAGTGTATTTGCATATAACCTTTATTTCACTTCTAGCTTGTTGATGGGGGCTGAAAATTACAATGAAGAAAAAGAGAAGGCGAATGGCGCCTTAGTGAAGCGTAGTAATGAAGATCGTAGGATTCCATATGTGACATACATTCTGCTTATTTATCAGTGTAAACAAGTCAAAGAATTAGTAGGGTTTTCTATTCCCCTATATTGTAGACAACACATTTACAAAAGGGGACACAAGCCGTTTCAATTTGAACAGTTCTGAACAAGTATAATGAGAGAGACCATTTGTGCAAAACATAAATCAATGTGTTTCATTCTACAGTAAGCTCAGAAGAATACCTGTGGTGAGCAAAAGACGTGGGGTTGTATTTAGCGATGATTCATCAAATGGCCATCACGAAGACAGTTTGATGGACATGGCATCATTAATGCATAATGTAGAGCGCTTAGGTCACTCAGTCATCAAATATTCAACAGTTAACACAAGCACTTAGACGTGAGTGTCACGAAAACATGCATTATGTTCTAATTGAACTTTTGTGTTATGTGAAGACTGGATATGAATACGTTTTGCTCATAGTTGTGTATACACTCGAGGGTATAACGGCACAGGAAGCAGCACTGCTTAGATCAAACTTCGATTCACGTTGTCAAGCGACACCAGAGTTACAAGCCTCATCACTCCTGAAATGGATTTTAAAAGTGACTGAACATGCAGCTGAACTTCTGCTGTCTTTAAACTAGAAAGGCGTATACAGGAAAGTCCAGGGCTAGTTGTCACATGGGGATGTTGTTGCAAAATCTCAGTAAGTTGACTAAAGTCAAAAGTTCAATAACATAAATGTGTTATTTTCCTCTAGCAGTGGTTTTGCAAACAAATAATTCAGAACTTTAGTCACTTATATGACAATTTAAGGGGGGGGATTTGATTTCGGGGGGGGGGGGGGGGGTTAGGTTGGGGCAAGTTGTCACACGTGTTGAGTGTAAGAAATGTATAGATTGGCATCATTTGTTGGCCAAAAGATGTTAATATATATATTACATATTAGATTTTTTTGTGACAACATACCGCATTTTCTGTGATATTTCAGTAAATAGTGCATATATTTTAGGCCTATATAGAAACTGCCATTTGTAACACAATAAATAAATAAATAGGAAAACTTTACCACAAGGTTTAATTTTTACTACGTTAGTCAAGGAACAATACTTTTATGTTTCCAATAGAAATGAACACTGCGTATACACACTAAGTCACATTCACTTTTCTTTATGTTATCGCGCATTTAGGTGTAGTACAGACGGTACGTTATTTTAAAACGTCACGGAGCAGTAGTGTTATTGTAACGGAGTGACAGAGACGTGAAGCAGGCGGATCATGCATGTGCAAGTTTTTATTAATAACATGGTCAAGGTACAGGCAGGGTCGAACACCAGCAAATAGGTACAGAGGGCAAGACACAAGAGTAATCCAGGAACAGGCGAGTGACGATCAATGGCGAACGTAATCCAGGGGGCTAAGCAAAAAAGTAATCCAATAAACAGGCGAGAGTTCCAGGGCAGGCAGCGAAACAGACAAGATTAGATAAACCAGGCAAGAATCAAAAACAGGCTATGAACTAGACTGGACTCCGTAAAGTTGCTAACGATATGAGAGTGATAAACGCAGACAATACTCAGCCCTGAATAGTGGGAAGGGCCTCATATGTATAGCAAGTCGGATTGGATACAGGTGGAGAGGGTAATCAGTGCAATGGACCATAGGAGGTGTAATCCGGGGTGACATGTAACAGTCTGTGTAGTGTGAGAGTCAATATAAATGAAAGGCGACATCTGGTGGCGAGCGGACAGAAGACCATGGACAAGGTTCGTGACAGTTATAGCACCACTCAACGGACATTTCAACTGCTACAATCCATCATGCTCCCTAAGGTCGCAAAACTTTGGCCTTTCGGTAGCTTTTTTGTATTTGGCTATCAGCCTTCCTGATAGCGATCAGGGTTCAGACACACTCTCTCAGTTTAAATCTAGATTAAAGACACATCATGTATCTCATAACTTTGTACTCCAGTTACATCTGATCAAATGCACATTAACATTATTTAGCCTGGGTTGAACACATCATGTTTGCTTGGTTGGAACAGCAGCTACACTAATTATTTCTCTATTTCTTTCTATTTTTCAAGAGTATTTTACTTACCCCACTGGCAGATAATTTTACTTGTTTTAAGAAAAATCGCAATTAATTTAGTCCCCCCCCCCCCCTTAAATTAATCTTAATTTAAGAAATTTTAGACATTTTGACTAGAAACAAGACAAAAACACTAAGTAAGACTAAGTTTTTGCAGTCTGCCAACCCTGGTTATGCCAGCCCTGAAACAACATACAGCACTACCAAATTTTGCTATATATGAGTTTGATTGCAACATATAATCATTATTGTTAATAGGTTTCATCGTCTGTTTGATTACGTCTGATTTTACCATACATCTCTGCCATATGTACATCAACTTGACAGTCACCACTAGTAAGCTACTACTAAATATATTGTAGAAACGTACATTTTCTGTAAAGCTGCTTTGCGATTATTTTGTTGTGAAAAGCACTATACAAATAAACTTGAATTCAATTTCATGTCAGAACTGTGGTGACACCTACAAAACCAACGCCACATAAAATGTGGTTAATACAACTGTGGCCAGAAACTAACGATAAATTTAATTTTCTACCTATTGGATTGTGTTTTATTAACGTCTACACCTACCCCAACCTTAAACCTACCCCTTACAATAATGCAAAAACAGTAGTTATTGTACAGTACATCTGTATACCATCTAGGCTTTACCATAAAACATACCATATGTACGTTCAGCAGTTCCAGGGGGGATTTTTTTTTTTTTTTTTTAAGTATCCACCACTCAGAAGATATTTTTGTTGAAAACTGCAGTGATATGTACTTACTGGTAATGTACATATTTCAGGTCTCACAAAAAAATTCCCACAGGTACATTTTCACCATGAGACCAGGTTGGATAGTCCACCCAAAAATGAAAATTCTGTCATTAATTAGTCACCCTCATGTCGTTCCAAACCCATAAGAGCTTCAATTATCTTCGGAACACAAATAAAAATATTTTTGATGAAATCTGAGAGCTTTCTGACCATGCGTAGACAGCAATGCAACTACCACGTTCAAGGCCCAGAAAGGTAGTAAGGACATCATTAAAACAGTCCATGTGGCATCAGTGGTTCAACCACAATGTTACGCAAATACATTTTGTGCGCAATAAAAAAACTAAAATAACTACTTTATTCATCCATTTCTTCACTGGTGAACCACTGATATCACATGGACTCAGTGGCGTAACTTTGTTTGAAAAAGTGGGTGGGACACTTTGTTTTGTGATTTATCCAGAATGAATACGTTCTCTGCCAGGTTTAAGCAATAGATTAAAGTGCTGGTGTGTGAGAGCCACAAGAGAACATTCTGTCACTAAAAACATCACAGCGAACCTTCAGCATTATTTTAAAAACAACAGATTCCAGTTCCAGATCGCAGCTTATTTAACAGAAATAAATGTCAAATATGTTTCTTCTGCATCAGGTACATCCTTGCTACGATATGTTTCAATAAAGTGAATTGAATGCGTCTTTGCAGGGTCGGAAAGCTCTCAGATTTCATCAAAAATAATTTGTGTTCTAAAGATGAACGAAGGTCTTACAGGTTTTGGAACAACATTAGGGTAAGTAATTAATGACAGAATGTTTATTTTAAATGAACTAACCCTTTATATTAAAAGAAATATGTGACCCTGGACCACAAAACCAGTCTTAAGTGTAAATTTGTCAAAATTTTTGTTAAAATAGATACAACTATTTGAAAACCTGGAATCTGAGGGTGCAAAAAAATCTAAATATTGAGAAAATCGCCTTAAAAGTTGTCCAAATGAAGTACTTAGCAATGCATATTACTAATCAAAAATCAAGTTTTTATACTGTATATTTATGGTAGAAAATTTACAAAATATCTTCATGGAACATGATCTTTACTTAATATGCTAATGATTTTTGGCATAAAAGAAAACATCGATAATTTTGACCCATACAATGTATTTTTGGCTATTGCTACAAATATACCCGTGCTACTTAAGACTGGTTTTGTGGTCCAGGGTCACATATATGCTATTTGTTATAATAATAATTGTTATAATGTTATTTAAAGGATTAGTTCACCCAAAAATTTCAATTCTCTCATAAAATACTCACCCTCATGTTGTTCCAAACCCGTAAGACCTTCATTCATCTTTGGAACATAAATCCAAGAGCTCTCTAACCCTCTATAGACAGCAAAGGTCCTTCCACATTCAACGCCCAGAAAGGTACCAAGAACATCAACAAAATAGTTCATGTGACATCAGTGGTTTAATAGTAATTTTATTTATAGGTTTGGAACAATATGACAGTGTGTACAGTAATTAATGACAGAATTTATTTTTTGGTTGTACTAACCCTTTCAGATATTATTAATATTTATGAAATATTTTCTCTGTCAGGACCTGATACTATGAGCGGAGATGGGTCATAGCTTAATATTTTAGTGCTGCTTTTATGTGCCATTGTGTCTGTACACAGCAATCGGAGGCGGCTCAGAGCCTTCACGAGGCAGCCTTAAACCTGCTGTATAACACGCCTTTACAAGATCCCTAATTGCCTGCCAAACGGCTTAACGAATCATAAGCACTCTTACTTTCTTATGAAATCCATTTTGCATATTCTGAATCTTTTAGTGTCTCCAACCCTGAATCTCTTTAAATGGTGCACTGCAACCACCCTCTGATATGCTAGCATGGCATATCATAGCACTGGTTTGTATTTTAAATAGAAGCTCAATGGCATAAGAAGCATCTCTGGACTTAAATTGTAAATCACCTCCCCCAATCCCACCCCCACCAGCCCTCTGGAACAAATTATTTATGTATCACACCAACTGAGACTATAAATAATATATTGTGCCCCAGATCCCTGTGTCTGGAATGAAAGCATTTATCCCCTTTTGAAAACATGTAGTGGTATCAGAGCGCAAGAGAGACTTTCTGTAAGTGCAACAAGGGCTGAATCATACGGAGAAAACAATAACATACAAATAACTTAAACACAAGTGTGTCTAACTCGCTATGTTAGGAGAGCGAGAAGAAGAGGCCTGAAGGAAATATCAGGGTGTAAAAAAGAAAGTGTGAAGACAGAATCAATAAAACCAGATGGCGAGAAATGACACTTTCTTGATGGAGGGACATCCTGTCAAGTTTGACTAACAGTGCAAGAAGAATGCTAGTGGAGTTTGGGAAGGCTTGAGGTTTTGTGTTTACACTTTCTTAATAAACTGATAAGATTAACTTACGATTGTCTACAAAAATCATGAATTTTTCATTCAAATTATTATTAATTATAATTATTACAAAAACCAAAAAGTGAATCGAAACAAAAAGTGAATTAAACAAAACACATAACAATTTTACAGCATGAAACATTGTTTTTGTACTTTTCAAAAATTACAACTGTGAAAGCAAATGCTTCTATCAAGTATCCATTGTATTCGCATTGCAACATTCTGTTGCAGTTAGCTCCTGTTTTTAAATTTGATTGGCTGATATTTTGTCCACACCACAGGGACTGGTTTTATTTGACCTTCGCAAAGACCCGCCTCTCTTTGTTACTGTTGCTGTGTCCAACAAGCCATGGCACTCATCATGTTCTCACACAGTGAAAAATATATCACGGCACAAGAGGAATCTGACAACATGCAGACAGACAAGACAGAGCAGGTTACTTTAGGTATGAAACAAAGTCTTAGCTTTTAAACTTTGTAACTTTTTAAGAAATTCAAACAATAAATACCACTTGTGGCTTTTCAGTGTGTCGTGACAGATCGCTGTAGTGCCTCAATTTAATTGGCGTATGAACTGATCATCTCTTTCTCTTTACTAGTTATAGCATGAAATAAACATGAATGAACATCAGTAGGTATCTTGTTTCAACCAATAAAAAACATCAGTACAAACCATTTTTCAAGTCCAAGTTCAAGTCCACCAACGTTAATCCACTCCCCTGTCTGGTTTGTACATCAGACAAAAATTATGAATTGGGCGTTATGATTGGTCAGACTACCTGTCAATCAAACTCCCTGTCAAAAACCTGCTCCTTCTTACTGTTTCTATGTTACTGTTGCTATGTCCGACAAACAATGCTGTTCTCACACTACACATGTTCTTACACTGTGAAAAATACATTGCGGATCAAAGAGAAAACTGTATTGCCTTATTAGATCAGTCAACAAGTGAACTAATTTGCTGCGTCCGAAATCACATACTGCTTCAGTAGGTACTACATTTAAATTCAAACGTACTTCATGACCGTTAAAACAGTACGTTCTGTATAGTATGAATATGGGTAGTATGAATGGAATTCGGACATACTACATCCGCCGCGTCTCCACTTTCCGCCATTTTTTCGAATAATGACTCCTCTCCTGGAGCCTGAAGTGTCCATCGGATGCGTACTGCAGAATTCGGGCGGTAGCAGTAGGTCATCCGGGTACTTCTCGGCTACTGTATTTCGAATACTATGAATTCGGACATACTACTCGCCTCACATACTGTTTTTCGCGTTCTATATAGTAGGGAAGTATGCGATTTCGGACGCAGGGATTGTCTTTTCTCATTTACTTAGCACGAAATAAACATAAATGGACATTAGAATGTATTTTATTTAAACCGCGCAAAGACGTCGATACGCACATTTTTCAAGTTGAAGTCCACCGAAGTTAATCTACTCTTCTGTCTGATTTGTTTGTCGGACAAAATGGCTGATTCTGCATTATGACTGGTCAGATCGCCTGTCAATCAAGGTGTTTGTGAAGGGTCAATTGGTTGAGCAAAAAAAAAAAAAAAGAAATAAAAAAAAAACTGACCCAGGACCACAAAACGTCTCTAGGTTACGTATGTAACCCTAGTTCCCTGAGAAGGGAACGAGACACCGCGTCCCCTAGGGGTCGCTATTGGGGAACGCTGCAGCGTGACTCGTGTCTGAAGAATGCATAGAAAAACTCCATGAAATGGCCGGCGACAGCGTATGACGTCACTGCGGCGCGCACGTCGCTGCTGGTACGTCACTACCGGGTGACACAGTATAAAGAGTCGCCGAAGTAAACATACAGCCGCTTCACTGTCTGAAGCTTCTCGTCCGAAGCATGGGAAGAAGCCTAGGGGACGCGGTGTCTCGTTCCCTTCTCAGGGAACTAGGGTTACATACGTAACCTAGAGACGTTCCCTTCCGAGGGAACTCTCACCGCGTCCCCTAGGGGTCGCTATTGGGGAACGGTATACCAACGTCTCCATGCTGAGGGGAGTGCATAGTAGCGAGCACTAAGTGTAAATTCTGTGAAGAATTATCCCTATAGGACGAGGTGACAGCTGTCAGAACGTAACCTCCCCGGCCAAAGCCTGAACTGTTACTCACTTACCTGAATGGGTCAAAGGACCCAGAGCACAGCTCAGGTTGGAATCGGAGATTCCTTCGGAGGAACGGCTAAGTTAATACTTAGACTTAACTAGAACAGGAACTGCCAGTACTACCGAGTCTAGTTCCCTCAGTGAACTGACTCAGAAATAGCGACTAACAGGCCTGTCCCAAGACAGAGACCGTTCTAGCAGGGGTTATCCTCAGATAACGCACCCTGGATAACAGATGGTTAGGAGATATCTGAGGTGATATCGAGTGAAGTTGGGCCCAGGGAGACCGGGGTTTTAAACCAACTCAAAAAATGGGAACGAGTACCGCGTAACCCATACCGTATAGGATTTTAGAAAGAACCCAAAAACTTGGTGGGAACTTACCACTTATGTGGATTTTAGGAAGTGCACAAAGATCCCGTGCGCACTTACCACTATTGTGGACTTCAGAAAGTGCCCAGGGTTTAGCGTGGGACACTTATATTAAAGCTCCATATTTGTCATAGGATGACAAGAATTAAAATAGGGGAGGAACCCTCCCTGTTAGAGAGGGGAGCAATGCTACACCCCAATCAGGACAGACAGTCCGCAAACTGTTAGTCGACCGATGAAATCACGGAGCTACTGACCATCATGATAGTGGACGCAGACAGCGGACAGACCCCTAACCCCGACTTGCAGGGAGGAACATCCGTCCTTAAAAAGGGCAATGCTCTGAAGGGACCCTTTAGTGTAAAGGGGAGCATACTAGACCCAGTCCACATGGATGCCTACTAGGAGAAGGTGGTGCTCAGGAATTACCCTTCCTCGGAAGGGGAGCATACTCATCCCACTAGGAGCCGTGCTCAAATCATAAAGCCTGAAGGGGAGGAGACACTCGACCCGGGAAGTCAGGCGCAGACAGGCTCCTAACCCTGATTAACAGAGAGGAAAACCCGCCTACCAGGAGGCAGCGCTCGGATTTTACCCTTCCTCAGAAGGGGAGCTTACTCCTCCTGCCAGGAGCAGCGCTCGAGAGGAACCCTTTCTCAAAAGGGGAGCAATCATACCTAACTCAGGAAGCCTGATGACAGATTCTACCCAAACAGAGGGGAATTTGTCCACACGACAGTGGTGCTACTGACGAACCTTGAATTAAGGTGAGCTGCTGTCGTTGAAGAGCTCTGAGAGGACCCTTTCCGCAGAAAGGGGAGCTACTAAAGTTACTTCAAGTTCCTGAGAAGGGAGCTCCTGGAAAGTCATGGTGACAGACTCCTAACCCTGAAGGCCAGGGAGGAACGCCCGTCCTGACGAGGGGCGCTCATAGGGGACCCTTTCCTCGGAAAGGGGAGAGCCCAGCTCGTGCGTGAGGCCTGAAGAGTGAGAATCAGCCTGGACAAGAAGGACAGGCCCCTAACCCAGATGAACCGGGAGGAGAACCTGGCTCTGTCAGCGAGAAACAGTACTCTAAATAAACCCCTTCCGCAGAAAGGGGAGTACTACCTCGGTTGAATCGACCCTGCCCTCGGGCTAACAGGGGGATCGACAGACCCCAGTCTAGGTGGACTTATGTTCCTGTCTCAACGGGACATAAATCCCCCGGAGCAGGAACTTATGAGGATAGACTCCTAACCCTGAAGGCCAGGGAGGAACGCCCATCCCGCCGAGGGGGCGCTCGTTAGGGACCCTTCCCTTGGGAAGGGGAGAGCCCAGCTCGAGTGTGAGCCTGAAGAGTGAGAATCAGCCT
>NC_133370.1:32231930-32317071 GCF_049309525.1 Garra rufa
GGTGACACAGTATAAAGAGTCGCCGAAGTAAACATACAGCCGCTTCACTGTCTGAAGCTTCTCGTCCGAAGCATGGGAAGAAGCCTAGGGGACGCGGTGAGAGTTCCCTCGGAAGGGAACCAGTCATAAGGGTCTTTTTTTTTTTTAATTGAGAGTTATATATTATCAAAAAGCTGAACAAATAAGCTTTCCATTGATGTATGGTTTGTTAAGACAATATTTGGCCAATATACAACAATTGAAAAAATCTGGAATTTGAGGGTGCAAAAAAAAAATACAAATATTGAGAAAATCACCTTTATAGCTGTCTAAATGAAGTCTTTAGCAAGGCATATTACTAATCAAAAATTAAGTTTTGATATATTTAGGGTATGACATTTACAAAATACATTCATGGAACATGATCTTTACTTTATATCCTAATGATTTTTGGCATAAAAGAAAACATAAAAGTACCTTTGCTACTTAAGACTGGTTTTGTGTCCCAGGGTCACAAATAGTGTAGTGATGGCAGAAAGAAGAACTTTGATTCATTTAAACTAATTAATTGCAAAATGATTCACTGTTACAAAGCTGCGTGCTGGTGCTCGAAACATTTTAAAAGCAATGTGAACACAAACTAAATGTTAATAAAGACACCTTTTACAAATCAATTTGTAGTGCTCGTTTAATGTGTATTTAGGCCAATTGTAATTAGACCAATCAGAAACTATGAATTGTCCTTCTTGGTTATTTATTATACATGCATGTTTATTAAAGTTAATTAAAACTGAACTGACATTATAAAGATGACCAGAAATCTACTAAAACCATTTATTAGGCCATGGTTCATTGGTTAGGCATGATTTAACCATTAAAAAGTTTTAAAAACCAAGATTGGAACAGTTCACATAACTGTAAAGCCTTGTTTGCTAAAATGATATGACTTGGCTTGTTTAATATGTGCTCTGAACCACTGATTTGAAACAAAAGGTATGAAAGGTTTTAAAGCTTCATGAAACATTGTTTCAAAAGCAACCACCACTACAACACTGACTAAATTGTACTGAATATTAAAGGGAAAGTTCACCCAAAAATGAAAATTCTGTCATTAATTACTCACCCTCAGGTCGTGACAAACCTGTAAGAGCTTTGTTCATCTTCGGAACACAAATTAAGATATTTTTGATGAAATATGTGAGCTTTCTGACCCTGCATAGACAGCAACGGTACATGTTCAAGGCCTAGAAAGGTAGTAAGGACATCGATAAAATACAAAGTAGTCTAGGTGACATCAGTGGTTCAACCTGCATTTTTTTAAAGCTACGAGAATGTGTTTTGTGTACAAAAGTAATGCCATTATTCAACTATTTTTACAACTATTTTAATGTTGTCCTTACTACCTTTCTTGGCCTTGAATGTGTCAGTTGTGTTGCTGTCTATGCAGGGTCAGAAAGCTCTCGGATTTCATCAAAAATATCTAAATTTGCGATTCAAAGATGAAAGAAGCTCTTACGGGTTGGAACAACATTAGGGAGAGTAATTAATGACTGAATTTTAATTTTTTTGGTGAACTATCCCTTTAAGGTTTTGTTTTCTGAAATTTTACATTAACAGCTTATTTCTTTAACAATCAGTTTTTAACTACAGTGAAGCAACAGTTGAGTATGTAGTACTCAGAACCCTCTTGAGTACTGAGGTTTGCTACCGCAAGTATGTACAACGGCACTATGCACTTGCAATGCATTGCAACTGTTCGTGGGCTTAATGGCAGATGTATTACAAAGTGCAAAGCCCAAAGGGGCAATGAGTGCATGAGGACACCCGCCCAAGGTTGGATCGGGGGGGGATTCATTGTGGTCCACTCAGGATTTGTTCCCTTCAACAGCTTTGATCTGCAAGTGTTTAATTACTCAATAGTGCTGATGAAGTCCTTGAGGCGCTCAATCTTAGCCCTATATCAGACATACAGTATAGGGCTTTATTGAGTTTCCCTCCTGCTCTCCACAACTACAGTTGCTGAATTGGTAAAGACAGTGCGTTGAGGTAAGTCACACCCATATAACACATAACTCTTCACCCGTTCCTGTCTCATATTCAACACCAAGAGGTGACACTTTCAGGTCATAGAATTGAGGGATGCTCTCTCTCTCTCGTTCCCACTCTCTCTCCCTCTCTGCCTCTTCCTTTTTCTCTGAAGTCTCCTGCTGTCAGTTCACACCTTTCTGAAGTGGAGAGAGATAGACCTGCTTCCATCCTCTGGCAAACAAGGCTGGCCATCAATCACTGCTGCGCTGCAGCGCGGCCCTCATGGCTCTTTCCGAACATGCCTCAGGTTAAATCTCAACTACTGTTGCTACTCAGCTCCTACTGTCCTAAGATGATTTAAGAGCATTACTGGGAATTTGTGACAAAAACACTGGCATGCTGAAAAAAGATGTCAAATAATCAAAAATATCCCCCAAACAGTTTGTTTGGAAAGATATTGAAACAGGAGATATCTGACATGAAAAATAAAATCCCAGTTGCAACATTTGTGGTTATTTAGGAGAATTGACCATTTTTGAAGTTTTACTGGGTTATGATGTACACACAAACAAAACACAAATTAAAATGTCTATGCTGTAATTAAAAGGAATAGTTCACTTCCAGAACACAAATTTACAGATAATACCCCGTTATCATCCAAGAAGTCCAAGTCTTTCTTTCTTCAGTCATAAAGAAAATATGTTTTTTGAGGAAAACATTTCAGGACTTCTCTCCATATAGTGGACTTCTATGGTGTCCCTGAGTCTGAACTTCCAAAATGTAGTTTAAACACAGCTTCAGAGGGCTCTAAATGATCCCAGTTGAGGAAAAGGGGTCTTATTTAGCAAAACTGAAGAAAAAAATTACAATTTATATATTTTTTAACCTCAAATGCTCATCATCTAGCTCTGTGTGAACTTTGTGTATGCTGGTTCATGATAGTTAGGGAATGCTGAAAAACTCATTTTCTTCTCTAACTTCAAAATCATTGCTGCAGTGTTTGCAAAGTGAACATGCAAAGAAGGTCAAACACCCTTTACAAAAAAAGGTAAAACAGTGATGCAGGATGATTTTGAAGGTGGAGGACATGCCCTAACTGTATTGACCCAGAATGCACAGAGTTCACACAGAGCTAGATGTTAAAAAGTATATATATATATATATATATATATATATATGTGTGTGTGTGTGTGTGTGTGTGTGTGACCCTGGACCACAAAACCAGTCTTAAGTCGCTGGGGTATATTTGTAGCAATAGCCAAAAATACATTGCATGGGTCAAAATTTTTTATTTTTCTTTTATGCCAAAATCATTAAGAAATTAGATAAAGTTCATGTTCCATGAAGATTTTTTGTAAAATTCCTACTGTAAACATATCAAAATGTAATTTTTGATTAGTAATATGCATTGTTAAGAACCTAATTTGGACAACTTTAAAGGTGATTTTCTCAGTCTGATTTTTTTTTGCATCCTCAGATTTCTGATTTCAAATAGATGTATCTCAGTCAAATATTGTCCTATCCTAACAAACCATACATCAATAGAAAGCTTATTTATTGAGCTTTCATATGATGTATAAATCTCAGTTTTGTCAAATTTAACCTTATGACTGGTTTTGTGGTTTTTTTGTGGTTTTAACTGTATTTTGAGTTCACACTCTGTGGCATTATATGGAGATAAATCCTGAAATGTTTTCCTCAAAAAAACATAATTTATTCATGACTGTAGAAAGAAAGACATAAACATCTTAGATGACAAGGGGGTGAATACATTATCTGACAATTTTTGTTCTGGAAGTATACTACTCCTTTAAGAACAGATTACAATAAAAAAGCAGCCCTTTGAAACGTACTTTCGTCAAACTCTGGCACTTAAATTGTACCAATAATAACTTGATTATTTAAACAATGGCAAGACTCATGTAATTCCTTACAGGACAGAAATAAATAGCTTAGTCACTGCTCAATATTGAGAGTTAGCTAATTAGGATGTCAACTTGAAAGTAGTTTAGATAAAAATGTTATTATCAGACAGGATAAAATAATTCAGAGTGAGATAGACCAACTAACCCAACAGAACACAAAGTCAAATCAAACAAAAAGTCATAAAGCCATCGCTAATACTCACTCCTGTTTGTGCTGTTGTTGTCCCTCCAAAATGATGTCACTTCCTGGTGGATGATGTCATTGAGGAAGTGACTTACAAGGATTATTAGAGGGAAACAAATGACTAAGTGAAGGAAAACTTAGAAATTAACAAAAAAAAAATGGAAATTGTATAAAAGAAAAATATAGGGGGTAAAAAACATTAGTGTATGATGCATCATTTTATATTCCATTATATTACAGCTTTTGTAATGTTAAAATAAAACGTTCTGAATAACAGTTATGTTAAACTTGTCCGTAACTTGATTAGGAACTGCAATGTAACATATTTTAAACATATACCATCAAAAGTTTTTTTTTTTTTTTGCCATGAGAACTACATCATTTCTAGAATATTTCTCACATAAATATGAGGAACAATATCAGCACTAACTCAAAAAAAATAAAAAATAAAAATAAAAAAAATATATATATACACACACACACACACACACACACACACATGTAGAATTTACATTTTTTATGGGGACATTCCATAGGCGTAATGGTTTTCATACTGTTCAAACCGTATTTTCCATCGCCCTACACCTACCCTACACCTAAACCTAGCCCTCACAGGAGATTGTGCACACTTTTACTTCCTCAAAAAAACTCATTGTGCATGATTTATAAGCCTGTTTCCTCATGGGGACCTGAGAAATGTCCCCACAAGGTCAAAATCTACTGGTATTCCTATCCTTGTGGGGACATTTGGTCCCCATAACGTGATGAATACCAGGTGCACACACACACACACACACACACACACGGAAAAAACTGCCACTGTAATGGGTGCAAAAACTATTTTAATTAGAGAAGTACAAAACAGTTTCATGGCCAATAAGAAATGCATTTATCCAGTACATTTTCTCACAACATTAGCAAACAAGCCAAAATGTTACATGTGGACACTGTACACAGCCATACAAAATTCTCTCACTAAACTGTGAAACAAGTGATAATTTATATTTATTCTGAAGATAACCAGATAACACGAATGCATAAAAGGTGCTTTAACAAGTATAACAGCAGTGAAAATGACATTTCTGTAAATATCTATTCTAAGAAAACTATATGACCTATTTACTAACAAATGAACTTGTGTGTCCATTTAGAGGGCAACTTCCTTCACAAACAAATGTACAAAAACGTTTTAAACACAAGCTCATCTGTGAGGAAAGTCCTCTGCCTAATTCAAGGGTAGCCGATATATCTAATACAGTGCAAAAATCCTATATCAGTATTTTTGTCTTGTTTTCCAGTACAAATCCTTAACAAGATAAACATACCTGAGAAGTAAAATGACAATATTAATACATATTTTCAGACAAACTATCTTAAACATATAATACTGTACCATTCAAAAGTTTAGGGTCGGTAAGATCATTAAAAGATTTTGAAAACAGTCTGTTATGCTAAATAACAGTGAGACTGTAATACTGTGAAATATTATTACAATTTAATATATCTGTTTTAGATTTGAAAATATGTTAAAATGTAATTTTACTCCAGTTTTCCATTACTCCAGTTTTCAGTGTCACATAATCCTTCAGAAATCATTCTAATATGCTGATTGCAAGTATCATTTGTTATTATTATCAGTGTTGAAAACAGATGTGCTGTTTAATATTTTTGTGTAAACTGTGATACAATTTTTTCAGGATTCTTAAAAGATTACTTAACTTTTAGAATAAAAATTTCCTGACAAATTTACTCACCCTCTATGTCATCCAAGATATTCACGTCTTTCTTTCTTCATTTGCAAAGAAATTATGTCTTTTGAGGAAAACATTCCATAATTTTTCTCCATATAGTGGACTTCAATGGTGCTCAACGGATTAAAGATTAAAAATGCAGTTTCAATTCCGCTTCAAAGAGCTCTAAATGATCCCAGCCGAGTAATAAGTGTCTTATCTAGCTTAACGTCATCATTTTACTTTTAAAAATTTGTATTTATACACTTTTTAACCACATATGCTTGTCTTGTCTAGCTTTGCGATGCACATGCGTACTTTGTGTATTCCAGTTCAAGACAGTTAGGGTATGTCGGAAAAACTCCCATCTCATTTTCTCCTCCAACTTCAAAATCTTCCTACATGACTGTTTTACCTTTTTTGGTAAAGCGTGTTTGACCCTCCTTGTATGTTCACTTCGTAAACACTAGGTCGGTACTTCTGCAGCGATGTAAGATGATTTTTAGGTTAGAGGAGAAAATGAGATACCCTAACTGTATTAAACCGAAAAGAATTTGAGGTTAAAAAAAAGTATAGAAATTGCACATTTTTAGAAAATAACCAATCGTTTTGCTTTATAAGACCCTTATTCCTTGGCTGGGATTGTGTAGAGCCCTTTGAAGCTGCACTTTTTTAATCCATTGAGCACCATTGAAGTCCACTATATGGAAAAAAATCCTGGAATGTATTTTTCAAAAAACTTAATTTCTTTGCGACTGAAGAAAGAAAGACATGAACATCTTGGATGACATGGGGGTAAGTACATTACCAAGAAATCTTTATTTTGGAAGTGGAGTAATCCTTTAAATGAATAGAAATTTCAGTAAAACAAATCTTTTGTAACATACTGTAAATGTAAATGAATGTGTCCCTGATGAATAAAATACACATTTCTTTAAAATATAAAATCTTACAGGCCCAAAACTTTTGAATGGTATTGTATTTTGTATTTTAGCAGATTTTTTATAACAGGCATAAAACTCGTCAAACTTTTTTTTTTTTTGCAGTGTCTAGCAGCCTCAGAGCCCCAAACACCACTGCATTAACAAGTCGTTCTGTTGCATGACAAGAGAAGAAATTGACTTCAGTCCAAAATCAGTGCCAACATTCTGCTTGGGAGCACCTGAGGTTCAGAAACAGACAGAACGATGACTGATCACAGCGCAGTGCGTTAGGCCGGCTAAGATGGATATCGCACTGAACGGCAGGCCTCCTGTCACTGCGCAGCGCTCCGAGCGCCCTGAGAGAGCAGTGCTGCTAAGTGTTATCTGGGCTGAAGAGGAAGAGGCAGGGAGGAAGGCTTCGTGACAGCACAGTGCTCCTTCTCGCCCCAGCCAAACTTTGCCGAGTCAGACGGGCGAATGAAATCATCAATTATAGCACAAGGTGAGCTGAAAGCACCGCGTAAAGGTCGCCGAGTGGAGGGAAAAAACGGCCAGCTCAGGGCTTTTCTCTCTGCGTGCCACTCCTGAGTTTATGGGAGGTCCGGCACAGCGCAGAAATGGAGTTTAAATTTTAAACAGGCAGAGAGAGGGGGGCCCCAGGCCCTGTGTGAAGATTTCAGGAGGTGACAGGGTGAGAGGAAGGAAAAGAGTGAGAGAAAGAGATGTCTGGTCTGAATGTGGAGCAGCGAGGGACATTCATAACTAATTAAACAGTCAAAGCCGACGGGTCCTTAGATGCATCACGCTGCAGGTCTCAACCGCAGTCCACCGGATCCCATTAGAGGAGGCTGATAATTGCTGTGTTTGTGGTGCTTTCGCTTAACTAAGGGTGCACTGTTCGCTATTATGTTTCTTGTCCGAAGCCAACAAGTGGCCTATCACCGTCACAGCATAGAAAGGATAACTTCCTGCACTGATCACTCCTCTTCTTCCACATAAGTTGAAGGGAACCATCCCACCTGTAATATAAACAACATTATTAAACATTAGTGAAGACTAACGGAGCGTATCTCTTTATCTCCGTGACTAGTTTGAGAGCTCTTGTGGGTCAGATCTGATAATGACATGTGCAGAGGAATCATTAAGAGTCATTCTGCCATCTTCTGTCATCACTTCCAGTTAATCATCTCTCTTATAAACGCACTTGAGCATATGAAATGAAGGAAAGAGAATGTAATAAGGCTTGAGGAAAGATTCAGGTGTCTTAGAGAGTCAAGATCAGCTATATTGCATGGAAATGTGGAGCTAAAGTCTAATCTCAAATGTCAGTCAGAGTGTCACACCTCTATAATGCTATGTCATTTGCTTGTGTCTTAACCAAAATTCAATTGCTTTCAGAACGAGGGTATATTTAAAAATATATATTTTACCATGAACATGAGTACCACTGATATAATATAACATGTAAATCAATAGGCCTGAAACATAGACAGTGTTTGGGGATTCGTGACCTAGGGTTCGTCCAGTTACTGTAAAATGAAATTCCAGGACTTTCAAGGACTTTTCAAGCCCAATTTAAGGACGTTTATCAGAGATCTCACTTTTGGTTTGATGTTCTCCACTGTTTAAGAAAAAAAAAAAAAAAAAAAAAAGGTTTGCAAAACCACTCAGAAATCCTGATTTGTAACAAATGATTTGCGAAGTCCTTATCTAAATAATAGTTCGCAAACCATCATTTCAGATCAGGACTCATTCAATTCATGGAATGATTCAAAACCTGCTCTGAAATTTCGATCTAAAGCAAAATATTCACAAACCCCTTCCGAAGTCCCAATGTGAATAATGATTTTCAAACCATCATTTCAGATCAGGACTCGGAGCGTGGACCCCGTATCATTCAATTCGCGGTGTGATTCAAGAACCCACTCTGAAGTTCTGATCTAAGCCAAAAATTGGCAAACCCACTCCAAAGTCCCGATCTGAATCATGATTCGTGAACCATCATTTCAGATCAGGACTCATAGCGCGGATCGCAAATTGTGAATCATTCAATTTGCAAAAGATTTGCGAACCCACTTCCAAGTCCCAATCTGAATAAGGCCCGTTTCACACCGCAAGCGTGAGCAGAGCGTGAGCAGCGCGTATTTTTTCCGGCGCCCATGTTAACAAATGAGTGCATTCACACCGGCAGCAGGAGCAGCGCGTGAGCGTCAAGCAGGAGCGTCGCGTGAGCAGCGCTGAAGCGATGGTTTCGCCGCCGAGTCTATTTTTGCTGCGCTGCTCACGCTCAAATAAAGGGACAGTACACTTTTGATGGTCAAAATAAATATGATTTCACACGAAAGTTTTATAAAATGCATGGAACAAGCTTAAAATGCACATATAATACGCATGTCTAGTGAGTTTAACAAGAATCGTAATCAAAAGAAAAAAAAATCCAAAATATGTAGGCCTAGGCTACAGAAGATATAAATGTGTTTTAATTATTCAGTTTGGGTGCAAGCATGGTGTATTAAAAAAAAAGCCAGAAAATTACTAAATGTTTTACGGCAGATTTTTTTTTTTTTTTTTTGCATCGAGAAAAAGCTGCTTTGATTGAGTCTTGGATTGTATAAAGCACTATATAAATAAAGGTAAAATACAATAATAAAATATAATAATAATAATAATAAATGAAAAATGTAAAAAATACACATATGTAGGCTCTAGCGCTACCCATATTTTACCTCATTCATGTGCAGCTTTATGATTAGGGGAGCACAACGTAACACTTCTTGCATTTCTCAGTTTGTGTAAATGTTGTTTGTCTAGTACAAATATGTCGCTTTGTTTCATAATTACAGTGTATACGTATTTTTTGTTATTTACCTCAAAAGAAGGGAAGTGAAGTGTGACAACATGCCAAGCTGGTGGGCTACAATGTAACACGTGAGGAGCACGTTGTAACATCACCAAATGACAGCTTAAAATGTTATCTGATTGAATGAAAAAAATATACACGACAAACTTAAATATTTGGTCAATAAAATAAAATTATTAACTTTCTCAAATAAAATAATGCCATTAATATATATATATATATATATATATATATATATATATTAGGGGTGGGCATAGATTAATTTTTTTAATCTAGATTAATCTAGATTAAAATGGCTAATTTGAATTCTGCTGAAGGCATTCAGAATATGTGTGCTACCCAAATAATGACTAAAAGTAAGTCTTTGAGAATGGATCATAAAGCTCATAAAGCTGTTCTATGATAATTTGTTGATGAAAATTAATTATGTTCAATTAGATGTACTTGTGTTTACTAACTAACTAACAATGAAATTATTTTTTCTACCTATAGATTGTGTTTTTTTTAACGTCAACACCTACCCAACCCATTACATGTTACACCGTACTTTTATTTTGACAGGTTGCCGTGAAGTTTCTGTGTATACAGTATGATATGATGCTAGTTTTCTCAAATGAAACGGTAAAAGTGACACTCACAGCAGTTTGGGCGATTGAGTTTATCTGTTCATGTGAGATGAAAATGCCAAAAATTAGCGGGAGCGTCACGTGTGTTTCAGTATGCGTGTAGTAAAAGCTCGTCTCCGCCATGCATACGTACAGCTAGGCAAACGGAAAATATCGGATTCATATTAAAACGGTCTTTTTGCATTTCAGTTTTCACATACACTAGTCCATATCGCGATTTGAATTAAGTGACAGACCGACATTTGATTTATGAATCCAAAAAACGACGAATTTACGTGGCATTTCGCTATAGTAGATTCTGTTTTCATGAATGGAGGATGACGCGATCCCGTCTGTGTTTTGGCGGAGGAGACTTAAACGCGCGAACATATTCTATAGTCTTCGGTATACATCCGCGTTAAACTATCAAGGTGAAAGTCATCATAGCTTGCGTAGTTCAGACCCAGCTCCCAACCCAAATTTGAGAATAGATTAACGGCGATATTTTTTTTATCGCACGATAAGAGTTTCACGTTAACGCAGCACGTTAACGCCGATAACGGCCCACCACTAATATATATATATATATATATAAAATAAAAAAAATCTATTTTTGAGTTTGACAATGAACACATCGCAACCATGCGTGTTACGACCCTAATCGCAACACACAGCTGTACAGTATAGTTCAAAATAATGTGCGCAAATAGATGAAACATTTAGAAAAACACTCCACACACAGTTCTCATAGAACACAAGACATATAAACGAGACAAAATGCTTTCTTTGTGCCCCGCGCTCCCCTATTTGCTTTATGATCCCACCAATAATTATTGGGTTGAAGCTGTGCCTGCAGTTTCATTATCAATTTCATATTTACCTGTAATCAGTTTCATAGAAAAAAGCTGATTACTAATGCTTTGGAGCAGCTGCATGCACGCTCTACAAACGCTTCCAGTGTGAATACTCTTGCGAGTCTGCAGCTGCAGTAACGCTGTAGTTACGCTGACGTGCAGCTCATGCTCTGCTCAAGCTTGCGGTGTGAAACGGGCGTAATGATTCGCAAACCATCATTTCAGATCAGGACTCGGAGCACGGATCGCGAATCATTCAATTCATGGAATGATTCAAGAACCTGCTCTGAAGTTACGATCTAAAGCAAAATATTCACAAACCCACTCCGAAGTCCCAAACGAACAATGATTTCCAAACCACCATTTAAGATCAGGACTCGGAGTGCAGACTGTGAATCATTCAATTCGCGGAATGACTCAAGAACCTGCTCTGAAGTTCCGATCTAAAGCAAAAGATTCACAAACCCACTCTGAAGTCCCAAACTGAACAATAAGTGCAGATTGTGAATCATTCAATTAGCGGAATGACTCAAGAACCTGCTCTGAAGTTCCGATCTAAAGCAAAAGATTCACAAACCCACTCTGAAGTCCCAAACTGAACAATAAGTGCAGATTGTGAATCATTCAATTAGCGGAATGACTCAAGAACCTCATTTGAAGTTTCGATCTAAAGCAAAAGATTGGCAAACCCACTCTGAAGTCCCGATCTGAATCATGATTCTCGAACCATCATTTCAGATCAGGACTTGGAGCGCAGATCGTGAATCATTCAGTTCGTGGAATGACTCAAGAACCTGCTCTGAAGTTCCAATGTAAAGCAAAAGATTCACAGATTTGCAGAATGTTTCGCAATACGCAAAGTCCCGATTTGAACATGGCTGATTTGAATCTGGACATAGCAGCGCAGAACCTGGGTCTGCCTCCTCCGGGGGCAGAGCTTGCAGGTTCACCACCTGATCGCGGAAGGGCATGGTGGAAACCTTGGGCACATACCCGGGCCGGGGTCTCAGGATGACGTGTGAATCGCCAGGCCCGAACTCTAGGCACGTTTCGTCGACAGAGAACCTCACGATGAGTTGGTGCTTACCAAGGGATGTTCCATCTACTGCATCGTGACACGCTGCGATGGCAGCAACGTACACTTTGAGAGTCAAAGGGGACAGACTGCGCTCCAACTTCTTTTGCAGAAAGTAAAGCACTACTGCAATCGTGCATCTCTGTGGGTCCTCTCCTCGAGAGGAGCACCAGTCAACAAACAGACCCCACCTCAGTGCATAAGCCTGCTTTGTAGAGGGAGCTCTGGACTGAGTGATGGTTTCTATCACGGCCTGTGGAAGGCCGGAGAGGTCTGACACGTCCCGTCCAGGAGCCAGACATGCAGGTTCCAAAGGTCGGGGCGCGGGTGCCAAATTGTGCCCATCCCCTGAGAAAGAAGGTCTTTCCTCAAGGGGATTTTCCAGGAAGGGGCTGCCGTGAAGGGAATGAGTTCTGGGAACCAGGTCCGGGTGGGCCAATGTGGCGCAACCAACAGAACCTGCTCCTCGTCCTCCCCGATCTTGCACAGGGTCTGTGCAAGGATGCTCACTGGGGGAAAGGCGTACTTGGGCCCCGGAGGCCAGCTGTGTGCCAGTACGTCCCTGCCGAGGGAAAACTCGCTGAGGGAGTAAAACAGCTGGCAATGAGAGGATTCGGGGGAGGCAAACAGATCTATCTGGGCCTCGCCGAAATGGCTCCAAATCAGCTGGACTGTCTCGGGGTGGAGGTGCCATTCTCCAGGGAGGGTGGTTTGCCGTGAGAGCTGATCAGCTGCACGGTTGAGATCCCCTGGTATGTGAATGGCACATAGCGATTTCAGCCACGTCTGACTCCATAGGAGCAGATGGCGGGCGAATTGTGACATGCGACGGGAGCGAAGACTGCCTTGGCGATTGATGTAGGCCACAGTTGCAGTGCTGTCGGTACGAACAAGCACGTGCTTCTGACGCAACGTCGGTCGGAAGCGACGAAGGGCCAGAAGCACAGCCAACAACTCGAGGCAATTGATATGCCACTGCAGTCGAGGTCCTGTCCAGGAGCCCGATGCTACTTGCCCGTTGCACACAGCACCCCAACCCGTGGTGGAGGCATCCGTGTAAACCCCAATGTGCCTGGGGCACTCCGGCCCGTAGGAAGGCAGGGTCGGACCACGGGCTGAATAGGCGGCGACACTGCGGGGAAATGCCAATCCGGAGTGTGCCACGGTGCCATGCCCATCTCGGGACTCAGTCGTGTAACCAGCGCTGAAGCGGTCTCATGGAAGGGGACTGAACCCAGAAGGAAGAATGTCCTGGAGAAAAGTCTGACTGCCATAGGCAGTGCTTACCTTCTTCCCTGGTTCCCACGCTGGCGATTTGGTCGGGCTCCGAGTCCAGTTCTGAGGAAGCGAAGTGCTGCTCAAGAAGGGAGCTCGGGGCCGGAACCCTGGAGGTGAGAAAATCAGCTCTTTTTGTTAAATTGTGGGTCTGAGTACACAGCGACTCCCGGCCCTCCACCGGGAGTGGGAACGTAGATGTTGTCGTCCCCAAAAGAGCGATCTTCTCCACCTCCGGGTTGCCAGCATCAGGGTCGCGTCGCAGCTCGTTTGCGGGTGTTTTTAGCTGGTCGCATTCGATATTATGCTCGATATGGCTTAGCTTGTCAGAGATATACGTCTGAGATGCAGAAAACCGCGGGGCTTTATGGGCCAGCAGTGCATTCTGCACTGTATCCTGTATGTCCCCGCAGCGCCTCGCCGCGGTAGCCGAAAAGCATTGGCGGCTCAACGACTTTCCACGGGAGGAAGGCGGGGGGAGCCGGCTCGCGAACGAGCGGCGGGACTTCAGCATGGCCATGGTCATATGCTCGCAATAAGGGGATGAACCATCCGTGAAAGCTGCCTCAGCGTGCTCTAAACCCAAACACGTGAGGCAGTGTTCATGTCCGTCCGCAGCGGTGAGGAAACTACCGCACCCAGATGCGCACGGCCGGAAAGGCATACCGGGAAGATACTTCTCGACAGCCGTGAGAAATTCACTCTTTTAGATCCCGGTTTGCCCAGGGAGGAGCCGCGGGGCAGCTGTGCACTCGACGGGGCTGCTCGCTGGAGTGCAAAAAGGCTTCTTGATTGCCGTGAAAACAGCAGCCCGCAGGATCACGCTGGCGGCTGCCAAACAAGCTCTTTTAGAAGTACTCTTTTAGTTTTGGCAGCGTGCCAGCGGAGAGAGCGTGAACTCAACGAAGAACTCAATTATCTGAAAAGCAGTGTGTAGGGCTCGAGCACGAAGGCTCCGAAGCAAATATCTAAATGAGTGGTTGCGTGCCGCCATCTTATATCCCCGTATATACGGGGGAGTGGCTTGGCATGCAAATACCACTCGCCAATGTTCATTGGCCTTTTGAATAAGGCTCAGAGATGATTGGTCTCTCAAGTGAGTTCCCATATGTAACGTCGTAGTGAAACGACTGAAGGGGAACCTACATTTTCAGCAACTATTATGCCAGTCTTTAATGTTACATGATCTTTCAGAAATCATTATAAAATGCTGAGCTTGTGCTCAAGAAACACTTTCTATGATCAACGATGAAAACAGTTGTGTTGCATTATATTTTTGTAAAAACCATAGTACATTTTTTTAAAAGTTCAAAAGAAAAACTTTCAAAAGAAATATTTATTTGAAATAGAAATATTTTGTAACATTATATAACACCTTTACTGTCACTTTTGATCAATTTAATGCATTCTTGCTGAATAAATGTATTAATTTCTTTAAAAAAATCTTACTGACCCCAAACTTTGCACAGTAGTATAAATATAAAACATTAGAAAAAATGATAATAAATGAAATAACTGACAAAAAAAAAATCTGAACAATGATTTAACACATAACTATAATAGAATACAGAGCTGTTGTTAATACTTTAAGAAAGTCAAGAGCATAATTTAAATTATGTCTGATTGGACGATATTAAGATTCTTCTATACTATGCTGGTTATATAATTCTGTTGTCAATTCTTCATAACCAACCGTACAGAACTGGATTTAGAACTCTGACAAGCCTTTTTTGCTGCTGTGTGCCTAGCATTTCCCTTCTAAGCAAGCATGAACTGTGATTCACCTGGAAGGGCAAGAGTTCAGTTCAATGATGTGCAAGCTTAGGAGAAAAGCTTCACACTATCTTAACAAACATGAAAGCACCAAAACCTCTAGAAGAACTGTTTTAGTACTTGAGCTTCAAGTGAATAATGGTGTATAAGAGCATTTTTTCTCACCTGGCCATTTACTTCACCTTTCCACCATCCGTTGGTACACTTGATATAGATCTTCACCAGGTCACCCACCTGCAGAGAGAGTTCCCGTGTATCTCTGGAGCTGAAATCATATCGTGCCAGTGCAATGCCAAGCACTCTTGGGGTCAGAACTGAGGGAGAAGGGGACAAAAAAAGGTTGTTAGAAAAAAGACGAGTGAAAGACACTAACATTGTCAAAAAAGACATGCCAAGTAGGACAAAACATGTGAACGAGCAACAAGATGATTGGAGATTTGGAGCAAAAACTGCACAAATGGCATTGCATCATGCACAGACATTTTCACACACAAAATGTCGATACAGATCCACTCTCTCCACAGCTCTTAGAAAGCACATATACACTACAGAGAGAGCTGAAGCAAACACAGGGAGAAGAGACTTAGACGGCTGGAGGGGGAAATGAATAAGACAGGTGGCTGATAGCTGTACCTGACCAGAAGGGTGAGGGGGAGGGAGGAACAAAACTGTAGCTGGTGGGACTCAAAACGGAAAGCCCACACAGCACTGGAGCTTAGGATCCAAGCCGAGGCAGAGCAAAGAAAATAAGAACACAAAAACCCAGAGATCTTAACAGAGACATTTTCAACAAAACAAACATAAACAAGCTGATATAAAGAACTCCGCACAGCACTGGGCGAATGAACATTCTGCTTGAAATTCACACAAGATGATTGAAAAATGTCTCAATGAACATAAAATGAAAGTCAATAAGGTCCATTGCTGTTCTTGACTAGGACTGCGCAATATTGGCAAAAATATATTTTTCAATATACAATATACAATATTCATTTCATACCATTAATGGGGAAGGAAATGCATTCAACATGTTTGTTAGACCTTAAGAAATAATGTAAACATAGCTTTACAGGTGAACTACACATAATAAGCTATTCATATTAATTTAGGGCTTCATGAAATAATTTTGTGTATTTATTTATTTTCTGGATTGATAATGATTCATATAAAATTCATCAAAATAGTGTGTCCAAAATGAATTCATGAAATTTTAACAATTTAATCTATTATTTAAAATGTAATCATTATGCTGATTTGGTACTCAAGAAACATTTCTTATTATCAGCAATGCAGCTCAGTATTTTTGTGGAAAATATGATACTTTTTTTCATGATTCTTTGATGAATAATAGTTTTAGAAAATTACTGTAACTTTTGATCAAGTTAATGCATCTTAAAATGTAATCAAATGAAAATACAATTAACAAAACATTTTTAAAGCATTTTTTATTATTTTAAAACAACTTGTAATATGATTTGTATGATTATTTTAGATTATTTTTATGATTGTTTTAGTGCCACATTAAAACATTTAAAAAAAATCTAAAATCACAAGATTAAAATCGTAATATTTTGAGAATAAACTCTAAGGCCTGGTTTCACAGAAAGGGCTTAGACTAAGCCAGGAATAGCCCATAGTTCTATTAGGACATTTAAGTAATTTTTATAAACATGCTTAGAAAAACACATTACTGGAGAGCATCTTAAGACAAAACAAAGGCACTGATATAATTTAAGATCAGTCAGTGCAAGTTTCTTTCAGTTGAAACAGCTCAGACTTACATTTTAGTCTAAGACTAGGCTTAAGCCTTGTCTGTGAAACTGGCGGTAAATGTTTTAAGAGTAAAGTTGAAATTTCGAGAATAAAGTCGAAATGTTTTGAGAATAAAGTCGAAAATGTTTTGAGAATATATTTAAAATATTTAGATAATAAAGTTGAAATGTTTCAAGAATAAATACAAAATTTCGAGAATAAAGTCAAAATGTTTCCAGAATAAAGTCTAAATGTTTTAATTATAAAGTTGGAATGTTTAGAGAATAAAGTTTAAATGTTTCAAGAATAAAGTCAAAAATGTTTTGAGAATAAAGTCTAAATGTTTTAATTATAAAGTCGGAATGTTTAGAGAATAAAGTTAAAATGTTTTGAGAATGAAGTTTAAATGTTTCAAGAATAAAGTCGAAAATGTTTTGAGAATATATTTAAAATATTTTGATAATAAAGTTGAAATTTTTCAAGAATAAAGTCAAAATTTCGAGAATAAAGTTGAAATGTTTCGAGAATAAAGTCTAAATGTTTTGAGAATAAAGTCTAAATGTTTCAAGAATACAGTCAAAACGTTTCGAGAATAAAGTTGAAATGTTTCTTTCAAGAATAAAGTCTAAATGTTTCAAGAATACAGTTAAAACGTTTCGAGAATAAAGTTGAAATGTTTCAAGAATAAAGTTGAAAT
This sequence comes from Garra rufa, assembly GCF_049309525.1. Lineage (NCBI taxonomy): Eukaryota > Metazoa > Chordata > Actinopteri > Cypriniformes > Cyprinidae > Garra > Garra rufa. The sequence goes on from NC_133370.1 coordinate 32,249,591, forward strand.
GTTTTAAAAATAAAGCTGAAATGTTTCGAGAATAAAGTCGAACTTGCGAGAATAAAGTTTAAATGTTTCAAGAATAAAGTTGAAATTTCAAGAATAAAGTTTAAATGTTTTGATAATAAAGTTGAAATTTTTCGAGAATAAAGTTGAAATGTTTTGAGAATATTGTCTTAATGGTTTGAGAATAAAGTCGAAATTTCGAGAATACAGTCAAAATGTTTTGAGAAGAAAGTCAAAATTATGAGCTCTTGAATCTTTATTTCAAGTTTAAAGCATTATATAAACATAAAGGAACATCAGAAGGAATGAAAAAAAAAAACAGTAAAGCCTAATTTAATGAAATAAATGTCTCATTGTAATAGGAAAGATGACTGATTCACATGACACTTAAACTGAGGCAAATACACAATCTGTCACACCATATTAAAGAGCGTGAAAAACACATTTAAATAGAATTATTATTTGTATTTCGCTATAAATCTGATTTTGAAAGCTGAAACTTTGAAATATCTCCCAGTGCCCTCAATCCGGGCCATTTGCATGCGCAATAGCCTAGAATATTCTCTCAAAATATTATTACTTTTATCTCGCAATTGCTACAAATGAATTCTCGTAATTATGACTTTATTCTTGAAACATTTTTACTTAATTTTCAAAATATTTTGACTTTATTCTTGTAATTTTGACTTTATTCTCGTAATTTCGACTTTAGTCTTGTAATTTTAACTTTATTCTCATAATGTTGATATAATATTAAGATTTTAATCTCATTATCTTAGATTTATTTATTTTTTTATGTGGCACTAAAACACCATCATAGTATACTGAATAAATTAAAATATGGACAAAAATATACTGGTTGTATGATATTTCTTAAAATAATAATAATAATAATAATAATAATAATAATAAAAAATTATGTGACGTTTTAATAATTGCAATATATTATTAACTACAGACCTGCAGAATATGCAGATTTTTTTAGTGACACACATCAGATCATCTAGAAGATACTGTACAAGCTAAATGAAGAAGATTATTATCGTTACCATAGATTTTTATTTTTTATTTTTTTAAACAAATATGGATATACATTTATTGCTTAGCCCTATTTTGGACACCATTGACTTTGGACGCCCATACAAGGTTATTTTCGTAAACGAAAACTAAAACTAAGACGAAAACTATTGATCAAAAAACATTTTCGTAAACTGAAATAAAATAAATGTCAAAATAAATGAAAAACTAGAACGAAACGAAACTAACAACTTTTATTGAAAAACTAACTGAAATAAAATAATAATTATCAAAAATAAATAATCGTTTTCGTAATCATTATGTTCTCACCCCATGGCGGAAAAATAAAGACTGCGACATGAACAGCACCTGAATTAAATCTAGGCTACTGCATCAGTTTTTAATGATGTATTTTATGTAACACAAGCAATCAAACCAATATACTTGAGTTGCTTAATTGTTAAATGATAGAGATTCAAACCCCCACGCGATCATTTGTAAATGACGAAAAGTCTTACCGGAACATTCAAATCTATATTTGCACTGCCGCTGACAGAGAGCGGTCATCATGTTTATGTAAAAAAAAAAAAAAACACAGCTTCACAAACAGTCTTTTCAAATACCCAGTCATTCATATTATCACAGCAATATTATGATTAAAGGTCATAGTTTGGATATAAACACTGATGTGATGTCTATGGTAGAGATCAAAACAGAGCACGTCATTTTTTTTAAGTAATTGGCGCTTCAAGTAACGTACTCGGTTACTAACGTAACCTCGGTTCTCTCAGAGAGGGAACGAGTACTGCGTAGCTTACGCTAGGGGAAAATCCTTTCCGCGAGAGATATTGAAGCCAAAAAATTATCCTTAATTTTGTATTAATGTAAAACGCGTTGCCGCGGTGAGCAGACATAGGCGAGGCGTATTGCGTGCCTATTGGCTGCTCCGCAGCAACTGCAGCACCTATCGAGCGAGGCTTGGCGCGATGCCAGCTCCAATGAGTGCATTCCGCGCCTGATACGTCATCTCCCGCCGAAAGTGGCGTGATCCCAGCCTATAAATATCGCTCGCAGGTAGCTACACTCTGGTTTTTTCATCATAAAAGCGCCCAGAGCACACGCTTGCACGGCAAGGTACGCAGTACTCGTTCCCTCTCTGAGAGAACCGAGGTTACGTTAGTAACCGAGTACGTTCTCTTACGAGAGGTCTCTCCTACTGCGTAGCTTACGCTAGGGGACCCCCTGTAAAACGCCGTGCATGCCAAGATCTGATACCATAGACCCTAGGGCAATAGCCCGGGGTTCATATAGTGCTTAAACGTATAAGGGGATTAGGACCCTAAAAACACTGGCTCCTGGTGTATCCGGGCAGGTAAACGGCCTGGATAAACTTGGAACATGGGTCTAGATATCTGTTAATATCTAGACCGACAGCAATTTGGCCTGTAGGGCGGGAACCTCCAGGTTGTAGAATCTTATAAATGTAGACGGGGAGGCCCAGCCTGCCGCCGTACAAATATCTTGCAAGTCGATCCCACTCGACCAAGCCCACGATGAGGCCACGCCCCTCGTGGAATGTGCTCTGACACCCAGCGGGCATTGCCTGCCCTTGGACTCGTACGCCAGTGCAATAGCGTCCACTATCCATCTGGATAAAGTCTGTTTTGACGCAGCCATTCCCTTAGAATGCCCGTAAAACGAAACAAACAGCTGTTCTGTCTGTCTAAAAGCAGACGTGCGCGACACATAGACTCTTAGCGCTCTAACTGGACATAAGAGTCTCGCGTCAGCCTCTTCATCCACAGCCGGTAGAGCAGACAGTGCGATGACCTGTGCTCGAAACGGTGTGTTAATAGACTTTGGCACATATCCGTGCTTGGGTTTGAGTATAACTTTTGAGTCGTTAGGTCCAAACTCCATGCATGTCGCGCCCACGGAAAGCGCGTGCAAGTCTCCTACGCGCTTCACTGAAGCAAGCGCTAGGAGGAATATAGCCTTAAGAGACAGATATTTTAATTCAGCCGCCTGTAGTGGTTCAAATGGTTCGCTCTTCACAGCGTCCAACACCACAGAAAGGTCCCATGTTGGGACTGAAGGCGGTCTGGGTGGATTTAACCTCTTAGCTCCTTTAAGGAAGCGTATGATTAAATCATTCCTCCCTATTGACTGACCTAGCGTTGTCCTCGAGAACGCTGCTATGGCCGCCACATAAACTTTGAGCGTGGACGGGGACCTGCCCTTGTCCAGCAGCTCTTGTAGAAAGGAAAGTACATCCGTCACACCACAGTCTGTGGGTGTGGATCCGCGGGCTGTGCACCAATCCGCAAATATCGACCACTTCGAGGCATAGAGCCGTCTAGTAGATGGAGCTCTAGCCTGTGTGATCGTTGATATCACTCCTGTGGGGAGTTCATCATATATTCCCTGGTGACCCATACATGAAGGGACCACAGCTCGGGATGGGGGTGCCAGATCGCGCCGCCCGCCTGCGAGAGGAAGTCTCTCCTCACAGGTATTGGCCATGGTGCGATGCTCGTCATCTGCATCAGCGCTGGGAACCAAGTCTGGTTTCCCCAAAACGGCGCTATCAGCAGTATTGCACACCTTTCCTCTTTCACCCTCTCTATCACCTGAGGTAGGAGAGAGACTGGGGGAAAAGCATAAAGAGGACGGCGGGGCCACGTATGGGCTAGCGCGTCCTTGGCTTTGGAAAAGAATTCTGGGCAATGAGCGTTGTCCTGAGATGCAAATAGATCTATCTCCGCTCTGCCGAATGTTTTCCATAATAGCTGCACCGTCTGAGGGTGCAGCGACCATTCGCCCGCCGGAATATTGTTTCTGGACAGTCTGTCTGGTCCTACATTTAGGGTCCCCCGCACATGCGCTGCCCTCAGCGAGCACAGGTTGCGATGAGCCCATACCAGAAGGCGTTCTGCAAGTGCATGTAGGTTTCTGGACCTGAGCCCGCCCTGGCGATTTATGTAAGCCACTACCGATGTGTTGTCGGAGCGGACTAATACATGACTTCCCTTCAATAGGGGAAGAAAATATGTCAGCGCATTCTCCACTGCTATCATTTCGAGGCAGTTGATGTGCAGTGACTTCTCTCGTTCTGACCATAGGCCGAACGACGGTCTGCCCTCTAGCAGCGCCCCCCATCCCGAGGTGGACGCGTCCGTGGACACTACTTTCACCCTCGAGGGTCTCTCTAGAGTGACACCTTTTCGGTACCAGTCGGCTGCTCTCCACGGCATCAGGGCTGTAACGCAACTCTGATTGATCGTGAGACGGAGTCGACCGGACGCCCACGCTCGGCGCGGCACGCGCGCTTTCAGCCAGAACTGCAGTGGGCGCATGCGAAGCACCCCTAACTGTAGAACTGATGATGCTGAAGCCATAAGACCTAATACTCTTTGAAAGGTCTTGAGCGGGGCAGACTTGCTGCGGCAGAGCGCGCTCACTGCGCTCTGAATGTTCAGCGCGCGCACTGACGAAAGCTTCGCTGTCATTGACAGCGAGTCCAATTCTATGCCCAGGAAGGAGATATTCTGGCTGGGGTTCAGCGAGCTTTTCTCCCAATTGACTTTCAAACCCAAGTTCTCGAGGTGATCGAGTAACATGGTCGTGTGTTCCCTGAGCATTGAGTGAGATTGCGCTAAAATCAGCCAATCGTCCAAATAATTCAGTATTCGCACGCCTTTCTGTCTGAGCGGGGCGAGCGCTGCGTCCATGCACTTCGTAAATGTACGGGGTGCTAGGGACAAACCGAATGGCAGGACTGTGTACTGATAAGCTTGGCCCTCGAAGGCGAATCTCAAAAATCGCCTGTGACGCGACGCTATCTGTATTTGAAAATACGCGTCTTTCAGATCCACTGACACAAACCAGTCTCCTTGGCACACTTGTGTGAGGATTTTCCTGGTTGTGAGCATTCTGAACTTTCGCTTCACTAGCGCTTTGTTCAGTTGCCTTAGATCTAGTATGGGCCTGACTCCTCCACCTTTTTTCGGTATCAGAAAGTATTTGCTGTACAGCCCTCCTTCGCTCTGACCTTGAGACAGGGGTTCTATGACACCTTTGCTCAATAATGTGGTCACTTCGGCTCGTAGCAGGTGTGCTGCATCTGCCTTTATCGTGGTCTCGACGCGCGCCGTGTAACGGCGAGGGCGTCGTCGAAACTGGAGCGAATAGCCTCTCTTTATAATGTCCAGCACCCATTTTGAGACCCCTGGGAGTTTTTCCCATGCATCTGCATGTAATGCGAGGGGGTGGGTGCGAAGCGCGCTCCGATCTGTTACTAACGGAGCCGCTTCGGTGTCTGTGACATGCAAGGCTCGGGGTACGCTGACCGCGGGGACTGCTATCTCTGTGTGTATATGTGGTTGCGTGGTAACGGGCACATTTAACACACTCGATGCAGCTTTTAGTGGCGTAGACGGGGCGTCGTCCGGTTTCATTTTTACAGAAACCGTAAGACCTGCCTGATGTAATATGTGTGGGCACTCTGGGGTGGGCACATATACCACATGCGAAGCGCAGTCGATTTGGGTCGACTTTATGAGCGCGGGGCTTGTATGACAAGATGTGCTTATATGTAGCGCCGGCCTGATGACTGCGGATAATGCTGGAACAGCCACATTTCCTGGAGCTGAGCGAGCGAATACTTTTGGTGGGAGTCTGGCAGCCGCGGGACTCGCGCACCGGCGTTTTCCTAGCTGTGCTAGGCCTGTTTCGGAGGATTAGGTTTCAGCTCAACCTTGGGCCTCTGAGCACGCTCTCCGTGGCGGCGACCTGCAGAGCGTGAATGAGGTCTCGCTCCCTGCGTCTGGTGGCGTTGAGAGACGGCTGCAGCAGGCTGATGCTGGGGTCTAGAGCTCTGCGCTGGCGGCTTTGGGCGACCGGCGGAGCTAGACCGCTTAGGTAGGAAGTGCTTCATCGCCTGAGAAGTCTTCTGAACCTCAGCAAACCTCTCAGTGAAGTCCTTCAGGGAAGCGCCGAACAGACCCGTCGTCGAAAACGGCGCGTCGAGAAAGGCTGTGCGCTCGGACTCCGCCATCTCTGAGAGCGTGAGCCACAAGTGCCTTTCTGTCACCGTCAGCGCCGCCATGTTGCGTCCGATAGCCTGAGCTGCCGATTTGGTGGCACGGAGAGCGAGGTCCGTGGCGCTCCTCAAATCCGGCACGCAGATCGCGTCAGGGCCTTCCTCGTCCAGTTTTTGGAGAAGGTCTGCCTGGAAGATCTGCAGCGTGGCCATCGTGTGCAGCGCTGAGGCGGCCTGTCCCGCCGCGGCGAAGGCTCGGTGGAGAAGACTCGATGTTTGTCTGCAGGCTTTTGACGGAAGCGCCGGCTTAGCACGCCGTCCAGCAGAGGGCGGGCATAAGTGGGCCGCTATCGCCTCTTCCACAGGAGGAATAGCCAGGTATCCTCTACTCTCGGCGCCGTCAACCACAGAGAACGCCGGGGAGGAGGATGGGCGCACTCTCGCTGAGTAGGGGGCGCCCCAAGACTTTGCAAGCTCCTGGTGGAGTTCGGGAAGGAAAGGGGCGGGCTTTGCTTGCGACGTCCGCTCTCCTTTCGGCAGGAACCGGCCGTCCAGCCGGTTGTGAGCAGGCTGCTCCGGTGAGGACCACTCCAAGCCCAGGCTCGCCGTGGCTTGAGTTAAAATCCTCACGAGCTCTGACTCTATCGAGGCTCTCGCGCTGGGTGGGGCGTGAGCGGGGGGGCGACGTCCACAGAGTTCGCCCAATCCTCACTGCCTGACGCTGCCAGCGAACAGGAGTCCTCCTCCTCCTCCATTCCACACCCCTCAACGGCGCCTTCGGCGGGGGCAGCGGCTGACAGCGGCTGCTCCAAATCCGGCCCCGAGAAGGTGAAGATAGGTGAAGCTAGCAGGCGCGCCGGCGAGCTTTGACGGCTGGAGGACGATTCCGGCAGCCTCTGGGCACGGCGCTTTTTACGGCGTGGCGCCGCAGCAGGCTTCGGAGCAGGCTGTGAAAAGAAGGCCAGGCGAGTCCTCAGAGTCGCCATGGCCAGAGACTCGCACTGAGGGCATCCTCCCTCGGCGAGCGCCATCACAGCGTGGTCTTCTCCCAGGCAGGAAACGCACACGGCGTGGCGGTCCCCGTCACTGAGTGCAACTCCGCATGAGTCGCAAGACGGCATCTTTAAAAAGACGCTGCTCTTTTAGTAAGGATAGCAAGTAAAGGATATGAGCGCCGGAAAGCGCAGCAGGAAGGCAGGAAGGCGGCGTAGCCAGCAGCTTCAGACTCGTCCCGCTGATGAGCTTCCAGTCGACGGCGGCTTCTTCTCCAGCTCCAGCGATGCGAAGGCGTCGCGTGAAGGATGAAAAAATCAGAGTGTAGCTATCTGCGAGCGATATTTATAGGCTGGGATCATGCCACTTTCGGCGGGAGATGACGTATCAGGCGCGAAATGCACTCATTGGAGCTGGCATCGCGCCAAGCCTCGCTCGATAGGTGCTGCAGTTGCTGCGGAGCAGCCAATAGGCACGCAATACGCCTCGCCTATGTCTGCTCACCGCGGCAACGCGTTTTACATTAATACAAAATTAAGGATAATTTTTTGGCTTCAATATCTCTCGCGGAAAGGATTTTCCCCTAGCGTAAGCTACGCAGTAGGAGAGACCTCTCGTAAGAGAACTAACAAAATTGTTAATGAAACTAATAAAAACTAAACTAAGTTTTATTGCAAATTTGAAAACTATACTAAAATAAAACGAATTAAAAAAAAAACAAAACTAAATTAACCTTGCGCCCATATGGGCAAAAACACATTTCTCAAAATATCTTTTTTGATGTTCAACAGAAAAAAGAAAGTCATGCAGGTCCAGAATGACATGAGGGTGAATAAATGATGACAGAAAAGACTAGTACTACTTTCATGAACCACATACTACATTTTATGGGCAGAAGCAACTGGGACACTGTTAAAAAAAAAAAAAAACATCATACAAGTGGAAAATGACACAGGCAACCTATTTCTGTAAGTGTCAAGATTTTTTTGAACTGTACACTATTTTCTCTAGGTGTTCTGCTATAGCTTTTGCCAAAAAACACACAAGTGTGTGCTCCTGGCCCTGTCACTGACACAGCTGTGATAGCGTTCATACAGAGCGCGAGTCCTGTTACCATCTGAACGCCCATCTGAGCATCCAGGACTTTCTAATATGTAAACTAGCAAACGTCAAATCCACAATATGTTTGCCTGCCTGCTTTGCATCTCCTTTGGGGGAAACGAAGCAGTGGGCGATGATCCAACTACTTTTGCCTGTGACACTGTCACTCAGAAATCACCTGAAGAAATCATGCAGCCAATCACACTTTCGATATCTTTAGTCAGAGCTAAAACCGATGCGATATCTGTCTAGTAAATAACATTCCTCACATTAGCTTATCAAACACAACCCTGATATCTCCCTTTGTGTTCAACGTGTTTACCATACACTTGACGCCTGCAGACGTGTCAGCGCCCACACACCGAATGATCTGTCAGCGTATTTGTGTGTGTTTTGGTTTGGGGCACATCAGCGAGAGCTCTGTCCCAGGATTCATCAGGGGCCCGGATTTTCTGCTGAGGTTTGTGAAAGGATGCGTCACTGAGAGTGGCAGTCGAACATAAACACCTCTAACAAGCCGAAGATGCTAAAGAAAAAAGGACAAATAGAACAGCGAAATCCCCAATTCACAATCCCCACTATCCTGTTCTTTCTATCAGCCAAGCCGTACTCGTTCGCTAAGCCTTTTTCTACGTGACACGTCTCTCTCTGTTCAATAAAGCTGACTTTCTGTGTCTCCACTAGTTGCCCTTTTATTTCTCAATGCAGGGACTGTTTTTTTCTCTTAGCTGTGAGAGAGAAAAGCAGCCAAGTCCCTACAGGTGAGGGGGAGCTTAGCATCCATCATGGCTTTTTCCTGTAACTCAAAGCAAACTGTCATGTCATGTCAGAGAGATTGCCAGTGCTACTTGAGCGCAGTGCTGGCGTCTTGTTTAGCCGAGTCCTCTCTCTCGCCGCGTCGCCTGAAGCAGCGGCTGCAGAGCCAGACACAAACAGCCATTTTCCTGCTGCCAGGTGCTGAGTACGTACGACTCGCTTCACAGCATCTGTCTGTCTCTTTGAGGAGCCATCTTGGGCAATGAAAGCTGAAGTAAACATATACGTTTATACACTATAAAAGCAACACGTGTATATGCACACTCTATGATTTCACCCAACCTCTATATTTAATCAAAAGAGTCGGAGAGGTGTCAGGACACATACGCTAGTCTCCAGTTAAAAACACATCCTGAGAGCCAGCTATGCCTCCTTGCATTAAAAAAGAAGCTGTCTGAAGACCCTTTCACACTGACGGTGATTTTAATCGCTGAAGGTCGACAGGTCACTGTACTGTTGGCTGCTAGTAGACACTCATGCTGCTGGATGCCCTGGTGTTCTTACGCAACTGGCTGTAACTCTTGAAATCGTATTGACGGTACAAATGTGCCGTCACATTTGCATGTCTTTCTATTTTGGCAACAAATCAGTTCTGCTAAAAGCTAATAATCTACAGAGGAACGTTTTTGTATGTTTGTGTATAAATTACTGCAGTGCGTACAATAATGCATTATATTACTAGTGGCCAGTAGTAATGTATTTGTACTTGTGCTAATATTTGTACTTGCATTTGTATCTGTACTCTGCAAAATTTTACTTCATTACATTCCAAAGCATAGTATGACACTTTTTACTTCACTACATTTCAACAATTAGTTGCTCCTACCCATGCCCATTAGAAATATGTGCCTATATCTTCACTCAAAAAAACATACCTATATGTATGAATCGCTGCAGTTTCCAGTTGAAATGAACCACTGGCGGCATTAAAACTCTGACAACTTTTATTCTTTCCTTGTTGAAAAAAAAAACAGCATATGCTGGTTATGTATGTTTTGAAGCATGGGTGCTGTTTTAAGCTGGACCTTCGGTGGTCATGAGCTGATTTAACTTTGTTCTTAGCTGGTCATGTGCTGGTCCTAAGCAACTAGCTCCTGCTCAGAACCCGCTTAGGACCAGCACATGACCAGCTTAACCCATAAATGCATACCTCGGCCACAAATCTTAAAGAAATTAATCACTTACCCTCATGTCGTTTCAAACCCGTTAAAGCTTTGTTCATCTTCAGAACACAATTTAAAATATTTGGATGAAAACCGGAAGGTTTGTAACTTTCCCATTGACTGCCAAGTAAATAACACTGTCAAGGCCCAGAAAAGTATGAAAGGAGTCATCAAAATAGTCCATCTGCCATCAGTTAAACCATAATTTTACGAAGCTACAAAAATACTTTTTGTATGCAACAAAAACAACGACTTCAACAATTCATCTCCTCCGCGTCACCGTAGCGCCATTTTGGATAGTATCACCTGGACGCAAACATCGTACGCTGTTCTCTGTCAGCTGCGTCACGCAGATACGCTATTTTAGTTCAAATCAAAACATAAATAAGCTTAGAAAAGACAGAGAACAGCGTACGCCGTCTGCGTTCAGGGAATACTATCCAAAATGGTGCTACGGTGACACGAAGGAGACAAATTGATGAATAAAGTTGATATTTTTGTTTTCTTTGCATACAAAAAGTGTTCTGGTCGCTTCATAAAATTCATATTAAACTAGAGGTCTGTGGGACCCGACCAGATTTCTTGCGGCGCGGGAATAAATTTCCAAATAAAAGCGGTTGCGGTCGGTAACTCTGGTGTAATTTGAATGGGAGCGGGCGGTAACAATATCCGTTCCCGACGTCTTTTCTGAACAGCAAATCTGCGCTTTACTCATTCTTATCAAGCACCTGTAGGCTACAGCCTGCGCTCAACTGTTATGCACTCGCTGCACTCATGGACCAGTGCTTTCAGAGTCATGCATTTTACTGGCAATGTCTCATAGGCGCGGAAAGTGGGGGTACTACTGGTGTTTTTTTCTGTGGGCAACTGTTTATCAGTTTATCAGCGTTACTCCAGAGTGTAAAGCCACGTTTGGAGTGCCAAAATCTTCATAAGGTTATGCTGACTGATTTTTCGTAAACAGTGTGGTTGTTAACTCCGGACCCGAGCCCGTCTTTTTTCCTCTTTGTCAAAACAGTAGTATAAGTTGTTTTAGCAATTAAAATAGTTCAGTTTTGCATGAAATGACAAAGTGGTTATAATTTCGTTTCTTTTTTATTAAGTTAATTTAGAAAAAAAAAAAACGTTTGGAGCATTTTTTGTTCGTTAAACGTAAGCTTTTTGTTTCTTGAAGTAACTCAAGCGGCCGGCGGCAGACAGTAAGTTGACCTACTCTATGTTTGACTTTGCCTTCTCAAATCAGGAATTGGCTAAAATAAAATCTATAGATTTAAATAATATATAGAAATGATAATAATATATAAATGTTCGCTATTAGGCGCATGTCCAATAGTTTTTGCGGAGAGTGGAAACTAAAACGCGTTTAGGTCATGGAGGCACAAGCGCAATCAGTTAAATTTTTTTCAGTGGAAACTATTTAACCGTTGTTTTTTTTTTTTTTGTCAGACATGATAAATATATATGTAGAAAGCTTTAAATTAGTACTTAACGAAATAAAACAAATCGAAAACAAAAAAATCTTTTATTATGTATCTAATCCGTAAAGATGCATTTTTCTCTAAAGACGCGTGACAAGATGGATGAGGAGGATCGTTAACTTCGCTCTTGATCATGTTCATGGTAGCCTGGTCTCGTGTTTCCACCAGCACTGCATTTTTTTTATCACCATTGAATGTCTAAAATATAATTTCAGCCCATTTGATCTATGACTGGCTGAAATGCAGGGCTATAATAGCTACGTCTTAAAAGTGGAACATGGAAATATAATGGATGTATTGTGAAAAGTTTTATATACCCGGTATTGTTTCCTAATGGTTAAATGTGAGATTCTGGAAACGAGAACTAAATTTAGCGGGAACGGTCGGGTCGGGAAGAAAATTATTCTAAGCGGCAGCGGGTGAACAAAGCGTGAATATATAGCGGGAGCGGGTGGGTGCGGAATAAAACCTTGCGGGAGTGGGCGGGAGCGGGACTAGAAAAGCAGTCCCGTGCAGACCTCTAGATTGAACCACTAATGACAGATGGACTATTTTAACGACGTCTTTCATACTTTTCTGGGCCTTGACATTGTTATTTACTTGGCAGTCAATGGGACAGTTAATGTCTCCAGACATAACCAACTTATCTGCATGGGTTGCTTTGATAATGACGCAGACATACCCACTTTATGAGGCTTTCAAAACATAATTTTTAAAAAAATATTTTCAAAAAAATAGAGGTGCATCATCTCGATTTCCAAGCGCCCTGTTGAGTCGCAATGCAAAACTCCTATGTCGCACAAGAAAATGTCTTTGTTTAAACATTTTATAAACACATTTTCAAATGTGTGTCCCATTAAGAGTGATGCAAAAGAATATTTGAAATCCGATTTGAGGAGCCAGAGCATCCAGACTGAAATGCACCTGGATCAATCTGATTAGAATCGCATTTCAAACCACCTTCATATGTGGTTTGAATCAAATTTGCAAAAAGAATTTCATGTGTTTTTTGCTGTTCAGACTTTAAAAACCCATCTGGATATTATCTGAATATGCAACTAATGTCATCATATAGTCAGAGTGAATCTAAACAAGGTGTACGATACTCACCAGCAGGTCTGAGTCCAGTACCAAGCTCCTTATAGGGCACCTGCAGATTAGTGTCCAGAGTACGGAAGCCCTCTTTCAAAGAGTGCTGTTTGTAATACTCAACCAGTTCCTAGACAGAAACATCACACTTTTAAAAAGCTTATTTCAGAGATTCCCAAAATGTTTTGTCAGCTGAACCCCTTTAACCTAAAACTTGAAGTCCTCCTGTATTTACTTAAATTTCACATTTTTATGAGTTAATTTATTGTTACCTTTCCAACAACTGCAGCTGAGAAACCCTGCATTATTTTGTCTTAGTGGAACAGCTACAACTGGTTATAGATGCTTTTACAAAAAATACACATTGTTTCATGTATGTGCACCATGGTAATACTATGTATTCTTTGACATGCCCTAGAGTACCATGATATACAGGTATGGATGTACATGCTGTCACCACAGTATATTTTATTAGGAAAACTTTATTATTTTAAAACCATCTAAAAAAAACGTAACAAGGTTGCAGTTGTATTGATGACTCTGATGGATTAACAGTTGTGCTCAAAATATTAATTATGCTAATGAAATACAGAAATATGCAGATCAGCACATGTTCTGGTTTTCCGATAAAAAAAGCTCAGGTCTCTGCAGCACAGCTAGAGACACTAAATTATAGCACCCTACATATGTATTCATATGGTGATGATAAATTAAGCAAATGATGATGAAGACCACTGCTTCGGTGCAACTCAAACCCACTTACTAATACAGTCTTGAATGTCCTGCTTTCAGCAATGTAGAAGCAGCCCTCCTTAGTGAGGATCTTAATGTGCTTTACATCGTTGTTGTACCTGCAGATAGCAGAGAAATACTGTAACAATTTAAAGACTGTCAATACTTCAAGAGTGTCAGCCATCTAAAAGAAGTGCTCTGACAAACGAAAGTCAAGACAAATTAATAAAGTGTATACTAAATGTGCAATTAAAAAACTTTTAATGCCTAAAACATGCAATAAGTGAGTGTTAAAGGGATAGTTCACCAAAGAAAATGAAGTGAATGTTACTGAATCGTTTCTATAAATACACTCCTATAAATAATGGATCTAAAGATGTCATGAGCTAGAGAAAAACTAATGTTCAGTGGTAGGTTATCCTATAACCTTGAACCAGATATATACAAACCACAATTCCTTTTAAACTTCAAATCTGAGTTTGTTGTGGAGAAAACAAACTATAACCTAAGGATGTGAAAAGTGCTGTCAGTCTTTGACCACAGGTCAACATACCCAGAGGACCTAAAACCCCGCTTAAAGAGAATAAAATATTTTGACAGTGACCTTGTAATTGGTTTAAGCATGAGACACACAGACGCAATTATTAAATGTTCTAAAGCCCATAGTGAGTATGTGGTGTGATCACTCACTGACCACATCCATGCAACACATTAAGTTGTATGCAAATTCCATGATGCATAATGCATTGGGTTGCACAGAGGGAAATGCATGAAGAAATGTAAGCCTTGCACGCAAAAGGACGTTCGTGCAAGGACCTCACAACCATCCATCATGCCAATTTTATGTGCAATAAAACACGCTGCCTCATATATACAAAGTAGGATAATAGCTAGACATACTTGATGCTGATAGCGTACTCTCTGCTCTCCCGGCTCCTGTATCGCACCAGGTAGGTACTGTTATCTCTCTCCATGAGCTCAGACTCTGCGTGGTGCCTCTCTATGGGCCCGGCGAACCTGCTCGCACAAGCCAACATGCACGTGGGTAAAACCAAAACAATAACACTCTGCACATACAGTCATGCAGGTTATTTTCTGTCATGTGGATATTGGAATAATGTGGTTAAACAGTTATAGTTGAGACATACCAGGGTTGAGCTGAATAGTCGACTGTTCTTGGTACCTGAGGATAAGAAACATTATAAACAATGTCATACATATATACACTACAAGCTATATCCATTTATGTTTTTCATTATATATAAACATTTTGATATAAAGTTTCATGCTGAAATTGAATGACTTTAGTTGACATCTATAGCTATCAATATATCTATATATCTACAGTCGTGGCCAAAAGTTGTGAGAATGACACAAATATTAGTTTTCACAAAGTTTGCTGCTAAACTGCATTTAGATCTTTGTTTTAGTTGTTTCTGTGATGTACTGAAATATAATTACAAGCACTTCATACGTTTCAAAGGCTTTTATCGACAATTACATGACATTTATGCAAAGAGTCAGTATTTGCAGTGTTGGCCCTTCTTTTTCAGGACCTCTGCAATTCGACTGGACATGCTCTCAATCAACTTCTGGGCCAAATCCTGACTGATAGCAACCCATTCTTTCATAATCACTTCTTGGAGTTTGTCAGAATTAGTGGGTTTTTGTTTGTCCACCCGCCTCTTGAGGATTGACCACAAGTTCTCAATGGGATTAAGATCTGGGGAGTTTCCAGGCCATGGACCCAAAATTTCAAAGTTTTGGTCCCCGAGCCACTTAGTTATCACTTTTGCCTTATGGCACAGTGCTCCACCATGCTGGAAAATGCATTGTTCTTCACCAAACTGTTGTTGGATTGTTGGAAGAAGTTGCTGTTGGAGGGTGTTTTGGTACCATTCTTTATTCATGGCTGTGTTTTTGGGCAAAATTGTGAGTGAGCCCACTCCCTTGGATGAGAAGCAACCCCACACATGAATGGTCTCAGGATGCTTTACTGTTGGCATGACACAGGACCGATGGTAGCGCTCACCTTTTCTTCTCCGGACAAGCCTTTTTCCAGATGCCCCAAACAATCGGAAAGAGGCTTCATCCGAGAATATGACTTTGCCCCAGTCCTCAGCAGTCCATTCGCCATACTTTTTGCAGAAAATCAATCTGTCCCTGATGTTTTTTTTTGGAGAGCAGTGGCTTCTTTGCTGCCCTTCTTGACACCAGGCCATCTTCCAAAAGTCTTGGCCTCACTGTGCGTGCAGATGCGCTCACACCTGCCTGTTGCCATTTCTGAGCAAGCTCTGCACCGGTGGCACTCCGATCCCGCAGCTGAATCCTCTTTAGGAGACGATCCTGGCGCTTACTGGACTTTCTTGGACGCCCTGAAGCCTTCTTAACAAGAATTGAACCTCTTTCCTTGAAGTTCTTGATGATCCTATAAATTGTTGATTTAGGTGCAGTCTTAGTAGCCACAATATCCTTGCCTGTGAAGCCATTTTTATGCAATGCAATGATGGCTGCACGTGTTTCTTTGCAGGTCACCATGGTTAACAATGGAAGAACAATGATTTCAAGCATCACCCTCCTTTTAACATGTCAAGTCTGCCATTCTAACCCAATCAGCCTGACATAATGATCTCCAGCCTTGTGCTCGTCAACATTCTCACCTGAGTTAACAAGACGATTACTGAAATGATCTCAGCAGGTCCTTTAATGACAGCAATGAAATGCAGTGGAAAGTTTTTTTTGGGATTAAGTTAATTTTCATGGCAAAGAAGGACTATGCAATTCATCTGATCACTCTTCATAACATTCTGGATTATGCAGATTGCTATTATAAAAACTTAAGCAGCAACTTTTCCAATTTTTCAATATTAATGTAATTCTCAAAACTTTTTGCCACGACTGTAGATAGATGTAAACCATGCACACCATGAATACAGAGTTCTAATTCTAAAAATATAATTGTACACTGGAATCTACATTTATAAAAGAAAATCTGTTTCAAAAAGTTTTTGAACAATAAGATTTTAAATGTTTTTTTTTTAAAAAAGCATCTTCTGCTCACCCAACCTGCATTTATTTGATCCAAAGTACAGCAAAAACAGTAAAAATTTGAAATGTTTGTACTATTTAAAAATAACAGTTTTTTATTTGAATGTATTTTAAAATGTACGTATTTCTGTGATTTCAAAGCTATTTTTTTCATTACTCTAGTCACATGATCATTCCAAAATCATTCTAATATTCTGATTTGCTGCTAAAAAAACATTTATTATTGTGATTATTATGTTGAAAACAGTAGATTTATCTGAAATATAAATCTTTTGTAACATGATAAATGACTTTGTCATCACTTTTGATCAATTTAAAGCATCCTTGCCAAATTAAAGTATTAATTTCTACAATTTATTAAAAAAAATAAAAAATACTAACTCCAAGCTTTTGAATGGTATAATGTATAATGTTACTAAAGCTTTTTATTTCAGATAAATGCTGATCTTTGGATCTTTCTATTCATAAAAGAACACGGAAAATAATGTACTCAACTGTTTTAAATATTGATAATAATAATAATAATAATAATAATTGTTTCTTAAACAGCAAAACATGTGGCAGGATCATGTGACACTGAAAACTGGAGTAATAATGCTGAAAATTTAGCTTTGATCACAGGAATAAACTACATTGTAAAATATATTCAAATAGAAAACCATTTGAATAGTAAAAATATTTCTAAATGCTACTGTTACTGTTTTTGCTGTACTTTGGATCAAATAAATACAGGCTTGGTGAGCAGAAGAGACTTGTTAAAAAACACTTTTGAATAGTAGTCTATGTTGTCTACATCTTAATATAATTATATCTTTACTATCAGGCATGTCAATAGACATTTTTTAGCAAAACATTATGCCTATATATGGTGTATACAGGTATCAAAGCAGATATTTTACTTTGTGAAAATAATTGTATCTCACTAATGTACATATTGAGCAGCAAAAACATTTTCAAACATTGACAAGAACCAATATTAATAAGTAATTGAAAATCTAATTAACATATTAGAATGATTTCTTAAGAACAATATGACAATGGCTGCTTAAAATTCAGCTTATTTTACAATAATATATTTCACGTAATATTATTTCACAATATTACTGCTTCTAATCAAATAAATGCAGCCTTGGTGAGCATAAGAGAGAATCTTAAAAAAAAAAAGTAATCATAACTAAAATTTCTGGCTGCCGATGTACTACAGTATATATAGAACCACAAATATAAATCAACAGCATTAAAATGATTATGCAAGTCATACAAATATACATACTTACACATGGGCAGGGCCTGACCGCATCACTTGGAAAGAAGCCAGTCTCTTGCGTTGTCAGGATTTTGCCCTGCCAGAACGTGTGGTTGTTAATTGCATTATATTTGCCTTGAGGCGATGCTCCCCCCTCCCCTTTGCTTTAATAAATCTAAGACAATTAGCTCACAACAAGCAGTGAATCTCATTTGGAGCCACAGTTAATTACTGTTCAGCCCCTACCCACGGTTAAACTCCGTTACGCATCAGAATGAAAGCATCATCTAATGCTGAATAATCAAACAGCTTCCACGGCAAGAACCTCGTGAATCATGACACTCGCCAATAAGCCATTGTTTGATATTGCTGCTCCGAGCATATTTGGATTTATGAATTACATTAGACCCGAGTTTCGTATTACGTCCTCGCACAATAGATTGTATTGAGCAATCGCAGGCCAGATGCCAGTTTTAAAATAGGCTAATTTCTTGCATGGCTTCAGCCACAATTATCGGTATATTTTTGGATAAAAACCGACAATTCCCCCCGACTCAGTCTGAAACAACAGCTGGGAGGTTATAATGCGCTGTGAACGCGATGGAACCAGATGCCAAAATTTAGCAGACTATGATCGATTGCGAGTTCGGCTGAAGGTTTGACTGAGAACGTAATGAGCCTCTTCTCAAACAACTATACTTTGCAAAATATATATTTTTCTTTCCTGGCTCTCTTTAAGATCATCTTTAACAAGTATGAAATGAATTTCAGAAAAATGCACCTCGACCACAAATTAGATTGGAGCCCCAAACTGGAACTGTATTCATGATATATTCGGCTTAATAATGTTTCGCCGTAGCTTTTGAAAGCCCTTTATATTTGTTACGCGTATGATAAAGATTAAACTTATTACCCCATTAGAGTAAACAGTTGGCAGCCTAAAGGATCAAATTAAATTACAGTGATCGATTGCACTGTTCTGGCAACGGGACAGAGATAATTGTCTTCCAGTAACATGGGAGATGGATGCTTAGTGCTCTGTAATTCCATTCTTTGGTGTCATGGGACCCTGAAGATTTAGTAGCCTTATTAAGAGTTAAGTGTCGTTTCACACAAGATAAAATAAACCAGTGATGTGCATTATCATTCAACAGTGGCGCTTCTCGCTCCCCTCTATGACCTGCCTAGTGCGTGGAGAACCCCGGCTGACACGCACGTCTAGCCACTGCCTGTCGCAGTCTGTTGGCTCGTTGAATCTCTTGGCAACCATTTTTGAGCTGTAGGCTTTTTTTCTTTTTTTTTTACCTCGGTATGTGCTATCAGGCAGAAATGGCCCAGCATAAAGCAAGGGAAATCTCGCTAAGTGTCTATTCCCTGCCGAGCTGTTTGAGACGCGTCGGCCAGATTGGAGCAACACCAGGAGGAAGATGAGGTTTTAGTGCCACCATAAACCATAGAGAAAAAGAGCCACAACAGCCCGGCACGAGCCAGAAATAAATAACACAGGAACAGTCTGTGACAATAAGCTTGAGACAAAACTGCAATGCCGAAACATGCCTGAACATAGACTGTGCTCTGTAGTCACTATATCTGATGGCTCATTTAGGTATCAGTTTATATTAGAAAGCAAAGTGAAAAAAAAGAAGTCAGTCACTATTTTGTTTACACATTTGTAAACTGTACTAAATTGAGTGGATGTGTTTATAATTGCAGTAGCATATTTGCTCAATAATAATCAAATATTAAACATAAATAGGCCTTATTTCAGTGACTTAAAATATTTAGTTTAGCTAACTACACATAAACGTTATTTTCTCAAAAACACAAATATGTACATTAATGCTGCCCACATATTATTGTATTATATATATATTATTTCTAGTACAAAAATCTAAACACTGGATGAAGTCTGTTTCAAAATTCTTGTTCATTTTTTTTTTACATAGAGTCAAATGTTTGTGGGGTATCTAATTTTGTCACTCCATAATTCAGAAAATACTTAGAACAGACAGAAAACAATATATGTTTGCAGTTTAGGGAGGAATAAAATGTTGTATAAAATCAAGCAAATTATATATGAACAAATTCCTCTGTAAAAACCTTCAGGATATACACAGGAGTTTGGTGTGTCTAAGTGCTACTGTAGTGGAGATTTATGGCTCAGTGTAGGAGAAAAAACTCATTTTGAGAAGACAGCCTTTAAAAATATGGATTGTAATTGAAATCTATTGACACAAATATATAAAGTGCTATAAAAGAAACACTTAACAGTGTATTTTGGGTATTTTCTTTCCACTAGTCTAAAAAAAAGCCCAAAATCTCAAACTTGACAGGTGCATGAAAAACTGTTTTTGCCTGCATTGTCTCCCCTTAAGATACTGAAAAAAAATGTGACCCTGGACCACAAAACCAGTCATAAGGGTCAATTTTTGAAATTGAGATTTATACATCAAAACTGAATAAATATTTTTTCCATTTGGCCGAGAAACAATTATTTAAAAAAAATCTAAAATCTGAGGGTGCAAAAAAATTAAAATATTGATAAAATTACCCTTTGAAGTGATGCTTACTAATCAAAAATTACATATAAATTAATGGAACATGATCTTTACTTAATAATTTTTTAACAAAAATTGCAAGTACCATGGTTTTGTGGTCCAGGGTCACAAATGTCAGAGCTTGTCAAAACTTTTCCAGGGCCGCAAAACCCACTCAGACATCAGAAGTTAAAAACATATATTGCTGCGAGTACTGAGTAATATTAATTAATAAGACAATTGAACACATTAATAACTGATTATTTTGTCAAGTTGTTTTTTATACTAGGCTTACAGACAACAACAATAACTATAAATAATAATAAAAAATTTGCATAAATGTACAGTCAAATTATTCATACCCCTGGCAAATTCTGACTTAAAGTTACTTTTATTCAACCATCAAGTTTTTTTTTTTTTTTTTTTTTTGACTGGAAATGACACAGGCTTCTTCCAAAAGATAATAAGACGATGTATAAGATATTAGTATTTCTCAGCTTTTATTTACATATGAACAAAAAGTGGCATGTCCAAAATTATTCAAACTCTTTGCCAACTGTCACAGTCTATGGGAAAATCCAAAGTTCAATACCATTCCAAATAGTCCAAGCTGTTCTAAAGCATCCTAATTACCCTGATTCATTGGAAACAGCTGTTTTAATCAATTCTGTGAAAAACAGAAGCTCTCTGCTGTTGGTTTGTGGACAGTTATGGCTAAGACAAAGGAGCTCACTGAGGACCTGTGGCTGCGCATTGTGGCTAAAAGTGAATAAAAGTAACTTTAAGTCAGAATTTGCCAGGGGTATGAATAATTTCGGGCTTGACTGTATATGCTGCTTGAAAGTTTGTGAACCCTTTAGAATTTTTGGTAACACTTTAGAATAAGGTATCATTTGTTACCATTAGTTAATGTATTAACTAACATGGATTAACAATAAACAATACATTAATTACACTATTTATTAATCTTTGTTAATATTAGTTAAGAAAAATTGTTGTTTGTTCATGTTAGTTCATAGTGCATTAACTAACGTTAACAAACACAACTTGTGATTTTAATAATGCATTATTAAATGTTGTAGTAGAAGGATTGTTTATTCTTAGTTCATGTTAACTAATGTAGTTAACTAATGTTAACTAATGAACCTTATTTTAAAGTGTTACTGAATTTTCTATATTTCTGCATATAACCCAAAAGATCAAAAGTCCTGAAAGTTGACAAAGAGAACCCAGTCAAACAAATGAGATGAAAATATAAACTTTGTCATTTATTTATACAGGAAAATATTCTAATATTACATATCTGTGAGTGGCAAAAATATGTGAACCTCTAGAATTAGCAGTTAGTTTATAGGTGAAGTTAGAGTCCATCTGTTATGAGGTGTCAGTGCATTCCCTGTTTAATTTAAAGAACAACGATCTATCAAAGTCTGATCATGTTTGTGGAAGTGAATCATGGCACGAACAAAGGAGATCTCTGTGGACCTCGGAAAAAGATTTATTTGTTGCTCATCAGTCTGGAAAAGGTTACAAAACCATCTCTAAAGACTTTGGACTCCGCAAATCCACAGTAAGACAGATGTGTACAAATGGAGAAAATTCAAGACCACAGTTACCCTCCCAGGAGTGCTCGACTAACAAATATTACTCCAAATGCAAGAAATGTGTTAGTCTGCGAGACTGCAAAAGAACCCCAGGGTAACTTCTAAGCAACTAAAGGCCTTTTTCACATTGGCTAATGTTAATGTTAATGAGTCCACCATCGGGAGAACACTGAACAACCATGGTGTGCATGGCAGAGTTGCAAGAAGAAAGTCTCTACTCTCCAAAAAGAACATCGCTGCCCATCTGCAGTTTGCTAAAGATCATATGGACAAGCCAGAGGGCTATTTGAGAGAGGTTTAATGATAGATGAGACCAAAATAAAACGTTTTGGTTTAAATGAAAAGCGTTATGTTTGGAGAAAGAAAAAAGACTGCATGCCAGCATAGGAACCTTATCCCTGTTTAACAAGGTGGTGGTAGTATCACAGTTTGGGCCTATTTGCTGCATCTAAGACAGCGAGCCACCATTAATGGAACAATGAAATCTGAATTATACCAGCAAATTCTAAAGGAAAAATGTCAGGACATCTGTCCAAGAACTGAGTCTCAAGAGAAAGTAGGTCATGCAGCAAGACAATAACCCCAAGCACACAATTCATTTTTACCAAAGGATGGTTAAAGAAGAACAAAGTTAATGTTTTGCAATGGCTGAGTCAAAGTCCGGACCTTAATCGAATTGAAATCTTGTGGAAGGACCCAAAGACCAAAATCACAGAGCTGAAGCGGTATTGTACTGAGAAATGGGATGAAATTTCTACACGTCGTTGTGCAAGACTGCTCAGCAGTTACAAGAAACTTTTAGCTGCAGTTGTTGCTGCAAAAGAGGGTCACACCAGATACCAAAAGCAAAGATTTACATACTTTTGCCACTCACAGATATGTAACACTAGTAGTGGTGGGCATAGATTAATTTTTTTAATCTAGATTAATCTCACTGTAATCTTGGAATTAATCTAGATTAATCTAGACTAAAATGGCTAATCTGAATTCTGCCGAAAGCATTCAGAATATGTGTGCTACTATGTATATGTGACTAAAAGTAAGTCTTTGAGAACGGGTTTCTCAAGCCAGGTGGCGCATTAGACCAGGGGTTCGTCTCCTGTTTCCAAAATGCATCACAAACTGCTTGACAATTGCATTTACAACACAATTAACTATACAAACTTGTGTAACCAACTATTCCTACACTGCATGTTCTTCTGCGTAAAAGGCTGCGCGACGCGCACGGGCATGGATATCTGCGTGCATAGTCTTCGGTTAAACTGCGTGGCTTTTAGAAGCGTCAATTCAGTTGTTGCATATAGTTTAATGTCTTTATTTCGGGATTATCAAAGTAAATTATAACTCACGCACATGCCCCAGTAAAAAGGGTCTAGCAACGCACCTGCCCTGAAGTAGATGTTAGCACGTCTCGTTTGATGTGGTAATTTCACAGCAGGCATACACACAGGTTCGAAGACTCGTTCTCGCCCCCTACAGTGCAATTCGGCTAGGTATACATCCGTGCTAAACTATCAAGGTGAAAGTCATCATAGCTTGCGTAGTATAAACCCAGCTCCCAACCCAACTTTGAGAATAGATTAACGGCGATATTTTTTTTATCGCCCGATAAGAGTCTCGCGTTAACGCAGCACTTTATAGCCGATAACGGCCCACCACTAAACACTAGATTAGAATTCTCAATAAATAAATTACAAAGTATGTATTTTTGTCTACTTTGTTTGACTGTATGTCCCTTTGTCTACTTTCAGGCTTCAGGACTTCATCATCAGATTTTCACACAAGGAGACAAAAATATATACTTTGCCATTTAGAATTTACTTAAATGGGCCAACAGCCTGTTAGCTATGGATATACTGGTTATTGCATTTATCATTTGGTTGAAATATCACAAGACATGTCTGTAGAAAAGGTTATGTGTGCCCTATTTGCTGTGATGTATGTTGTGATTTTTTGATCAAGCTTCAGGGTCCCATGACACCATAGAACACAATTTCGCTATTTGGTTTTTAAACAGTCTTTTACTTTATCTGACCTGCCACCAGGAGCTGTGAGGATCGGCACAGGTGACCTCTATGATATCATCAATCTGAGCATTTAGCGGCGGTCCGCCTGAAGGACTGGAAACCCCACTATAGTCTTTGATGACCAGCATTTTTGGCAAACCTGTAAAAACAAAATAAAATCAAAACTGGCACTGTTCTTAATACATGTTCCTGGTTCTATTTTGCATGTTGCTTTTGTGTACATAATTCCAAAGAAAAGATTTTTGACCTACGTCACTTCAGAAAAGTTTTAATTTTTGCTTCCATTACCAACCCTCTCATTTTTCAACCACTTGACTCCATTTTGGTACTTAACAGCCAATTTTCACAGTCAACAATTACTTCCTAATCAAAGCAATCAAGTTACATACATCAAATGGCTTGAGAACAAGTTTACATTAAATACAGTACAATGAGGAATTAAAATCTCTCCTAAAAATAAAGCCAGAAAAATACCTCCCAAACCGAATTTTATCTCATATGATTGATACAATACGATTAATATTCTTAGTGGCTTTTTATAAACAGTTTATGAAAATTTATTTCACATCAAGCAACACGACAGCATTGTGCTTGAGCTCAGTGGGTGGCCCTCCAACCCAAAACGAAAGTCCACTTTTCTCTTTCACGAAGGACAAATCCAATGACGCACAGCAACCATTGTTGTTTCCACCATCGCATCCACTAAATCAGAGGCAGTCATACTAACCATTGACAGAAAAGGAGATCATCTGAGGCCGTTTCTTACTCTAGAGCCTCAGTGTGCGGTGGTTAATAAGGTTGGGGAACAACATAAACTCCCCCTGAAGCCTTAGACTGAGGCTGGGGGATTCTTCTAGCATAAAACAGCTCCTTAGTATCCAGTCTATAAACCTGTTGTTTTTAATACTGCCAGGTGCCCGGTCTTAAAGTAGACAGTAAAAACTGTTGTTTTACATGTATTGGAGAGGTTTATGGAGATCTATGCCTCTAGACTGAACTGCACGGTTTCTCTGTTACTAAACAAAAGGTTCTTGCCTTTGCTTTTGTATTCTGTATAAAAGCGAAATACTATGGGATCATTAAGGCTTTTGACATGATTAATATAGGTTACAATATGTATGACAGTTAAAGTGACTTTTACAACAAGGATAAATGCTCACTGATGCTCCAGAAAGAAACACAATGCATTTAGGGGCCGGGGGTTAAAACTTTTCAGGGTAAATTTCACTTATTTTGTCTTCTGGGACATGTAAGTAGCTTCTGTAGCTTCTGAAGGCCAGTACTAAATGAAAAAAAAAAAAAAAAAGATATTTAGTCAAAATAAGAAAAATTTACAATTTACAATTCTGTTTAAAAGTTTTCACCCCTGGTGTATTATGATCCCTCCTATTTTGGTAAAATAATTAACATTTTGTGGATTCTACAAAGTGTATGTAAACTTTTGACCTCAACTGTACATATATTGTATACACTACCATTTAAAAGTATGGGGTATATATATATATATATATATATTGAAGTATTTTATGCTTTTCATGGCTGCATTTTTTGATTAAAAACACAGTAAAAATAGCAATATTGTAACATATTATTACAATTTAAAATAACTCTTTTCTATTTTAATATATTTTAAATTATAATTAGCAGCCATGACTCTAGTCTTTAGTGTCACATGATCATCAGTGTCACACAAATCATTGAAATATAATGATTCGGTGCTCAAGAAATTCTTTTTGCATACATATCCCAAAATTATAATAATTATAATTATAATTATAATAAAATAATTGGTCAATTTCTGTTACAAATTCGATACTACTACTACTACTAATAATAATAATTAATTTATTAAATATAAATTCAAAAAAGATTAAGTGAATAACTTAAATATGGCAAAATAATTTTAATGTAAAAAAAATAATGAAAAATACAGACATGGATCAATTATTCATTATATATTTATATACTTTTAAGATAATTAATTACATATTAATCGCATATTAAATTTGGCTGAGAAATTACCTACAAAAGATAATTAAAAGCCATTATTGTGTTACATGAGAAAATCATGAAAAATATTACAAAAAGTAGCTTTAGAAATATTCATGTCATTTTTCATTTTCGTTTTTAATTTTTGGGTAAACTATCCTTTTCATTGCTTTTTCTGAACAAGTCATTGAGTCATTCAGGAATGAAGTCTCATTAATTTGCACTGGTTACAAATAGCTGCTCACATAAAATTCAAGGCAATAATGTTTGCCTACAAAACCACCACTGGCTCTGCACCCCTTTACCTAAATTCATTACTTCAGACTTATGTGCGCTCTAGAAGCTTGTGTTCTGCAAGTGAACAGCCCATTACTGCCATCCCAAAGAAGCACAAAATCACTTTCATGGACTTCCACATTAAATGTACCCTCCCGGTGGAATGACCTGCCCTCTAACTTTAGTACCCTATATTCTAATTCTATTCCTTATTAAAAAAAAAAAGCCGTTTTCAGAATTATACTTTATTTATTTACTTACTGCATGTTTTCTTAAAAAAAAAATTAACACTAGCTTCTCTATTCTTTTTGTATTTATTTTTTAAATACTGTGTATTTTGTATCTATTTTTTCTTATTCTCTTTATTTATTATGCAATTAACAAAAAACAGAGAAAAAGAAGGCCTCTAAGCTTGCTTTTTCTTTTTTTTTATTCGATCTATTTTCTTTTAATTTATTGTATAATTAAAAAAAAACCTTGCTACGTGTACAGCATTAGGCTAAATGAGACTTGTCATAGCACTTGCATGTTATTGCTCTTTTGTTTATTTTGATTGCTTCCATTGCATTCCATTGCGTCCTCTTTTGTAAGTCGCTTTGGATAAAAGCATCTGCTAAATGTCTAAATGGCTCATTTTATGAATAGCAAAACTGGCAAAAAACTCAATATTGTGTCTAAAATATAATGCAAAAATAAATTCTTATTAATTAAACTGTTCACTAACAAAATTGCACTCATGCAATTGCATAAATGTGAGAAAAACTCATACAGGGGCATTTTTGCCCCAATCTCTGAATTCTATATGCTACATCCATGCAGTCTGTTTTTTTTTTTTCCATAACTAATTATATTAACACGTTAAATCGCCACATACACACACACTTCCATTTCCTCATGTACAGCTATACTCTGTTTAAGTTGAGGTGTTCTGAATCATGAACAATAATATGGTATGGTAGTGGCAATAACAGTGTAATGTGACCATCGGACAGTGCAGAGGAAGAGATTCCTGCCATTACAGCCTTCTGAATTGACCCTGGCAGCTTTGACTGGTGCACGGCAGCACTTGCCTGAAGCTAACTAAAAGGATCACACATATTTGACATCCCAGGTGTTTTATGTGGTGTTCACCAGGAGCATCAAATTTGTGACAGAATTCTTAAAACCAACATACAAGTACAGTTTTCTCAAAGCAGATCTGTGGAAAAGAAAAGTAATGCTAAAAACAACCCTCTCGATGTGAGGAAAACGAAGATGATATTGAAAAGAAAAATAAATTATCCTGCTTTGTGTTTTTGTATAATTTACATTTTTATTTATATTTTATCTTTAGTTTATCAACTGCCTGAATCAAGGAGATGTTCCACTTGCTGAAACTGGTGTGAACATTTGAAATCCTGAGAAAAGAATCCATTTACAAATGTGTTCAGATCATACTTTCTCAATACAAGCACTTAATCCACTGCAGTTACCAAGTAGCACGCTGTAAAGTGAATTCTCCGATTAACACAGCCAATTGTACCAATGCTGTTTTTTCGAAACATTAGAGAGAGCTGTGTAAGTAATAAAGATAATAAAACGGCTTCAACTGTGAGCTTCTATCACGTCAGCTGTCAGCACATTTGAGCTTATTTAAAACATGTTGGTCAAAACACTGTTAAATCAGAAATGTATCATTCAAATTACACAGCAATAGAACAAGCAAGGTAATTTTGTGCTGTTTCTATAATAAATTGTTTTTGACCACTTCTTCTTTCCATCAACATGAACACACCCCTTCCAGCCTCGACAGCATGTGAAAGTCTCTTCAGCACTTCAGGATTGTTATTTAGTCCCAGAAGAGCAAAACCGAACGGCAGCAATTTTGCAAATCAGCATCTGTTTAAGCTGAGCACGAAGTTTCACCATTCTGAAAATAAAATGATGTGGCAGTGTTTTTGGAGGAAAATGAGAATCTCTCCTGACTGTTTACAAGTAATTCTTCTGAGAATGACAAAACACATAACAAGGTCGCCACACAGTTGCCATCTAACTTCACTTTCAAACTACTTTAATTGTTTTCTTACCAGAAACGTGATGTTTCGAGCTGATTGCTCATTTTGTTGTTTATTATTGTTATTTATTTTGGTTGTGCATGTATCGTATAGTTTGTGATATCATTTTGAGAATTTATCATGACTGGTGATGAATAGAATATTGTCATGCAATTCAATAGGAATAATAAAAACAAATAATTATTTTAGTTAAATAAAAGGGATCATACAAAATGCATGTTATTTTTTTATTTAGTACTGACCTGAATAAGATATTTCACATAAAAGACATTTACCTAAAGTCCACAAGAGAAAATAATAGTTGAATTTATAAAAATGACCCTGTTCAAAAGTTTACATACACTTGATCGTTAATACTTTGGTATTTACACACATTCTTTGGTTTTTCAGCATTTTTGTGTATTTGAACCCTTTCCAACAATGATTGTATGATTTTAAAATCCATGTTTTCACGCTGAGGACAACTGAGGGACTCATATGCAACTATTACAGAAGGTTCAAATGCTCACTGATGCTCCAGAAGGAAAAACAATGCTTTAAGTGCCAGGTGTGTAAACTTTTGAAAAGAATGAAGATGTTTACATTTTTCTTTTTTCTTTTTTTTGCCTAAATATCAGATTTTTTTTCATTTAGTACTGCCCCTCAGAAGCTACAGAAGATACTTACATGTTTCCCAGACAAAAAAAAAAAAGGTTTACCTTGATCTTCAAATTCAAAAAGCTTTAACCCCCAGCTCTTAATGCATCGTGTTTCCTTCTAAAGTATCAGTGAGCGTTTGATCCTTCTGTAATAGGTGCGCATGAGTCCCTCAGTTGTCCTCAGTTTGAAACGATGGGTCTCAAAAACATACAGTCATTGTTAGAAAGGGTTCAATTACACAAAAATGCAGAAAAAAAACGTAAAGAATTTGTGAAGGCTTTTTCTGAAGAACAGCTGGAAGTTAACTGTTCAGGACAAACAAGGGACTCATGAACAACTATCACTAGACCAAAAAAAAAAAAAAAAAACACAGCTGTGGTTCCTTCAGGTAACAACACAGTATTAAGAATTAAGAGTATGTAAACTTTTGAACGGGGTCATTTTTTATAAATTCAACTATTATTCCCTCTTGTGGACTATATGTAATTGTCTTTTATTTGAAATATCTTATTCAGGTCAGTACTAAATAAAAAAATGTCATTTTGTATGAGCCCTCTTATTTTGGTAGAACAATTAACATTTCGCAGATTCTGCAAGATGTATGTAAACTTTTGATCTCACACACCATGCTAAACAGTTGTGGACTGAAAATTATTTGTTCTAAAATAAATAATTTTAACAGGTGCAGAAAGGATCTGAGATAGACTGCCAAAAGTAAATGTGTAGTCGGCATATAAAGCATCGACAGGCTATTTTCCCCAACACTATAGTTTTTTTATAGCCTTTGCTATTTCTTTTAAATAGTCCTGCGGTGTGACAAATGAATTTGAAAAAGCACAAATTATGTATTAATATGAGGTCATAAAAGCAAGTACTTTAAAATAATTGCTGTTTAAAGTACTTTTAGATGAACTATGTTACATTGCACAATATTCCCAGAAGTATTTCAGCTACCCAAATATTATTGGATGATAATAGATATATCTCTCATCATCATTCGGATGACACGCTGTGTATTGTTATCATCTGGGACGACCACATGGATCTGAATTCAAAGAATTATTCACTGAGTTACCAGCAATTAGCACCTGAATAAACCTCCTCATATAAACAACAATAAGGTTGATGATGGGGAACAAAAGACTGTGTATATGGCACAATAAATGTTTCAAATACAACATATAAAAGAGCTTTACACCAGACTTGAGAACTTCACAGTCTATATACAGATGCGTGCTGAAGAGAAAGATAGCTACCTGAGTCTTCTTGTTTCCTAGGTGTTGTCTTTCTCTGTGAAAT
Source organism: Garra rufa (assembly GCF_049309525.1). Taxonomy (NCBI): domain Eukaryota; kingdom Metazoa; phylum Chordata; class Actinopteri; order Cypriniformes; family Cyprinidae; genus Garra; species Garra rufa. The sequence goes on from NC_133370.1 coordinate 32,279,737, forward strand.
AAGAGAAGGGAGAGAATATCATTAACAGATTCTCTGCAATCCGAACACTCAGTTATTATTATCTGATTTTTGCAACACGGGTAAAAATATTGTCAAAATGAATTTACACACTGACACAAAGAAAGAATCTAACAACGATTCTGTTATTGCCATTTAAGACTGCATTGTGTCAGTACAACAAACATACATTTAAATTAAAATATATACATACTTCAGAGTTCAGACAGCATTATACAACAATCCTCTCTAGGTTCTTTCAAATATTCATAAAAAGATTATTTTATATTGCAATCTGGAAATAGCGTGCATTATGTTTGAAGTGTACTGCATGGGCAAACAATTTACAGTAGATTTAAATAAACTTGTATGTGGTTTCACCTGTGCTTTTTGAACAGCAGCACCTGAAATCATGAGGAGAGAGTAAAAGAGATTTTTTTTAAAGCAATAAAAGGCTGCACATGTATAAAGTACAATTCTGTACAAATTTATAGTCTAAAGTTAAGACTATTATAGACCTCTCCAACAAGCAAATACAGTTGAATTAGTCGACTTCTATCTAGTGAGCCACAATAAGCGAATATTCACATATTTTGCTATTATTGTTACTGTTGCTATTATTGTTTAATGTTTTTTTAAAGAAGCCACTTCTGCTCACCAAACAAAAACAGTAACATTTATTCCTGTGATTATGTAATTTATTGCTGTGATAAAGTGTAATTTATTCCCAGACAAAAGTTGATCTTTGGATCTGTTCATTCATCAAAGAAACATGAAAATTACTCGACTGTTTTTGATAAAAAAAATAATAATAAACAATGTTTCTTGAACAGCAAATCTGCATATTAGAATGATTTCTGAAGGATCATGTGATCACAAGAATAAATTAAATTTTTAAAATATATTCAAATAGAAAACAGTTATTTTAAATAGTACAAATATTTCAAAATGTTACTGTTTTTGCTGTAATTTGGATAAAATAAATGCAGGCTTGGTGAGCTTTAAAAACATTAAAAATCTTACTGTTCAAAAACTTTTGACTGGAAGTGTGTGTATATACTGTATATAACAACTTTTTTTACTTGAGTGCTTTTTATGGAAAAGCTGCAAGTTCCTGTGATCTAACATGTCCGTCTACATGTTTACACACACCCAAAAAAACAAAGGATATGCAGCACAGTGGAAAGCATAAACATTTTGAGTGAACTTAGTGTGTGGAACATATCTAAGCTTTTATTCCTACAGTAAGAGAATATTCAAGCTCTGTGTTACCTTCAAACTATGGTATGACAGTTACATTACAACATTCACCAAATTATTCATGGTATGTCTGAAAACCCATGAATCTGACATGAAAAAGAATCTGAAATCATTCCAGGAATACATATAATTCTTTGAAGAGTGAAATATGAAATGCCAACTTGGCTAATGCAGAGACTCTTTATTGACCATTACCTCCCCTTCCACAGACTCCTAGTTTTCCCAGACAGCCCTTATGAGCCCCATTTCCACACTTAGGACAAAGGTAGCCTTGGTTAAATATTCCCCTGAAGAGCAAAAGGATCATGGGGTCAACGCTGGTTCATTCGGTTACATACAAGCAGCATAGTTAACTATCACAGACCTGTGGCTTTCAGTTCATGTAATTTTGCTTCAAAGGGATTGTTCACCAAAAAATAAAAATTCAAACATCTTTGCAGATTATTCACCCTCATGTTGTTGCAAACCTGTAAGACTTTCGTTAATCTTCGCAACACTAATGGTGCGTTCACACCGGACGCGAATGAAGCGGCAAGCGCGAGTGATTTACATGTTAAGTCAATGCAAAGACGCGAATAGCCATCCTGCGGCGCGAAATGCGCGAATGAGGCGGTGCGAATGACGCGATTCGCGCGAATTATGCGGCGCGAGTTGAGCGTTTCAAGCGTTTGCTGCACCATTCGCGCGAATTGCGCGAAACGCGTAAGTTCAAAAATCTGAACTTTGGCGAAAATTCGCGCCGCGTTAACCAATCAGGAGCTTGCTCTAGTAGTGACGGAGGCAGAAATCTGAAACAACAATGGAGGACAAAATCACCGTTGCTGTCTGTGGTTACTCGGAGCTGTTCCATACATCTTTGTACTTTTATAGAAACGGAAAAAAAAGGATCTTGTTTGGAAGAAAGTGAGTGAAGAGGTCGGACAATCTGGTAAGTTTTAAAAAAATGCTCTTTACTCAATATGACCTACATATATATACATATTGAGACTACAAGCAAGCTAAAGCTGGCAAATTGAGCTCATTCACCTATTTTACAACTACTTTCCCGCTGACTAGTGGCAGACGCCTCTCCCATGGCGCGAATTCGCGTCTGTTGTGAAGTAAATTTCACACGCGAATGACGCGAGTTTTTACGCACGAATGAAGCGAGTAAACTAAAATGTTCAAGCGTTCAACTACGCGCGAATAGCGCGATTTATTCGCGCAAGTCGCGTCTGGTGTGAACGCCCCATAATGGTGCGTTCACACCGGACGCGAATGAAGTGGCAAGCACGAGTGATTTACATGTTAAGTCAATGCAAAGACGCGAATAGCCATCCTGCGGCGCGAAACGCGCGAATGAGGCAGCGCGAATTACGCGGCGCGAGTTGAGCGTTTCAAGCGTTTGCCGCACCATTTGCACGAATCGCGCGAAACGCGTAAGTTCAAAAATCTGAACTTTGGCGAAAATTCGCGCCGCGTTAACCAATCAGGAGCTTGCTCTAGTAGTGACGGAGGCAGAAATCTGAAACGACAATGGAGGACAAAATCACCGTTGCTGTCTGTGGTTACTCGGAGCTGTACCATACATCTTTGTACTTTTATAGAAACGGAAAAAAAGGATCTTGTTTGGAAGAAAGTGAGTGAAGAGGTCGGACAATCTGGTAAGTTTTAAAAAAAACGCTCTTTACTCAATATGACCTACATATATATACATATTGAGACTACAAGCAAGCTAAAGCTGGCAAATTGAGCTCATTCACCTATTTTACAACTACTTTCCCGCTGACTAGTGGCAGACGCCCCTCCCATGACGCGAATTCGCGTCTGTTGTGAAGTAAATTTCACGTGCGAATGACGCGAGTTTTACGCGCGAATGAAGCGAGTAAACTAAAATGTTCAAGCGTCCAACTACGTGCGAATAGCGCGATTCATTCGCGCAAGTCGCGTCCGGTGTGAACGCACCATAAGGAAGGCCTAGGAGAAACCTAGGAGAATTCTGCCCCTCCATTGAAAGTCCATGTAAACAAAACTGACGATTTAAAAAGTTTACAAAAAAGTAATCTGTAAAGTAATGAATCAAACATTTACACGATGAACCAGTAGAAATTTGTCAACTGGTAGAGATTTTGGACTATCGTCTCTATTGGGGTTACATGCTCACATGACACTGATGTTCTACGTGGTCACTAAAAACGTATTGTTTGCAGGTGTTTTTACGCATTGCTGTAGCATTTGAAATGCAATCAGCAAAGAAAGAGAACTCATTTTGCTATGTGCATGTGCTGTCTGAGAGACTGTTTCTGAGCACTGATAGAGAGGCGTGCAGACAGAGTTTTTTTGCTGCTTTATAGGCCTTGATCGGTTAAGTACACACACTTGTAACCGTCAAAATGCCCGTCTTTACAAGTATCCTTGTAAACACAGTAATTTATGTCTTATGTGAAAGCAAACAGCTGAGACAAAACATTCTCACTCCTAGCTCGTCACATGTTGACACTTGTTCAGGACCCTTTGGCACAGGGTACCCCCTTAGTGTCAGTTTTGAGGTGCAGGATTGCATTGCTTTAAATAAGAAATTCTCAGTTTCAATATGCAATATGCCATGCCATTATTGCATATATGTTGGGTTGTGATTTTTCAATGTAAACAGTCACAACAGTTTGATTTACATTACACTATTTACACATTAATGAGCACGGAACCCAACCCCTGCCCCTAAACCTACCATTTGTCAATAAAACACAGAATATAACAGGCAGATACAACTACAGTCATAATTTATTCCAAAAATATTAATATTCCAAGTCCTCCAAGGCAAAATGATTGCATTGTGAGAGGAATAGACGTGATCACCATCTCCATCGACCGTAAAGCTCAGATCAGTCTGTGCGCAAATTCAAAAAATGCCGCCAGAGGATGCCTTACGTCAGCCTTGGTTGTAAAATGCCATTGGCTCTTGTGTGTCTTGTGACATGTTTCTAGTAAATACACTCTAAAAAACGCTGGGTTGCCTGTTGGGTCATTATGTTATTATGTTATTTATTTTATTTGTCATGGTTATTTTCTAGTGTTAGGTAGGTTTTCATGTAACCCAGCTGCTGGGTTAGTGGCTGGGTCAGTCTCACTGACTGCTGAAACTATACAGACCTTGCTTAAAGCAAATTGTTACTGTGAAATAAAATTACTCATATCATGATATAAGATTTTGGTCATACTGCCCACCTCTAATATTGACTACTATCACCAATCTTTGAAATCATTAAAGTTTTGCTTAACTGGACTGTCAATAAAGGGATAGAAATGTTTAATTAAAAATATCATCACTTATGTTGTGAAAATGAACAAAAATCTTATGGGTTTGAAACAACATGAGGGTGAGTAAATGATTACTTTTATGTGAACAAAAAAGAAAATTCAGTTTTCTAAATAAATAGCATAGATGTTTAATGAATAATTCATCTGCGCAAACCATTTCATTTTTTTTTTTTTTGACCTAATGTTTCATCAAAGTGTCATAACTGGACCTTTCAGTAAAAACAGAGACATCTCTGTTGGGGTATACAGTACTTCTTTAATCATTCAGTCCATTTAAATTCCGCCCCTTTAAACTCAGCCCAATCCACAACTGATATCCAAAGTTCATCAAACTTTAAGGCTACCAATAGTCCAGTCTACTCCTTCCCTAGTTGACAAAAATATATTTTAGATGATTTATTCACATTTAAAAATGTTGATGTTGCATCTTTTTCAACAAATTTTTGTCCAATAAAATGAGACAAGGCACCAAAAACACAGGACTGAAAACTGATTTTCATATGGTCATAAAACACCTTTTTAATAATCTGATTGGTCAATGTTGACTAACACTTATTAACTTATTTCAGCACACAAAAGATCTCAAAAGTGCAAAGTCAGCTCACCTGAGAAGCATATGACAGGAGCTGCAGGTGGTGGCCCTCTCGAAAGTATGCATCCTGAAGTGGTGAGAGTTAAATGTGGCATTCTCAGGCCGAATATTAGATCTGAAACGGAAAATCAGAAATATGGTAAAGTTGGCTGACTGGAAAAATTAGCATATGACAAGCTAACTGTGTGAGTTTAAACTGCATGTTTAAGAGGAGGCCAAGCGTCGGTGAATGTTGTGGCCCATGGGGCCGCATCCAGACCTTCCAATTCTGGGCACGAATTAGAGCAGTGGGGAAGCTCTTTACCCGAACGACTCTAAGATTGATTCTTGCATCAAGAGAGCTGTGTGCATGCGGCAGGTGTAATTTGTTGTTTGAATGCACCCTTCGGATCATCACGCAGTCAACCACACGTATATGTGCGTGTACAGAAACACATTTTTAAAGGGTGACATATAAATCAAAGGGAGAGGAAACATCATTACAGACTCTCAGCACAAGGGACGGGGTATCCTCTTTAACCCACATGATTTCCAAATCAGAACTCTTGTTAGTTTTCCTCTCTAACTCTCTTTTGATTTCTTCCAGTGTACACAGGATGGCACAGGATGTCACTATATACTAGAACGAAGTAAGCTGCTTGACATCAAACGGCATCATTATAAACACATTGGATGCTTTATTGAATATAAGAGAATGTGTGCAGAGACAAGACTGAAGAGACAGAAGAGAAATTGTTGAATAAAGTAGTTTTTTTTTTCTGTGTAAAAAAGCATTCTCGTAGCTTCATAACATTACGGTTGAACCACCGATGTCACATGGACTAATTTAACGATGTCCTTACTACCTTTCTGGGCCTTAAATGTTTCAGTTTCATTGCTGTCTTTGCAGGGTCAGAAAACTCCCTGATTCCATCAAAAACATCTTAATTTGTGTTCTGATGATGAATAAAGGTCTTACGGGTTTGGAACGACATGACGGTGAGTAATTAATTACAGAATTTTCATTTGGAGTAAACTATCCCCTTAAAATTTTAAAGTGAAAACTGTGTGTTTGTTAGACTTTCAAGTTTGTGTTCTAGTTTCCTGTGTATTTTTGCTGATTGGTGTCCTTGATTGTCTTCCCAGTTGTGTCTTGTTAGCCCTTGCCCTGAATATATATAAATCCCAGTGTTCCTTATGTTCCACATCTTAGAAGAAGAAGATGTTCCTGGTCAGTTGATGTCTTCTCTATGGTTTGCATGCATATTTGTGTTATTGTTACTTTAGTTCAATATAGCACTCCTTGCAATTAGATTATGCTTTCCTGCAATTCTGAGTTACACACACAATTCACACATTACAAAACAGGAGCACTCCAGGACCACACTTGAGAGTTTTTGGCTCTTTCACACCAAAAACATTTTCCAAGCGGTTCACTCAGCTCTTTTTATCTCACTCAATGACCCACTAAAAACACAGCCACTCTGTGATGGTCCTCAAGGTACTCTTTGTGAATTTGTGGAGCGTGCGCTTCAGCTAAGCAGATCCCCCTTCAACGTGGGAGTGGTGGAAGGGAATCCCGTGACAAACGGAAAGGTATACGGGGTTAAGCTCAGATGGCCGTGGAGCTTGGCCCACCACAGCTACCCACTGGAAGCTGTTTCTGAACACTTTGCCGTGGTGCTCTCCCTGAAGGAGACCTATTATGCCCTTTTTAACATGTAATATAAGTCTCAGGTGTCCCCAGAATATGTCTGTGAAGTTTCAGCTCAAAATACCCCACAGATCATTTATTATATCATTTTGAAAATGCACATTTGGAGTGGAAGTGGAAAAATGTTTACGTGCCTGTATCTTTAAATGCAAATGAGCTGCTGCTCCCCACCCCTTTTCCAGAACAGGCTGTGCCTTTACAGCTCCTACCTCAGATACTCGGATTATCTTGTCTATCACACTAAAATCATGAGCTTTAAAGCCATATTAGTTTAAACTTCTTTTATAGGGTTTTCTAAGCACACACATCCAAAGCACGAGCACAGAAAGCGGCTGTCACACGGCATGTGAGTACTAAACTAAGTTCTTTTATGTCTTATTGTGCTTAAACTGTCAAATACACACAAGTTAATGTTAAAAACACACAGGAGTTACAAAAAACAGTCGGTTACGTCTGTGAAAGAAAGAAAGAAAGCTGGGAAAGAAATCGCATACTTATATTAGTCTTTTCTCCTCGGAGGCTGGGAGTGGGCGGTAATATTAAAATAAGGCCCTCTTTAAACATCACGAGGGGAACGAAATCTGAGTGGCTCGTTTTTTTTTTTTTTTCACATGCTTGCAGAGAAAGGCTTACTAAAACAAAGTTACTGGGTAATCCTTTTTTCACATTTTCTGGGGTGAAGATGCGCCAGCAACCCAAATTTAGCTCTTAAACATGGAAAAAGTCAGATTTTTATAATATGTCTCCTGGTGGTCATCTCCACCAGCATCACCCTGGTGCTCTTCAGCTCTGTCAGATCCATCTTGGTCTCCAGCTCTACCAGCCCCACTGTAATGGTCTTCATCTCCGCTGTGATTTTCGGTTCCATTGTGGTCTCCAGCTCCACTGTGGTGGTCTTCTGCTCTGTCCTGGTGGTCATCTCTGCTGGCTCCCCTGTGGTCACCATCTCTGCTGTGGTCCCCAGCTTCTCACTGGCTCTCTGCTTTGCCCTGGCTTCCCGCTCTACCGACTCCACTCTGGCCTCCTGCTCTGCCGGCCCTGCCCTGGCTCCCTAGTCTGCTAGTTTTATCTGTTCCGCTCTACCTGTTCTGCCATGGCTCCCCCCTCTTAGCCCTTGCCCTGTGTGTATATAAAATCAAATGTTTCAAGTGGTTGTTGTCTTCTCTGTGGTTGTAGCATGTGGTTATGTTTAGTTCTTTTTTCCAGTGTGTTCCTTGGTGTCCACGTTTCTTGGATTTGATAACAAACACAGCTTTTCACTTTTTGTTGGGAGTTATGTGGATTACTTGTGGCTTAGGCTTTTATTAGATGTTTAAACTTTCATTCTGATGGCACCCATTCACTGCAGAGGTCTCATTTGTGATCAGGGTCATAAGGGTAATTTTTTTCTAAATGGAGATTTATACATCATCTGAAAGCTGATTAAATAAGCTTTCCACTGATGTATGGGTATTGTTAAGATAAGACAATATTTGGCAGAGATACAACTATTTAAAAATCTGGAATCTTAGGATGCAAAAAAGTTGTCCAAATGAAGTTCTTAGCAATGCATATTACTAATCAAAAATTAAGTTTTGATATATTTACGGTTGGAAATGACAAAATATCTTCATGGAACATGATCTCTACTTAAAGGAGAAGTTCACTTCCAAAACAAAAATGTATAGATAATGTACTCACCCCCATCTAAGATGTTTTTCAGTCATAAAGAAATTATGTCTTCTGAGGCAAACATTTCAGGATTTAGTGGTCTTCAATGGTCCCCCAAGTTTGAACATCCAAAGTGCAGTTTAAATGCGGCTTCAAACAAGCCCAAATGGGGTTGCAAACTATTCCAAAGAAGAACGGTCTTATCTAGTTTTCCGGTTCAAGACAGTAGGGTATGTCGAAAAACTCCCATCTCATTTTCTCCCTCAACTTCAAAATTGTCCTACATCACTGTTTTACCTTTTTTATTAAGGGTGTTTAAACTTCTTTGCATGTTCACATGTTCACATTTTGGATGACAAGAAAATTAGTACATTATCTGTACATTTTTGTTTTTGAGATATTCAAATCCAATGAACAAACTCGTTTACCTCTTGAATGGCCTTTTCAGCGAATATTCATTTTTGAGTAAACTATTCCTTAAAATGAATTTTTTTGATTCAGTTCCCAAATTGTATGTTTTCTAAACGAGTTAAGATGGAATCAATAAATTGGTTAACAGCTCAATAAAGGGGAAGATTATTACTGAACAGACTTAAATTTATACTTTTGTGCCTTCTAATACCTTTTGTGTTTTTTAAGCTTGAAATCTCTGGTTCTTCTGTTTTGAAATTGCACAGAAAAGAGCAAAACAATATTTCTCCTTTTGTGCTCCACTATACAAAGAAAATTATTCAGGTTTGGGATGACATGAGGGTGGTGACAAAATTGTGATTTGGGGTTTTAAACTCACATGGCCATCTCAAACTGGTCCAGCCATTTCTTCTTCAGCTCTTTTGTCTTGAACAAGAACTCAAATCCACTCTGCCCCTGCTGGTGAGTGAGGTAGAACCCGTAGCACCACTGCCAGAGAAGACAAATAGCAAAATAACTGTTAAAAAATACAAATTAGACTGGCATGTAACAATCTAACTTTTAAATATGGAAATACATAAAGACATTTTGTAAAAAAAAAAAAAAAAAAAAAAAAGGCACATAAAGTTGCTGTTTTGGAATATTAAGGGGTTATGGTGTTTGGTTTAAAGCTCTGGTGGGTGATGGCAGTGAGGGTTGATGGGTGAGGGAAAAGAGGGCTCATTTTATTTACACAGCAACAGACAGCCAGAGGCAACCTTGGGGGAGTGGACAAATTCATCACTATTACCATTCAGTGTGTATGTGTAAATGTGTGGGTTCATGTGTAAGTTTGTGTGACGTAGCAGCACACTACTGAGGGCCATGTTGCAGCATCCCACCCGAATGCTAACCAGTCCAGGGTTGTTATTGTCAACTAAAGCTAAAACTATTAAAATAGTTTTTGGTAATTGAATTAAAACTGAAATTAAATAAAGTATAAATATTTGTTTAAAACTTTGCATATGAAGATGTCAGGTTTGACATTAATGATGCCAAATTTGATGAATGAAAACTACTGCTTTTAGCATTATATAATGTGATATTTCTAAAGGTTATAAATGATGTTTGTTATAAAGTTTTACTATATTCTTAAAAATGTTTAATCTGGCCATGTTTGTGTGAATGTGTTGTCGAGACAGTTTGCAGATGTGTACAGGGCTTGTCAAAGACGTGGAGGAATAAGATCCATCAGTGTATTAAGTGTGTGTATGTGTCCTGAGGAGGGGCAGAAAGACACTTCAAACAGAAAAGCCAGCGGGGCTTTGCCTGGCCAAGGTCTCCTTGAGACAGATTTCACTAGACCATCTGTTCAGAAGAAACCTTCCTTTTGGTGAAAGGCATAAAAGGGAAAAAAATATCAAAAGTTTAAAGACATATCCGCATTATTTTTACATCTGTATCGCTATTGCTCAGCCCAAAAAGAACATCAGAAACCAAAGGTAACCTGAGGTTGAGCTGTCCACCTTTACAGACTGAATAAACTCATCGACCGAAGTACACAGTTCTGCAACCTCTATACACAGTCCACGTACTTTGGCCACTTCTGGTTCACATGACATGGGAAACTCTGCACAATGAACACAGACTTTAGACTGTTTATCGTCAAAAGCAACCATGTCTTTCCACAGCGGTTAGTTCAGCATGCAGAATTTGACTTGACATGCTGCAGCGATCTGTCACCATCCATCAACCCTCATAAAGAGCAGTAACATCTGTCTGCCCAGTCTGCGATGAGCTCTCCAGCCTAATCTTAGTTACACTCACCATTACAGTCTGACTTTTTGTTAATTCCAGTGAAAGAGTATCACAACCTGCTTGCTCCGCTTGCAGTATTTCTCACAGCAAGTGTTTTGGCGGACACCCAAATCCACTATAATTTTTATAAATAATACAGTTTTGTATGACAGAATGTAGTTTTAAGAGTTTTTTTAGGTGATGTGAGCTCCAGGGTGTCAGCAGCACTCATGAACCCACCAAAAGCAGCCTTACATTGGCCAGATCTTCTGGAATTCATTTCTATAGTGGTTAAAAACATCTATCTAACAGGCAGTCTTTGGTCTCATTAATCTATTACTTGTTCCAGAGCAAATAGTTTTGGCTAAGGGGAAAATCAACCTTAACAAATGAAAGGATAGTACGACAAAGATATCGCTTTCCTCAGCGGATATTCAAACTAATGTTTTATTGTAAATTTGAGATTAAGCTGAAGAACTAATTCTGTATCAAATGCAGGTAATCACACTCGCTCAGTCCATCTTTTAATTAGGGATGTAATGATATTATCAGTATCGTGATAATGATCTGATAACGATATTCTCGTGGTCTCATGACGATATAAAACGATAGATCTTCCAGGCAAAAAGTGTAGTTTTTAAAACATACTTAATTTGTTATTCTAACATAAAAGGTTAACTGAATGAATTGAAAACTTAAAATCTCAAAATTCATTCTTTGAAGACCATTTTAAAATCAGACATTGCATTACCATGGAAAATGTACATTAAAATCATAATACAAAATGTTTTCGTTCATGAATTCTAAAAATGTAAGTTTGGATAGTGCATTTTCACGTCTCTGTTCAAAAATGGGAGTGACAGTTAAAGGGTTAAAGTTGTGTTTTGGGCCATTTCTGGTGATACTTCCATATGCTTTGGCACAGTATCTGTGAAAAGAACTAAAACCGATTTGACTTAATCACTCCACTTAAGTTTTCTAAGTTAAAAACATGTGTTGGAACTCTCATTTTGAACTCTTAAAGTGCATTATACAGAAATAATTTAACTTTAAAATGTACAAAACTTTCAATAAAAAAAAAATATATATATCAAAAACTAAATATCACTAAATATCGTATTGTGGACTTCATATTACATTGTCATCGTATCATGAGATTTTGATGTAATTAGCCTTTTTCACACTTCCGTGTTTCTGGCTTCCGGATTGGCGCTCGCAGAGTAAAAGTTTTTCCGGTGACAGCAGTGGCCGTACTTAACACGCGTAAATTCGGGAATTTAAGTCTATTTTTACAAAATAGATACTATGATACTATGATATATACCGGGGTTTTACTCTAAAAATAGCAAACATTTTTTCTAAAATTTTGTGTCAGCTTCTGGTCATCACATAGACTATGTTTATTTAATTATGAATGTTAGCACTTATAATACAGTACAGTTTTTAGTTTTGCCGTTCTGTCTATTTGGTGCTGGCTGTGCATTATGAGTCTTCACGTCATTTTTTTCACGATTATTAATGTTGTTATTATTATTATTAAAGTAATATTGTATTTTCTACTTGCTCTCCTTTGCATTATTCATTTTACGGTGTAAATGTACGTTGCATAATGTGCCCAGGGATATACATAATAAAATAATATAATACTCAACAAGGCAAGACTCCGATTAATGGCTTTATTCCATTTGGATCTGGATTACGTTGCTGTATTGAGTTTATGCATCATCCAGACTCAGAATTGTTTAATTTAATCTTGGGAAAATGTGCATTTGGATATAAATGCTGTCAAATGCTGTCATAATTTACCATGATGTAGTGATTCGAGGGAAATGACTGAGTAAATTGAGAAAATACGCTTAAATATACCGGAGATTGAGAACAGAAACTATAGCTGGCGCAATGTTGCGCATATTATCTTGATGAGTCAGCGGTCCGAGTGCCCATATAAATCACAAACAAGTAAAAATGTTGTTTCTTTGTTGATTATATAACAACAACTTGGAAAACAGACAAAACAGAAAATGTAAAAGGCATTATTTGAGACAAGAGCATATTAATATAATAGGTGCAGACCTGTAGCGGAACTGACTTTACCCTGCGCTGACGTAATTTCCAATTTTTGTGAAAAAGGCTTATTACATCCCTACTTTTAATACAGTAATACAATAAGCTTTCAATGAAGCAACTCAACGTTCCTTTGTTACTAGTTCTAAAGTAACGTTTTCAAATTAGTAATGGAGGCTTGGGCTCAGCTGTTCAACTGTCAACTTGAGATTTGAATCCACGGCAGAAAGAATTAGTTTGCACAAAAGAGGGTTTTTACACTTTTTTTTGGAAATAGACTCATTCTCCAACTACCCCCGAGTTAATAAGTTGATTTTTACCGTTTTGAAATCCATTCAGCCGTTCTCCTGTTCTGGCGATATCACTTTTAGCATAGCTTAGCATTAATCATTGAATCCTATTAGACCAATAGCATCACGTTCAAAAATGACCAACGAGTTTCCATATTTGTTGTATTTAAAACTTGACTCTTCTGTAGTTATATCGTGTACTAAGACCGGTGGAAATGCAAAGCTGCGAGTTTCTAGGCTGATAAGATTAGGAACTACACTTCCATTCCGGCGTAATAGTCAAGGAAGTTTGCTGCCGTAACATGGCTGAAGCAGGCGGAGTAATATCAGAAATGAGTTCCCAGCTAGTTTAGCATTTGCACATGTGCTGCGTGGTATTACTGCTCCTGCTTCAGCCTTATTACGGCAGCAAACTTCCTTGACTATTACGCCGGAATGGGAATGTAGTTCCTAATCTTATCAGCCTAGAAAATTGAAGCTTTGCATTTCCACCGGTCTTAGTACACAATATAACTACAGAAGAGTCAAGTTTTAAATAGGACAAATATCGAAACTCGTTGGTCATTTTTGAACGTGATGCTATTGGTCTAATAGGATTCAATGATCTATGCTAAGCTATGCTAAAAGTGATATCGCCAGAACAGGAAAACGGCTGAATGGATTTCAAAACGGTAAAACTCAACTTATTAACTCGGGGGGAGTTGGAGAATGAGCCTATTTCCAAAAAAAGTGGAGTGTTCCTTTAAAGACACTTCATTGCTGTTTCTTATGTATTTACACACTTGTGCCATCGAACTGTTGTATAAACGCGATATCACACTCGTAGCTGTGTTATATGGCTGTATATTGGCATGCTGTGATTATTTATGGTTAAATGACAGCCGTGTCGATATACAGCCATATTGCACTGCTACTAAATATGTGTGAGTAAAATATTTAAAATATATTTTAAAAAAACGGCTATCAGTGTATCAATTTAAAGTGAAGATTTATTGAATAATAACCTAAATAGCTCTAGGAATGTTGTTTATTTACATGGTTTAAAAAAAAATCAGTATTATGTTCTCTGCAAGAAATGTACTTGGAGAGCAAAGACAACAAAAAGGGCATTGCATAAATGCTCATTTCATGAATACTCAGGAGACAACAAACACTCACAAGATCTTTTTTTAGTATAAGCCTATTTAACCAAGAAATGCATTAATCCAACTTAGCTGCTATATTTGTTGGCTTAAAGAACACAGTATATTGTCATTTAAAAGCTCCATTGACAAGCAGTAGTTCCTGAAAGTTGTTCAGATGGGTATGTTTTTAGCATTATATTTGATCTAAGAACATTTTTTACAGTGCAGAAATGATAAAGACCTCCACTTTTCCTATGTTCTGCATCTGAACATTTTACTGACTTAAGCGCTTTCAAAGGGCTTACAACAGCACAACTAATTTGCATAAAAATGCACTTTGGTAAGTCACACTGTCCTTAAAATGGTTTGGATATTAGTGGAATATCCTACAGTATCCTAGAGGACATAAACATTTTTACAGAGGGGAAAAAAAATCAGCAAAGACTTTATTCTATGACACTCTTACAGTTCAAAGGAGATCTAAAGGAGAGTTACTGGAGCCATCTGTGGAAAAGGCAAGTACCGGAGTGATTTCTATTCTACAGAACGTCTAGGTTACGAAGGTAACCCACGTTCCCCGAAGGAGGGAACGGAGACGTTACATTGGGATCTCGCCTGAGAGACCGATCATCTCTGAGCCTTATATAAAAAAGGCCAATTGCAAATTGGCGAGTGGACGTGCGCGTCGGCCACTCCCCCGCACATGCGGGTATATAAGAAGGCGGCGCGCATCACTCAAACAGGTTTTCGCTGAAGAGCCGTCAAGCCGGCGTCAGCGCGACGCCAGGGACGTGGCAGGGGAATGTAACGTCTCCGTTCCCTCCTTCGGGGAACGTGGGTTACCTTCGTAACCTAGACGTTACCCCTTCAGTCGAATCACTTCGACGTTACATTGGGAACAAGCCCATGGAAAAGGCCACGACCCTGACGCCGCGTTACGCAACAACTTCACGTGCTGACAAGTATACGTGCCGGCAGGCGAAGTGTAACGTAACCTTCCCAACGCCCTGGGGCCCAATAAGGGGGCCCACCAGGGATGCCAGTTGTACTGAAGCATGGGTTGGGGGGGCGGAGCACATGAAATTCTACATGTGGAAATAAGAATAATTCAATATATCCATAAAGGTTTTTAGGGATACACGAGGGAAACAGCGGTCTCCTCCGCTGGAATAAATAAAAACTAAGCCACAACCTGCGGGGCGAAGGAGACCCAGGCAGGATCACAGTGCAGGACTACTCCGCGCCTAGCCCTGACTGCGGGGCAGGAGGACCCAGGGTTCGCCGGAGGGAACATTCTGGGAAATAGCGCACGGATCCACGTGGGAATGGCGCAGCAAGCCGACACCAGCCGGTCTTCCCGCTCACCTGTGAGTCCTTATGTTAGGACACGGGAGAACGGCCTCTACGCAAGGTTGGAGAACCAAGCGAAGGTAGGGTGTCGCCCAGCCCGCAGCTTCCGGTTTATACATCTGCTGGTGAGGTGCCATGAACCAAGGATCACGGCTGTCCCTGGGTATAACAGGGAGAGGCATCTACCACCATTTAGCCAACCTCAGTTCGGGGAGCATTCCCTTTCTGCTGAATCCCGAGGCAGATGAAGCTGCTGGTGCGGCTGAAGTGCCGAGTGATTCAGTCTCACATATTTAACGACACAACATAGCACGACTGGGTCTGCCTCCTCCAGGGCAGAGCTTGCAGGTCCACCACCTGATCGCGGAAAGGCGTGGTGGGGACCTTGGGCACCGGGCCGGGGTCTCGACGGTAACGTGGAAGACGCCGGGCCCGAATTCTCGACACACTTTGCTGGCAGAAAAGCTTGTAGGCCCTCTTAATGGGAGCCAGGGCAGTCAGGAGCGCTGTCTTAATGACAGGAATTTTAGCTCGACTGAGGCCAGTGGCTCCAATGGAGCGACCCGCGGCCCTGAAGGCGACGGGGAGGTCCAAGAGGTATGAGGTGCGTGCTAAGCACCTCTGAGGAACCTGAGCTTGTCGGTAACCTACCCTCTTAAAGGAAGCCAGGGCAGTCAGGAGTGCTGTCTTAATGACAGGAATTCTAACTCGACTGAGGCCCGAGGCTCCTAAGGAGCAACCCGCGGCCCTGAAGGGCGACGGGGGGGTCCCAGAGGGTATGAGGCGTTACTTGACAGAGAAAACTTGTAGGTCTCCTGCCCTCTTAACGGGAGCCAGGGCGGTCAGGAGCGCTGTCTTGATGACAGTAATGCTAGCTCGACTGAGGCCAATGGCTCAATTGGAGCGTCCCGCGGCTCTGAAGGCGACGGGAAGGCCCCAAGAGGGTGTGGGGTGCGTTCTGGGCACCTCTGGGAAACCTCACGGCCAGTGAATGCTTACCTACTTAGCTCCATCTACTGCATGTGATACGCGGCGAAGCAGCGGCATATACTTAAAGAGTGAGGGGACAGTCTGCGCTCAAACTCTCCTGCAGGAAGGGAAGCATACTGCAACCGTGTAACTCTGTGGAAAGCCAGCAAATAGACCTCATCTCAGTGCGAGCCTGCCTCTAGTCAAGGGAGCTCGGACTGAGTGATAATTGTATCACGGCCTGAGAAGACCGGAGAGGTCTGGGTGTCATACCGTGCCCTACAGGGAGGGACTGCCGCGAGGGAACGGTTACTAGACCTGAGTCCGGGTGGGCCATTCTTGTAGCGCAACCAACAGACTTACTCCTCGTCCTCCCTGGACTTGCACAGAGTCTGTGCAAGGAGGCTCACTGGGGAAGGGCGTACTTGGGCCCCGGAGGTCAGCTGAGTGCCAGCGCTACTCTGAAGGAGGCAGCTGGCAGTGAGAGCAATCGGGGGCGAGCGGATGTGGCTGGCCTACCGATATGCTCCAAACTAGCTGCGTCACGGGGTGGAGTCGCCATCCTGCAGGTGGTGGACTGCCGTGAGAGCCGATAGGCTGCACGGTTGAGTTTACCTGCTTCAAGTGAATGGCAAGTAGCAAAATGTGCCACGTACTCCCTGGGAGCAGATGGAGAGGCTGTAAGCCTCTGTCGTACATGGCAACCCAACCCGTGGTAAGCCACGGGCTGGCTTGTCGGCCAAACTGCGGGAAAACGCCAGTCCGGAGTGGGCCGAGATGCCATGCCCATCCTGGGACTCGATCGTGCTGAAGCGGTCTCACATGAACAAGCTTAGCGGCTCTTAGTGGCTAGAGCTGTCATGTGCCCCAGGAGCCTCAGTTGAGAGGACCGCTATGTTGTGCCTGATTGACTCAGGAACTACAGCACTGACTGCGCGCTCTAGGTAGTAAGGCGGGCTGTCTTAAGGACCGAGTCAGGCTCCCGACCGAGGAAACGAATTCCCTCGGTTGGCCTGAAGGACCAGATGGCGGGGGTGCCGAGGCACCAAGTCCCTATGTTCGCACAACGGAACTCACGAGTGGGCTGGTAAAGCACCAGTCGAAGAGACGGTTGAAGACGCGAATACCTGTCTGCCGAAAAAGGGGACAGGGGAGCTCCCATGGCCTAAAGAAGGCAGGAAGGAGAGGGACTAGCCAAATGGAAGCACCTAGCGCTGAGCGCTCGACCCCCGGGGCAGACCGCCGGAGGGGTGTGCGCCGGGGAAGATCGAGACGAGACAGCGGGTGCCCTTCAGGCAGATGGCTGCAACCCAGCCCTGGAGACGGAAACATAGCTGTATGTGCTTCGTCGTGAGCGAGTGTGCCGACAGCCTGAAAGGGATCGGGACAGAGCTCCATCCAGGGCGGGTATTAACCCACCACACTAACTGGACACGTGAAGTCGAGACTGAAAGGTCCCGACCTCGTCCCGGGGGAGGGACAGGCTGGATCGCGTCCTTCGCCAGTAGGAACGCGACCTCCGCAAGCAGAACAGAGGCACGCCTGCCCGAATAAGAAAGTAAGGGGTACCTCTGAGTCTGGGCGGACGCCTGGGGCCGGGCCGTACCGTCCGTATCAACCATCGTAGTGGTATCAAGGGAACGTTGACCGACGTGACCGTGGTGGGGCAGCCTAGGGGGAGACAGGGAAGGAGACAGAACCCAGAAGGATGAACGTCCTGGAGAAGTGTCTAACTGCACTAAGCAGTGCTTACCTTCTTCCCTGGATCCCGCGCTGGCGAAGGCCGGCCGCGAGTCTGGTTCCGAGGAGTGTAAGTGCTGCTCAGAAGGAAACTCGAGGCCGAAGCCAGAGGTGAGAAATTGCTCTTTTTGAGAAAAAGTGGGTACCGTCGACGAAAGCCGACGGCAGCATTGAAGTACACAGTGGCTCCCGGCCCTCCACCGGGAGCGGGGAGCGTAGATTGTTAGCATCCCCTAAGGAGCAGTCTCAATCACCTCTGGAGGCCCGCGTCAGGGACGTTTCGCAGTTTTCTTGCGGGTGTTTCGGGCCGATCCCTGTGCCGCGGGCGGCGCCACTCTCCTGCGGCTGGCTCTGCGCTTGCGGGCCCTTCTCGCCGACCTGGCGTCGTGGGCCTCCGCGGTGGGGCGAGCCGTAGATGTTGCGGCCGCAGGGGGGCGCCCTCGGCGACGTGCAGGCGGAGGCGGTGCCTCCGGCGGCGGGATGGAAGCATCGCGGCGGGGCAGGATGTGAAACGCCTCCGTCTGTCTCTGGGCTGCCGAGAACTGTTGGGCAAAGTCCTCGACAGAGTCGCCGAATAGGCCCCTCTGGGAGATGGGAGCGTCGAGAAAGCGTGCTTTGTCGGCATCTGCCATCTGGGCCAGAGAGAGCCACAGGTGTCGCTCCTGGACCACAGCCGTGGACATCACCTGACCAAGGGCCCGCGCCGCGACCTTCGTCGCACGAAGGGCGAAGTCGGTGGCAGCGCGGAGTTCCTGCATCGTACCTTGGTCGGGACCACCCTCGTGCAGCTGTTTCAACCCCTTGGCCTGGTAGACCTGCAGGGTTGCCATCGCATGCAGGGCCGAGGCGGCCTGGCCCGCAGCGTGAAAAGCGCGGCCCGCAAGGGCGGACGAGCGCTCACACGCCTTGGACGGGAGACGCGGCCGGCCCCGCCAGGTGGCAGCGCCACGCGGGCAAAGTTGCACCGCCATAGCGCGCTCGACCTGGGGAACCGACGCATACCCCCTGGCCGCCCCGCCATCAAGGGTGGCGAGGGGAGAGGAGCCGGGCAGCGGGCGAGATGAAAAGGGCGCCCGCCAGGTCTTAACCAGCTCCTCGTGCACCTCCGGGAAGAATGGCACCGGGGGAGGGCGAGGCGATGCCGCCGGAGCCGTCCCCAGGAACCAGTCGCCCAGCCGAGAAGGATCGGCCGAGGCCGATGGAGTAACCTCCAGGCCGATCCCCCTGGCGGCTCGGAGGAGCATAGCCGAGAGCTCGGAGTCTGCCTCCGACGGGGCAGCAACCGCGGAGGGGCGCCGCGCCGCCGGAAGAGCGTCCTCACCCCCTGACTCTCCCTCTGACGCAGCGTCAGACATCTCTTCCTCCTGAGGAGCGCCAAAGGAGACGCCCAGCCCGGCTGGCGGGGAGGCGTACTGCTTTGACATCTCGACGGGGGTATGCTGGCGGGCGGAAGACCGCAGGGCTTTTGGAGCCGGCGGAACGTTCGGCACCGTGACTCGAAATTCCCCCTCGTGCCTCGCCACAGCGGCGGAAAAATTCCGCAGGCCGTGGGGCGCGAAGGGGGGCCTGCCCGCGAGCGAGCGGCGAGTCCTCAGCATTCCCATGGTCATGCTTTCGCAATGAATGCATGAACCATCCGTGAAAGCTGCCTCAGCATGTTCAATGCCCAGACATGTGAAGCAGCTTTCATGTCCGTCCAGTGAGGTGAGGAAACTGCCACACCCAGAAGCGCACGGCCGGAAAGCCATTCTGAAAAGAACGTCTTTACACAGCCGTGAGAAATTGCTCTTTTAGTCCCGGTCTGCCCAGGGAGGAAACCGCGGCACCACTGTGCATTCAATGGGGCTTGCTCGCTGGAACGCAGGAGGCTTTTATGGCCGTGAAAACGGCCGCCCGCGGGACCCCGCTGGCGGCGCCGAGAAATTCACTCTTTTAGTTTGTCTCTTTCAATCGGCGCACACCAGCAGAGAGAGCAGCAGGAACGTGAAGTTTTCCTTTTTCTTGAGGAGAGAAGGCTTGAGCATACCGGCTCTGAAAGCGAAAGTCTGTTTGAGTGATGCGCGCCGCCTTCTTATATACCCGCATGTGCGGGGGAGTGGCCGACGCGCACGTCCACTCGCCAATTTGCAATTGGCCTTTTTTATATAAGGCTCAGAGATGATCGGTCTCTCAGGCGAGATCCCAATGTAACGTCGAAGTGATTCGACTGAAGGGGTAACACTTGAATTGTGCTAGTCCGACCTCTATAAACCCCATCAGAATGGAACAATATGATGAATAGCAGATGCTGGGATCATGAGAAAAATATGACTGTTTGATGTTTGGGTGCAGTTTTGCAGTCTACAAACATTCCTGTTACTGTGTTTCTCACTGACCTTTCTACAGTCCTTATCAGTAGTGGGGTTATTGCTGATCTTGAAATGGTTGAGGTCGATTACTTCCTTCATCTCATAGTTGTCCCCGCGCCTCTTGCAGACGATTACAGCAACGTCGAACAAAAAAATATGTCTGCAACATCAACACATCATGACGTGGCATGAAAGTAAAAACAAGAGTGGATTGCAGTAAAGGTTTTTTCCTTAAGCCTCACCTGTCCTGTCTGCGCTTGTCCACATTTGACACCAAACGGATTTCACCATCACCCTTCGGTCTTCCATAAGAAAGTAAGCACTGGTTCTGTGAAGGGACATTCAAGGACAGACAGGAAAACAATGATGGAATGAGTAAGATGTGCTTTTAAAAGCAGAGGTCATGTTTATTATGTAGCACTTACCAAATTCTCAATGGATCTCTGATACTGATCAATCTCCCTCAGTGTCTCAACATCTCTTTTCACCTCATTTACATACTGGGCTAAGTCCTGTTTAATGAAGGAAAAGAACACTGATCTAGATTAATGCACATATCAAAGTTTGGGATCAGTAAGATTTTTAATGTTTTTTAAAGACGTTTCTTAAGCTCATCAAGGCTGTGTTCATTTGTTCAAAAATATAGAAAAAACGTAATATTGTGAAATATTATTACAATGTAAAACACTGTTTCTTTATATTAATATACATTAAAATGTATTTTATATCTGTTATTAAAGTTGAATTTTCAGCATCACATGATCCTTCAAAAATCTTTTTTTTGGATTCTTTGATTAATAAAAGGTTAAAAAGAACAGCATTTATTTAAAACAGAAAGGTTTTCTAATAATATACACTATTGATAAAAAGTTTGGGGTCAGTAAATTTTTATTTTTTATTTTTTTGAAAGAAATTATTCCTTTTATTCATCAAGGATGTGTTAAGATAATAAAAAGTGATAGCATAGATTTACATTGTTGGAAAAGATTTATATTTTGAATAAATGCTGTTCTTTTTAACTTGTTATTTATCAAAGAATCCTTAAAAAAGAATCACAGGTTTCAAAAAAATATTTGGCAGTTCAACAGTTTCCAACATTGATAATTCTAATAATAAATCAGCATATTAGAATGATTTCTGAAGGATCATGTGACACTTAAGACTGGAGTAACAGCTGATGAAAATTAAGCTTTGCATCACAGGAATACATTATATTTTAAAGTATATTAAAATAAAAACATTGTTTTATATTGTTATAACATTTTGCGATATTACTGTTTTTCTGTATTTTTGATCAAATAAATACAGCCTTGGTGAGCATAAGAGACTTTCTTTTAAGAACATTACGAGTCTTACTAATCCCAAACTTTTTAGCGTTAGTGTATATATTAATTTATGGGAAGAAAAATAAGCTTCATTTTCAGTAACCATCTAGTCTTCAGTGTCACATGATCCTTCAGAAACCATTCTAATATGCTCATTTGGTGCTTTTATATAACATCATAAATTTTTCATTGTCACCTTTGATCAACTTCATTGATGAAAAAAATTAAAATGTTCACTAAGGAAGCATAAAATTGATCAAAAGTTATATAGATATAAATCTTGTTCACCAACATGCTTTAAAAAAAATGATCATAAGGTTTCAGGGCTTCATTACTTCTGTCATTAAACCAAAAGGAGACAAACCAAATACTAAAAAAAACATGAAAATCATGCTCTTTTCATGAAAATCTGTTATTGAATTGTGCTGATAATACAGCATAATTAGTAATAAAATAATTATGAAATTAATGAAAAACATCATGTTTTGAATGAGAAATATAGCCAGTATTTATCTCTCCACAGGAAATTATTTCATTTCATTAGCGAGTACAAACATCTCCAAATACTAAAAGAGGCCTTTCAAAGGACCCCGCTGGGATGACGTGGATCTCGGCTGATTTCCATTTTAAAAGGCAGCCGCTGCTCAAACACTCACTTATGAGTCTAAATTAAACACACCATTTTACAGGCAGGCAGGCAGGTAGATGAGTTCAGTCCCTGTCTGAGCAACTCTCACAGCTCCAATCCGGCTAAACCAATCAACACTGAGATGATAATTCCAACAAATTAAATCATCGCAGGCCTCTGTTCCATTACGCCGTCTCACATAGCCATTAATCTGCTTTCCACCTACTCTGCCAGTGAGACTGAAATGAGCCGTTGACATCACTTAATCTCATCGATATTAAAGAAAGCATTACCAAGTATATGCAGAGATGATCTTATACTGATGTTGCATGCTAAAAAGAAATCATGGCTGGTAATAAGCATGACATCTTAAGATGAGAGTTTGTGACTTTTAGTCTGTGTGTTAGCTTTGAGGCTATCTAGTGTTGTCCTGAAAACTGACAAAACTGCACTGTATTTCCCAGCCATTCGTGTTCATGATTGCAACAAAATGAAAGCATATTGGCTACTTTTAAAAAGAACCCAAAGACTTGTATGGCTTAATATAAATAATGTGTCTTACTCAAATATGTAGTAGAAAACCCATTAAAGATTTATGTTGTTTTAAAAATTGACATCGTTTTATACATGTTTTGGATTATAGGGGGCGCTATTATTTTGTTGATGAGAAATGGCTCACTCTGTGAGCTACTGGTGCTACCTGTCACTATTTTTACCGCAATACAATTGTGAAAATAAAATACTGATCCGACGACCACAGGTGGCAATGGATATAACCAACTGCTGTACCAACAATTTCTCCCCACAAGGAGTTTTAACACTCCCGGATATCGAAAATCCATGCTGAGAAGTAGTGGCTGTGGCGTCATGACAAGCATCTGCATGTTTACACCCAGCCAGGATGGCATCTAGCATTTCTTGTCTCTGCCATTTGTAAGCTCTTTCAGTAACTGTTTTCTACTAAAATTCTCAATGGCATCAGGGCTAAAGTGGAGAGAACAAAGACATGGGTCTTTAGTAAGTTTTATTTGTCCACAGGCATCTTCCCATTCTTTTCTCCTCTTCTTATTGGTGGAGGAGCAGTAAAGACTTACATGGCTTCTCTTGTTGCCTTTGACCTTAAAATAACAACCAAAAGCCATACAATGTGGCATCGTATCAGTATTTTATTTATGTGTTGTGGTAAAAAATAGCAACAGGTAGCACCAGTAAAGGAAAGGAAGGAAAGGACGTGATGTGTCCCATCCGGGTCACAGCACCAATGTAACCCCTACACCCGGGTCCTACACGCACCCCCTGAGAGCAGGTCTCGAACCCCGGTCTCCGGCATGGGAGGCGGGCGCACTGTTGCTTCATGTTGCTATTTTTACCTCAACACAACTCGGAAAATAAAATGCTAATACGATAACCACAGCTACTGAAAAAGCTTACAGGTGGCGATGGATATAATCGTAGATTTAGGCCAAATGTTGTGCCATTGATTTTTCCCCACAAGGAGTCTAAACACCCCTGGATATCGAGTGAAATCCACGCTGAGAAACTCCTTCAGTGGCTGCGGCGTCATGACAAGTGTTGACATGTTTACATCCTGCCAGGATGGCATCTAGCGTTTCTTGTCTATGCCATTTATAAGCTCTTTCAGCGGTGGTCTACTAAAATCCTCAAAAGCATCAGGGCTAAAGTGGAGAGAACAAAGACATAGGTCTTTAGTAAGTTTTATTTGTCCACAGGCATCTTCCCATTCTTTTCTCCTCTTCTTATTGGTAGAGGAGCAGTAAAGACTTACATGGCTTCTCTTATTGCCTTTCGACCTTAAAATAACAACCAAAAGCCATACAATGTGGCATCGTATCAGTATTTTATTTATGTGTTGTGGTAAAAATAGCAACAGGTAGCACCAGTAAAGGAAAGGAAGGAAAGGACGTGATGTGTCCCATCCGGGTCACAGCACCAATGTAACCCCTACACCCGGGTCCTACACGCACCCCCTGAGAGCAGGTCTCGAACCCCGGTCTCCGGCATGGGAGGCGGGCGCACTGTTGCTTCATGTTGCTATTTTTACCTCAACACAACTCGGAAAATAAAATGCTAATACGATAACCACAGCTACTGAAAAAGCTTACAGGTGGAGATGGATATAATCGTAGATTTAGGCCAAATGTTGTGCCATTGATTTTTCCCCACAAGGAGTCTAAACACCCCTGGATATCGAGTGAAATCCACGCTGAGAAACTCCTTCAGTGGGTGCGGCGTCATGACAAGTGTTGACATGTTTACATCCTGCCAGGATGGCATCTAGCGTTTCTTGTCTATGCCATTTATAAGCTCTTTCAGCGGTGGTCTACTAAAATCCTCAAAAGCATCAGGGCTAAAGTGGAGAGAACAAAGACATAGGTCTTTAGTAAGTTTTATTTGTCCACAGGCATCTTCCCATTCTTTTCTCCTCTTCTTATTGGTAGAGGAGCAGTAAAGACTTACATGGCTTCTCTTATTGCCTTTCGACCTTAAAATAACAACCAAAAGCCATACAATGTGGCATCGTATCAGTATTTTATTTATGTGTTGTGGTAAAAATAGCAACAGGTAGCACCAGTAAAGGAAAGGAAGGAAAGGACGTGATGTGTCCCATCCGGGTCACAGCACCAATGTAACCCCTACACCCGGGTCCTACACGCACCCCCTGAGAGCAGGTCTCGAACCCCGGTCTCCGGCATGGGAGGCGGGCGCACTGTTGCTTCATGTTGCTATTTTTACCACAACACAACTCGGAAAATAAAATACTAATACGATAACCACAGCTACTGAAAAAGCTTACAGGTGGCGATGGATATAATCGTAGATTTAGGCCAAATGTTGTGCCATTGATTTTTCCCCACAAGGAGTCTAAACACCCCTCGATATCGAGTGAAATCCACGCTGAGAATCTCCTTCAGTGGCTGCGGCGTCATGACAAGTGTTGACATGTTTACATCCTGCCAGGATGGCATCTAGCGTTTCTTGTCTATGCCATTTATAAGCTCTTTCAGCGGTGGTCTACTAAAATCCTCAAAAGCATCAGGGCTGAAGTGGAGAGAATAAAGACATGGGTCTTTAACCTGGGTGTTTAGAAAGTTTAATTCATCCACAGGCACTCTCACATTCTTTTCTCCTCTTCTTATCGCTAGGAAAGTAGAGAAGACTTACATTTATTCTTTTGTTGTCCTTTGACTGAAAAATTATAGCCAAAAGCCGCACAATGTGGCATCGTATTTGTATTTTATTTTCCGAGTTGTGTTGCGGTAAAAATAGCAACAGGTAGCGCCAGTAGCTCACCAAGTGCAACCATTTGATGTAATCGAAATAATGTCGCCCTCCTTAGTCCAAAATATGTATAAAAAATGTTGATTTTTTAAAATAACATAAATCTTTCATGGGTTTTCAACTACATATTTCAACAAGAGACATCATTTATGTTATATTAAGCTATACAAGTCTTAATACCTGAGGTTCCCTTTAAGGTTCCCTCTTAATACCTGAGGTTCAGTTTCAGTAAGAAATACATTAAGCAAGGAATAAAACTGCACTTGTAAAGACATTTTATGTGTTCTTTAAGCATATAATGCATTTAATAATTTTAAAATCTGTACTTTCTGAAAGATGATGCTGTAAATTCCATAAGAAATCTATACTTACTCTCATGGCATCAAGGGCTAATCGTAGGTTGCTCTTTTCTGTGTTGTCACTAGTATATTTCACCAATTCCTGTATACAAAATGAGAGAAAAATGACTTTAACACACCTCTTGTAAGATGAGCATGTTATAATTTTTAGTATAAAGTTGTGATGATATGATGATACTGTCCAGATTTCACAAAAAAGAAAAAAAAATCATTAAAACAGTGACATTCTTCAAAAGAAAGATGTAGTCTGGCATAGTATTTTATTATTTCTTATTAAAAAACAATATTTTAACAAAATTACAGACCTACGCACATCACATGTAGGGAAAATAGATACCATTTTATACCATTTTATTTATTCATTCAATCATTTTAGGTAAATCATAGCCAGATTGTACTAATATGTTCTCTCGTTTTAGTTTAGTTAAATAGTGGCCACAATCTCTTCAAAATCTTGTTGACATGTGCGGCACTGTAAAGTTCTTTACTGATTTTTTGGTCCATCAAATCATGCAGTATGGCCAGCAAAGATTAAACTTTCAACAATTTTTATATTTTTGTAAAAATGTAAATACGTTTTTAAAAACCATTGGAAGCATTTGACATATTTTAAAATAGATTTTAATTTTAAATCTTTATTTTGGTTACACATTTCAGTCACACTTATGTTAAGTCCCTGTTCTGTCATGAAATTAAGACACAACATCATCATCAAAGCTCCAAAGAGTCAAGACAAAACTGATTCACTGAAAGCTTCTGAAAAACCTAGGGATAGAACAGAGTGACCACAGTGCCAAGTTTCCAATGAGTACAGCAGGTCAATTTTGAGAGAATGCTGGACACTTTGATTTGAACCAGATTTATTCCACTATATAGAGACGAACGTCAACAGAACCTTTTGAGATCCATGCTATAACATAACTAATTAACTTGATAAACAAATCTGCCCTTTGGATTTGCGCGCAAACAGCCTCGCGAGCACACAAACACACTGGGAGAGAAATGGTGTTGCTCCAAGTGTGAAATCTGTGCAGCTCATCAGAAACATGCATTTGTTTTCAGAGTGCAATCGAATGCTGCTGGAGAGAGACAAACAGCCCAATCGCAGTGAGTAAACAAGGTGATTAGAAAGTTCAGCACTCTTTCCAGATTTACATTCTGACCCAGACCACTGCTGTGACTTTGATGGAAGCTCAAGCATGTGTGTTTGGGAATGTGTGTGTGAGGATGCGCACCTAGACTCAGGTGTGCGTATATTCCTCGTATTGGAAATATAACACGGAGCAGGAGCTTATGAAGACCCAATTACCCACCTTACGGATGAATAAGATTTCAGTGCTCGTCTTTGTAGCTCTATCAGTAAATCCTGCCCCTTTCAAACTTTCATCTTTATTTCCATCTTAAAACGTACTGCTAGTGGTGATCTGTATCTAGACCATTAGTTTTTTATCTACACTGTCATTTTGCAAATTATGAAATCTGATTCATTTGTTCAGACAGTGTGCAGAAGTCAATATCTACCGTAGCTGCCATAGTAATGACTTATGCTTCAGCACGAAGGCAAGAATGCAAGATGAAGAGAGGACTGAAAACTACATAACATAAATGACAAAAGCGTCAGACTGTATTTACTACATTTACACAAAAATAAATATGCACCGTCTAAAACTCGCACTTTCACTTATTTGCAAAAACAGATGACTTTAATTTTTAAAATTCATGTTTTTTATTATGTTGTCATGTTTTTGTGTTTGTTAGCTGTATTTTTTTTGTTGTTTTTACTTAATTAAAATAACCCAACTGCACTTTGATTGAGACTAATTGGAATGCACAATAAAAAAAAAACATGATTTAAAAAAAAAGTTATCTGTGTTTGCAAATTAACTCTTATATACTGAATGCCACATAGGAGCAATATGTGTCGTTACAATTACATCACATCACATCATAAATTACTAAAAACTACATGATCTGAAACTTTGAAGTGAAACATTTTTTCAAAAATACAAATTTAATAAGATCAGGATTATCTTGGTTAATTACAACTAAAAAAGTTAAATAACACAAAAAAACATATCCGTTACTCAAAATAAACATGAAATGAAAATAAAATACTAAAAAAACATTCTTTTAAATACAATTAATAAAAACTTAGACATATTAAAACAAATTAACAAAAGAACACAACAAAGTGACTTAAACTTTATGATATTTTTTTTGTTAATAAAAATTGCATTTACATGTTTAAAACAAATTAACAAAAGCACACAACAAAATGACAAACTTTAACAAAACTAAAATGAAAAAAGTAAAAATAAATCAAAACTAATTCAAAATATTAATAAACTGCATAGACATTTAAAAAAATTAACAAAAGCACACAACAAAATGACTAAAACTAACCAAATTATAATAAATTATAATAAAAAAAAATAATTCAAAATGTTAAAAAACTGCATAGACGTATTTTAAAACTAATTATCAAAAGCACACAACAAAATGACTAATACTTAACTAAAATAAAATGAAAAAAGACTAACATTAAAAACTAATTCAAAATTTGTATAAAAACTGCAGACATATTTAAAAAAATAAACTAAAGCACACAACAAAATGACTAAAACTTCAAATTAAAATGAGAAAAAATTAAAAATAAATAAAAACTAATTCAAAATATTAAAAAACTGCACAGACATAATTAAAACAAATTAAAACTTGAACAAAATTAAAATTATAAATAAAAACGAATTCAAAATGTAAAAAAATGCACATATTTAAAACAATTTATCAAAATCACACAACAAAATGACTAAAACTTTGACAAAATTAAAATAAAAAAATATATAAATAATAAATAATTCAAAATGCTAAAAAAAAAATGCAGATATAATGCATAGATATATTTAAAACAAATGAACAAAGGCACACAATAAAATGACTAAAACTTTGACAAAATTAAAATGAAAAAATTAAATAATAATAATTCAAAATGTTAAAAAACTGCATAGACATAATTAAAACAAATTTTAAAAAAGCACACAACAAAATTACTAAACTTTAAATTAAAATAAGAAAAAAATTCAAATATTAATAAAAAAGATTTCAAATTAATATCATAAATTATTCATTATTCAGAATCAGATCCGAAACAACATATTTATGTGGTTCATATTGGGTTTGTAAAACTTAGATTTCATGTTTTTAGAAGGCTTCAGGCTATAAACAATTGTTAACATGCAAATATGCAAAAAAATAAATACAAAAAGACAGAGAAAGAAAGAAAGAAAGAAAGAAAGAAAGAAAGAAAGA
Organism: Garra rufa; assembly: GCF_049309525.1. NCBI lineage: Eukaryota > Metazoa > Chordata > Actinopteri > Cypriniformes > Cyprinidae > Garra > Garra rufa. Next base: position 32,309,219 of record NC_133370.1, read on the forward strand.
AAGAAAGAAAGAAAGAAAGAAAGAAAGGTGCTGTCAAATGATTAATCGTGATTAATCGCATCTCAAATAAAAGTTTTTGTTTTCATAATATATGTGTATACTGTGTATATTTATTATGTATATAAATATACACGCTTACAGTAAATATATTGAAAATATTAACATGTATTTACACGTATATATTTATAATCATATAACTGATATTATATATAAATATTTGTAATATATAAACAACATATTTTTCTTGCTGCAATGCTACAACAGGATACTGAAAATGATGTCTGAGTCATTCCAGAGGAAGTGGGCACGATGTGTTTGAGAACAGGGCTGCATGGGGCAGAGTGTCAGATACACTGCCACCTGTCCCTGCTTTTGTTTGTGTGTGTGGGTGTGTGTGTGTGTGTGTGTGTGTGTGTGTGTGTGTGTGTGTGTATTAGGCTGGCAGGTGTGTGGCGACACACGTCTCTAACACTTGTCCACTCGCTTCTGTTCTCATGCCATCTCTGTCCTGTGGTGAAGGACCTCTCGTGTACAAAACTTTAGCATGGACTATTGTAGCAACTCATGATTATATTATATTATATAGATATAAAATACTTATAGTTAACCTAATAAAAGTGACTTGGCTTATTAGGAAACATGGTTTTTATTGTAAATTAACAATAAAATCATCTAGAAACGCAATAGATGCTACTACTGTTTTCATATAATTTCATATAAACTACTATTTTCATATAACTTTTCAACTTTTGTTTTTGTAAAGGCAAACATAGTGAGGTTAAGTAGATTTGTTTGGTCATAGTACCTCTATTGGTCACTTCAGGAAAATTAGTACAACTATTTTTAACAAATTAAATGATTTTTCTTAGACAAAACTACATATTTTGAAAGTCTGAAAGGTCTGAACACTATTGGGACCTCTGTGACTTTCACTGTATGGAGAAATAAAATCTTTCTTTTTTTTTTTCAAAATATCTTTTGTGCTCCACCGGAAAAAAGTCAAGCCATGCAAGTTCGGAGTGTCATAAATTATTTAAATTTCAGGAGAACATTACCTTTAAAATATGTCAATACACCAAGTTACAGGCTCACTTCTAGTTGGTCTAGTTAGTAAATCTGGTTGGATGGAAATGAAATCCACCAAGTACATTGATCTTGGTGAGTCCCAAGGAATAAGAGGGGAAAATATTTTATTCTAGACCATTCTGTTCAATACGGTTGCTAGAGGGATTGAGAGACTGACCTCAAATTTGAATCATTTTACTATTTAACAGCATGGATACCTTACAAAGTAAGTTACTTATCATCTGTCAGTTTGCAAAACACTGCAGGTTCTTCAACTAAAGTCATTTTGAAATCTAAACTGGTCCTTTTTATTCTGTTAATACATTTTCTAAGCCATTGTGCACAATTGTTCTCAAAAGTTATTAAATTATCTTTATCTCTCATCCTACATCCCCAAATGATAAAACCAAATTCCTCTTTACATTTTTGGATATCCTGTAATGCTCAAAAATGCGTCAAATTATCCTATTAAATTGGTTGTGACTGCAGTTTCGTGTTGACTTTAATGTAATGACCTCTTGCATTGATTTGAACAAGCTGTATTTCTTTTAGATTTGTTTTTCTCTGTACAAAAGAGGAAAGTAAAACTTTCCTACAGCAGTGGTGACAAATTCTTTAAGTTCATGTAGCGTCGTGTTCAGAAAATAAGAGAAAACTAGCCAGACAGCTCCCCCATGTGGTACATATTAGTAGGACAACCAAACAGGGCCATTTGCAGCTCAGCAAAAATTGTGTTAAGATTTGCTCTAGTGTTAACTCAAAGTGTTAAAAGAGGACATTACATAATGTTAATAGTTTGTATGTTACTGTACCTGAAGCAGTAGCGGGTATTTCAGCACTCGCTGCATGGGGACCACAAGCAAGTCCCTCAAAGTGAATTTCCCATTGTTCGCTCTCTTCGAACACTCCTGCAACACAAAATAAACTAAATCTGGAAAACTGAAGACTCTAAAACAATCTTTTGGTGATGTGGGTATGAGAAAAGCACATTCTAAATGAAAGTAGCTTTTCTGGTTCATGAGAAAATGAGAATGAAATATTGTAAATATGACAGAAAATGAAACCTCTAGTTTCAGTCGGACGCCCTCTTTTTCCTTACAGATGAAGTCCAACAGAGAAATGGCTGATTCTACATGACTGCAGTATTTTCCATAGAGCAGAAGCCTAAAGTAGACACAGGGTAAATGCTAGCAAAAACACACACATCAGCAGTGCTTAGCAATATCATTCTAGAAATATGAAATATTAACTAGCTCTGCAGAAATTCAATGAAAGCTCTGCAGATTTCCACAAAATTTGATTCTAAACTAATTTCGTCATCTGTCACCATTTTACATGTTTAATTCGTTTTTTCTCAATTGCTTTTTGAGAAAATTATATATAAAATGTAATAATATTTATGATAATTTGATTATCATTTGGTTTATTTTTATACTACATTTTGAGGTTTATGTTTAAAATGACACCAGTGAGGTAAGAAAAAGAAATGTATGCAAGTGTGTGTGTACTAGTCTGCTAGTATATATATATATATATATATATACACACACACACACACACTACCAGTCAAAAGTTTTTGAACAGTTAAGATTTAAATGTTTTTTAAGTCTCTTCTGCTCACCAAGCCTGCATTTATTTGATCCAAAGTACTGCAAAAAACAGCAGAATTATTAAATATTTTTACTATTTAAAATAACTGTTTTCTATTTGAATATATTTTAAAATGTAATTTATTCCTGTGATCAAAACTACATTTTCAGTATCATTAGTCTTCAGTGTCCCGTGATCCTTCAGAAATCATTCTAATATGCTGATTTGCTGTTCTAGAAACTTTTTATGCTATTATTAGAATTATCAATATTTGTATATAAAACAGTTAAGTTTTTTTTTTTTTTTTTCATAATTCTTTGATGAATAGAAAGACCCAAAGATCAGCATTTATCTGAAATATTTTTTGGGGGAAAGAAATTATAGAAATTAATATTTTTATTTAGCAAGGATGCTTTAAATTGATCAAAAGTGAGACATTTATAAAGTTATAAAAGATTTCTATTTCAGATAAATGCTCTTCTTCTGAACGTTCTATTCATCAAAGAAACCTATTATATAATATTAGAATGAATTCCCGAAGGGTCATGTGTCTAAAGTAATGATGCCAAAAATTCAGCTTTGACATGACAGGAATAAATTACATTTTAAAATACATTTAAATAGAAAACAGTTATTTTAAATAGTAAAAAATATCTTAGAATTTTACTGTTTTTACCTTAAAAAAAAAACATTAAAAAGTTCAAAAGCTTTTGACTGGTAATGTAAATGATGTTCTTCTGAACTTTCCATTCGTCAAAGAATCCTTAAGAAAATATATCATGGTTTTCACAAAAATATTAAGTAGTTTTCAACAGTGATACTTCTTTGTAAGATCCTTTAAAAAAAATCATTCTAATATTCTGATTTTCTGCTCAAAAAAACATGATATTATGTTAAACAACAGCTGAGTAGATCTTTTTCAGGCTTCTTTGATGAATAAAAAGTTCAGAAGAACAGCATTTATCTAAAATAGAAACAACTTCTCTTTTGAATGGTGTAGTGTATAATGTCACAAAAGCTTTTTATTTCAGATAAATGTTGATCTTTGGATCTTTCTATCCATCAAAGAATCCTGAAAAAAAATGTACTCAACTGTTTTAAATATTGATGATAATAATAATAATAACAAATGTTTTTTGAACAATAAACCAGTATATTAGAATGATTTCTGAAGGATCATGTGATCATGTGACACTGAAGACTGGAGTAATGAAGCTGAAAATTTCGCTTTGATCACAGGAATAATATATATATATATATATATATATATATATATATATTTACAGTGGGTACGGAAAGTATTCAGACCCCCTTAAATGTTTCACTCTTTGTTATATTGCAGCCATTTGATGAAATCATTTAAGTTCATTTTTTTCCTCATTAATATACACACAGCACCCCATATTGACAGAAAAACACAGAATTGTTGACATTTTTGCAGACTTATTAAAAAAGAAAAACTGAAATATCACATGGTCCTAAGTATTCAGACCCTTTGCTGTGACACTCATATATTTAACTCAGGTGCTATCCATTTCTGATCATCCTTGGGATGGTTCTACACCTTCATTTGTCCAGTCCAGCTGTGTTTGATTATACTGATTGGACTTGATTAGGAAAGCCACACACCTGTCTATATAAGACCTGACAGCTCACAGTGCATGTCAGAGCAAATGAGAATCATGAGGTCAAAGGAACTGCCTGAAGAGCTCAGAGACGGAATTGTGGCAAGGCACAGATCTGGCCAAGGTTACAAAAAAATTCTACTGCACTTAAGGTTCCTAAGAGCACAGTGGCCTCCATAATCCTTAAATGGAAGACGTTTGGGACGACCAGAACCCTTCCTAGAGCTGGCCGTCCGGCCAAACTGTGCTATCGGGGGAGAAGAGCCTTGGTGAGAGAGGTAAAGAAGAACCCAAAGATCACTGTGGCTGAGCTCCAGAGATGCAGTCGGGAGATGGGAGAAAGTTGTAGAAAGTCAACCATCACTGCAGCCCTCCACCAGTTGGGGCTTTATGGCAGAGTGGCCCGACGGAAGCCTCTCCTCAGTGCAAGACACTTGAAAGCCCGCATAGAGTTTGCTAAAAAAAAAACTGAAGATGGTGAGAAATGAGATTCTCTGGTCTGATGAGACCAAGATAGAACTTTTTGGCCTTAATTCTAAACGGTATGTGTGGAGAAAACCAGGCACTGCTCATCACCTGTCCAATACAGTCCCAACAGTGAAGCATGGTGATGGCATGGGGGTGTTTTTCAGCTGCAGGGACAGGACGACTGGTTGCAATCGAGGGAAAGAAGAATGCGGCAAAGTACAGGGATATCCTGGATGAAAACGTTCTCCAGAGTGCTCAGGACCTCAGACTGGGCCGAAGGTTTACCTTCCAACAAGACAATGACCCTAAGCACACAGCTAAAAGAACGAAGGAGTGGCTTCACAACAACTCTGTGACTGTTCTTGAATGGCCCAGCCAGAGCCCTGACTTAAACCCAATTGAGCATCTCTGGAGAGACCTAAAAATGGCTGTCCACCAACGTTTACCATCCAACCTGACAGAACTGGACAGGATCTGCAAGGAGGAATGGCAGAGGATCCCCAAATCCAGGTGTGAAAAACCTGTTGCATCTTTCCCAAAAAGACTCATGGCTGTATTAGATCAAAAAGGGTGCTCCTACTAAATACCTCCTACTTAGGACCATGTGATATTTCAGTTTTTCTTTTTTAATAAATCTGCAACAATGTTTATATATATATATATATATATATATATATATATATATATATATATATATATATATATATTCTCAATTAACTTTATCTTTTACAAATGTTTAGATGTTTTTATTGAAAAATAAAATGAAGATATTTTTGTGCTTGAATGTACTGGTTTTATACAGTACCTGTCCTTGTAAATAATAAAGATTTGGTGGAGGTTTTCCGCATTTTTATTTTGAACAGAATCTTCAATCTCAGCAAATAGGCTTTTGTGAACTTTAACCAGGTCCTGTAAAGCACACATATACATATAAAAAATTACATTTGGTGGAAATGTTAAAAAGAACATTAAAAAAAAATGTTCGGCTCTACTTACTGGTATATTGATGAAAACCTTGTCGATTTCTACTGCTGAGATGAATTTTATCAGTGGAATCATAAAGTACTGTAAAGACAGAAAATGTTTTTTTTAGCTCCATGTAGAAAAGTTATATCCTACATAGTGTGGCAACAGTGGAGCAGCTGTCCATCACTAGATGTGAAGCACGGTAAGATAAAATTCTCCATCCTGAGAAGGTGAATCTCACCTTCTCAATAGTCTCGAGGGTCTCAGTGTATTTGGCTTCTGTCTGTTTGATCTCCAAAAGACAGCAGCTTCTGATGTCCACCTCGGCCTGTTTCTGTCAACACAAACTCACTTATTCAGTCTACACTAGAGCCAACCATCCAAAAAAAAAAAAAACAGCTTAAAACACAACCTAATAAAGTTTAAAAGGGTCACAATGCAACTCAGAACAGAAGTAATGATTTTTTCTGGTGCTTTTCATGTTTACAGTGAATTTACTCATTAAGATACTTAAGAAACAGCAACCATATTTCTGGTAGGAGTAGGAGTAGGTGTTTTACAAAGGAAACCAACACTTTGATATATTAGGAGAATATGCGTGTGTGTTACTGAGTCATTTGGGTACCACTTGAGACGCAGCAGCCTCTGTCCTCATCAGATCCTCATACACCTCTCCTCCCTCTACATCTTCGTATACTGGATCATATATATCTTCCTCCAGCTCCTCACTGTTCACACAAACAAATTCAGATTAAGACTATTAAAACATGAACATAGTATCGATACACAACAGTTCTGGTCAAAACACTCCTGGTTTTTAAATTCAATAGATCACGCATCTATTTTTACAGAAAATTCCTGTGTAACTTCCTGTTTTCACACTTATTAATAATCAGCCATTCATATTCCTCCCACACAACACCTAAGTAGCTTATGGATCTCATACAATACTGAAAATACGAATTGTTCCTCTGAAACAACATATACGTGAGTGACAAAACCGCAAGAGCTAATGAGTAATTTTCAGTTGAAAACTAATATCTCATTACCTCCAATACTTTATACTTACTCAATAAGATCTGCCAAATGGATATATATGTCTTCATTTTCAGTGCTTTCCTCTGTGGGAAATGCCCTGTGAAATACAGAACCCTTTGTTTTAGCTTAGAGAATAAGACGATTTTTAATGTGTACAACTGATTCTTTTCGTGCATTATAAAAGCAAACTGACCTGATGCCTTTCTGTTGTGCAAAAGGCGTATGAGAGAGCTTTGATAGGGTGTCAATGACCTGGAAAGACAAAAGGCAGTTTGTTTGCTAATTAGAAATGTGTGTCAGCCGGTTTCCGTTTTTGGTCTACGTACAGTATATGAGTTTGGCTTATCTGCAGTCAATGTGTGTGTGCATGTTTCTCTGGTCTTTTGAGACAAAAAAGTATTCAGTTTCTCAAAAGTAAACTGTTTAGAATGCCCTCTGCAAATAAAAAAAAAAAAGCCAGCCAGCAGCATGTTCTTAAATTTTGCAACTTTAAAAGATGTCAGATGGCCTCATTTGGACATACTGTATGCACATATTTTTGTTTTTAATTTTAACAAGCTTGTTGATCACTTTAGTCCGAACTTCAGTTTATGTGATGTTAAATTGTTTTGTGATGCAATGCAAGTTGTTGGTGTTGAAGGTGGAATTTCTGTTGATTTAATACTCAACAAAAAACCTGCAGTTTAGGTAAAATGCACCAAACGAGTTTTAAAGGCACAAAAAAGTTGATTTCTAAGAGTTTAGGCTGGAATACATCATGACTTTTGCCTTATTTACAATTTGGACTTGAATAAACTGTTACAGTCCAGTTTTTCCTTTTTGACTATTTACAAATTCAGTAAGTGTATGATGCCTAAAGTTTTCAAATCATATTTACTTCATATTATATTTACTTATTTTAATGTATTATTATTTACCTACAGTACAGACCAAAAGTTTGGACACACCTTCTAGAGTTTTCTTTATTTTCATGGCTATGAAAATTGTAGATTCACACTGAAGGCATCAAAACTATGAATTAACACATGTGGAATTATATTTAATTCTATAAAATTTTTAATTCTATACATACTATATATACTGCACAACACAACTGATGGT
>NC_133370.1:32317571-32403623 GCF_049309525.1 Garra rufa
GTGTGTGTGTGTGTGTGTGTGTGTGTGTGTTTGTTTTTGTGACATATCAGGACACAAATTTGTGTAATAACATGGGTATGACATAGGTATTACAAGGAGAGGGTGACTTATGAGGACATTGCCCATGTCTCCACTTTTCAAAAGGCTTATAAATCATACAGAATACGTTTTTTTGAGAATGTAAAGATATGCACAGTCTCCTGTGAGGGCTAGGTTTAGGTGCACTGTAAAACCCGACAAGTTACGGTAACTCAAACCGTTTTAGGAAACTGATTGCCTTAAACCATTTAAGTTTGGTAAAACCCAAAAATATGAGTACTATAAACTCATATACATTGAGTTTAATTAACTTATTCTTTTTAACATTAGCTTAGGCAATTATTTGAGTTAACTCAACTTTAAAAATGTAAGTTTATTCCACTCAGTCAGTTTGAATTCAGGTAACAAATCCCACTAAGTCGTATCAACTTTTTGCTACTTGAATGGTTTGAGGAAACCGATTGCCTTAGATGGTTTAAGTTCATCAAACTCAAAGCAATAAAGTTACATAAGATGGTACCAAAAACACTGGTAATAATGACAGAACAGGTGGGTTTTCTTAAGTATTTATTGAAATACAACAAACGTTTTAAAGCATAAATAAAAATAAGTGATCTGTTTAGTTAAAAATATAACATTTACGCTATCTTATCAGACTTTTCACCAAATAAGCAAAGACAGCAAAAACAAGGAAATGTTTAACAAAATCTCTTTTTAAAATACTAATTATAATTGATAATATTAAAAATAATAACAATAAATGATATGAAACACAGTGGATCAATTTTAAAATAAAATATAAAAAAAGGTTTTCCTTAAATTTTGTATAGAAAGTACTGTTAATCTTATGTATACTATAAGGGAATACATTAGTGCAAAAAAAAAAAAAAACCTGTACACTGAGCCAAAACTTGGCAGACATCATCTTTAGATACAATCAAAACATCCAAGTCAAAATTATTTATACAATGCTTTTTACAATACAAGTTGTGTCAAAGCAACTTTACATTACTGCAGTGACCATTTGATCTGGATACAGACTAGACCTGGTGGCTACAGCAACCTCAGAATAAGAAAGAAACAGACTAATATTAACATAGACGCAAAAGTTCCATGTTGCCACAAAGTCAGATTGGAGAGGACTCATCTGGTTCTCGTGGTCTTGCGTCGATGGCCGTCTAGGTGATGAGGTCTTCAATGATGATCTGTCTCTGGGGCTCATCTAGTTGACGTGGTTTCTGCTGACATTCCATTGGGTTTAAGAATAATGTTCCCTCTTCCTCCTTAACAGTGATGGTGACAGCTGCCATCTGCACCTGATCACGCTCCCGTTTTCTAAATGCAGTAAAAGTTTTGTTAGTGTACGTCACCAAATATCATCATATCTAAACAAATCAGACATATTTACATTTTCATAAATTACAATAAAGGTGTGAAGGATCGGGAAAGTGTTTATTCAATAAGGTATGTACACAATTTAAAACAAAAAACCTGTAGTACTTTAATTTTCACATCACAACTTCCAGAGTTGTTTATCAGCAGGATTTTCCAGCTAAATGTTTTAGAGATTTAATTTAATTTACATAAACTCATTTTACTAATTTACTATTTAATTTGACAATCTAAGGTTCTTTATTACAGAACAGAGAGAAAAAGTGATAGTTCACCCAAAAATGAGAATTACTTACTCTAATGTTGTTCCAAGCCCGTATTCCAATTTAAACCCTGTGGCTTGTGACGATACATTGAGGTTTGAGACACAAAACTATCGGTCTGTACAAAAAACTGAACAGTATTTATAATATTATTTACCTTTGATCGATCGCAACGTTCTACTGTCCTCACAACAGCCGGCGCGTGATGCGTCAACGTGATCTGCCATAGTAGATGCATGCACGGCGGTCTGTCATGCGTACACATCACTCATTGTTTACGTAGTGCATAGTGGCTACTCAAAATGATAATGACTTGTGCTTATCCTGATTCTGGCAATTGATTAAAAACTAAAAGATTAAGTTTTCTTGTGCAAACCCATCGGGGAGTGTTGACTTTTCACCGACTACAATCTCCAGAGCACGCTGACGCACCATGCACAGGTTGTTGTGAACACGCTCCATACAGGGGAGAGTTCCGGTGGATCAGAGGTAAATAATGATGTAAATACTATTAAGTTTCTTGAACAAGACAGACAGTTTTGTGTCTCAAGATCTCAATGTATCACCACGGGCCGCAGGGTTTAATTGGGTTTTGTCTGTGTATGTTTTTTTTCCCTCAAAGATTTGGTAACTATTGACTGCCATTATATGACTGACAGACTGCAATGGTTTGAGTTAAACATTTTTGTTTGAACTATCCCTTTAAGGTATTTTTAATGATATCTGAGAACTTTCTGAGCCTCCATAGACAGCTACGCAACTGGAATGTTCCTAGATCTATAAAAAATATTTTTTTCATCTGTATTAATTAAGTATATAACTATAACTATAATCACAACTTAAAAGACTTCACTGGTGTTCTTCTGAAGCAACACAAAATAAAAAAGACTGACAGAATGACAGCCAACCTGAAATTTAAGATGTCATTCACTCTGCCAATACAGACTGAATCAAAATGGTAGCACACTACAAACATTACTGGTCCTTAGATGTCATGATGTTATTCTTGTGGGATGCTAGTTGAGGTTTGCCATTTTTCATCTGTGCTGTGTATTCACCATTGATCATTGTTTAGGTCTAAATTTCAAATCTAATATTCACATAAAATTACAGTATTGCTTCAGAAGAGCAGAGATTGAATTTGTGTTGCTGGTAATTCTGGACACAATTGCAATTGCATTAATAGCAATTGCACCACTGAAGAACTTTACTTTTTATAACGTGACAAATTACATCTTGTAATTTCGTAATAAACACTAAAGCCCATCAATTTGTATATATCCTAAAGCCCATCATATAAATATAATGTGAATTCTACTTACTTCATTTTAGGCTTTTACTGCAGCAGCTTGTTGCCAATGACATCACACCACCCCTAGCTGGCTTAGCTCTGAAAAGATTGATGTAAAAAACATGACAATTTGTTAGTATGAATTTTAAATAAGACATCATGAGGAGCAAATAACAGTCTAAAATGTTAACTAACTTAATGTTAACAAAACAGAGTATAAACGCTCCTCACCGGGCTTGGCCGAGTATAGTAACGTTAAACGTCAGCGTCACATGGATATTCTAGATGAAACTGACAAAGCAAATAATAAATAACGATTAACAAAAAGTTTAAACATTTTTGAAAATAGGGAATGTGTGTTTGCTTTACCTTGCTTCGGAGCTGTGGCGCGAGTGACGGTTAAAGATGTGGAAGATAGTTCGTCTTTCAGCCGCCTCTCGAGTTTAAAAATAAAAATTGCTGGACTCGTTTGTGTCCGACTGTGAGAAACCACAAAACATATTTATTAATTTATCACTGACAAACCGTTGTGTTTAACACTGCATATTTAACACCTCCCGTTGATAACTTTGATGTAATGACGCCATAGCTGCTTGATCTTTGCTAGACAACGTTATACACAATAAAGTTGACAATAAAACAATTCGAAAAGTCGTTCGAAAGTGCTTAAAACAGCAATAAAGAAGTTTGAAAAGCTTAACTTGCCTGATATTTTCCAGGAATACGTCGCAATCCATCCTGCTGTGATCCCGTGACATGAGTGAGAGGATGAGCAGACGTGATTGACTGAAAAAATGCGCGCGGTTTTTGAAAAAACCCGGAAAATATTTTGCCTCCAGTAAAAGTAATTGTTTTAAAATTATAAATCTAAATCTAAATGAAATAGATGTATGTATTTATTATATTATCGTTATTATTATAGTTTATTATTATGGTTGTTTAATTATTATTAAAAGTAATATATTACCATTTAGTTAGGCTATTTATCTAGTAATGAAACATCTAATAATCTAGAACTATATTATACAAACGTGACTTCTCGAAAAACTATGTTAGAAATCATGGATTAAGCTTATATTTATTTTAAATATTTTGTGATCGGCCATAGACATAGAGTGTATGGCAATAATAGATTAAATTAATTTCTAGTAACTTATTTAAAATGAGTTCTGCTTAACCTAATTCGTGTTTGAGTTTACATCACTAAAATGTATTGAGTTGAAATAACTTTTAGAAATTTTTGAGTTAAATTAACTCATTTCATTTAACGAATTCCACTGTTAGGTTTTACAGTGTGTAGGGAAGGTGTAGGGTGATAGCAAATATCGTTTGTACAGTATAAAAACCATTACGTCTATGGAATGTCCCCACAATTCACAAAAACAAACATGTGTGTGTGTGTGTGACCCTGAACCACAAAACCAGTCGTGAGGGTCGATTTTTTGAAACTGATATAACTTATACATCACTGAATAAGCTAAATAAATAAGCTTCCCACTGATGTGTTTGTCTGTTAGGATAGGACAATATTTGGCAGAGATACAACTCTTTTAATATCTAGAATCTAAGGGTGCCAAAATCTAAATATTGAGAAAATCACCTTTAAAGTTGTCCAAATGAAGTTCTTAGCAATGCACATTACTAATCAAAAATTAAGTTGAGATATATTTACGGTAGAAAATTTACAAAATATCTTTATGGAACATGAGCTTCACTTGCCTAATGATTTTTGGCATAAAAGAAAAATGTATAATTTTGACCCATACCATGTATTTTTGGCTATTGCTACAAATATACGTGCTACTTACGACTGGTTTTGTGGTCCAGGGTCACACATACACTAGTTCTATAAAACAAGTTTTAAGTAACTAATAGGATGAATATTAAATGTACTGTTTCAGGTGAAAAGCAGAAGTGATTCCTATAATAGTCTACCTCAGAAAAGCGCTGTTATTAGACAAACATTGCACTCTCTGTAGAGGAAGTGGTCTTGCAATGCCAAGCTTGTGCGATGTGGGCTTGCTTTCTCACATTTACACTCATCCGCGCACACACAGACGTGTACAGATTGACATAGGGTAACACACATGCTTGCAACACAGATACACTTACAATAGACAGATCTCGATGATAGCACACCATTTGGGTCTCTGAATCACGCTTCAGAACACCTGTTGAAAACCAACCCTGCTTCCTTTAGAAAGCTATTTTTGTTCACACCACTGATAAGAAATGTTGTCATCTACTTTCATTCTTACTTCATGCATCCTAAACTGCATTAATGTTTTAGTATTTGAACTCTTTTACAGGCAGAATTCAGCATTTCCCACGTAACAGAGCTAAATCTATACATTTTCGTAGTATCGAATGGAATACTAAGGATAAAAAGAAGGAATAAAATCAGCTATGTTTACATATTAGTAATATAACCTGCATTTAGGAATAACATCTTCAAAGTTATATACAAGAGCACTAAAAAAGTTCACCTATACAGTATAAAGCTAAGATGCCAGATGCAGGTCGCAGCTTTTGCAGCTTTACAGTCAGACCGCAGCCGAATTTCAATTTCACCGTAAAGCAGCGCAGCAGAGGAGAACTTTTCATTCTGAATCTCAAATGACTGTGCATTTATACATTTCAGTTCTGAAACTAAGTGTGAGTGTGTAAAAGGTAAGACTTTCTTTAGTTTAGTTTTATTTTCTCTCAAAATAAACAGCCAGCCTCTAACTTGAACGAATTTCTTTTCATTTATGTATTTTAAAGACTGTTTTATTCAAAGAGACTTTCATTGCATTCAAGATGAACATTTTAAGGGCCCATGGATTCCCTGGGAATCAAATGCTCTATAGTTCAAGCTGCAGGTTCTTTAAAAAACTAAAATTTCAATGATTTGTATTTGTTAGACTAGATAGTGAAGGAAAAACAGCAGACAAGCGAACTGCACCAAGACTATTTAAAAAACATCCCATAAGGCACCATGCCATGAGTTATGACAGTTTTATTCTAACGTTTTAGGCATAAAGAACTGCAAGTGTGCCACACATGCAACTATCATCTATCACCCCTCCTGTCACCTTACAATGGTTATATAAAGGTTTCCTGTGCATCTTTGGTTTATCTTGTTCATGAGAGGCAAGTTGAAAACACTGCACTGTTTGATCTGAGTGCGGTCTTGACTTTTAGCCTGGTTGGGATTTGAGAAATCAGCTAAATAATACAGTACAAAAACAATCTATTCAATGCACTGTATGCATATTGATTAGACAAACAACACAACAAATGAACAATCGAAAATATCTGTACAGTGTTAGTTTTTCATTCCGAATTTATTTATTCAAATCATATGCGAGGCAAATAAAGCACTTCCGTCAGTAAATCACTATTGCTTTAGGATTGTGAAGACAAAACTCCTACCATCTATTGATTTAAAATGGTTGTGTCAATATAGTACCCCAGTAACCTAATAATAAAAGAACGCCTGGAAGGCATGTAGTAATCCATATCTTTATTGTCATATGAGGTGACTGAAACAACAGCATGTGCATAAGACCGCATGTGCCGTGTAGTCTCCAAGGAAACAGCACAGGAAGATGAAAGGTGACAAAAGTTTAAAATAAAACCTCCAAACAGATGTGTGGTCTTCGTGAGAGCATAACTAACCATGAGCAGAGTTCAGATACATTAACACCTGCGTGACACCATGAGAAATTATTTTAAGAAAACAAGCAATGAGACGCCATGTACAATAGTAATCTAAGGCAACACTCTTACACATGGTAAAATCACAGTAGCTTAGAGACACTTGCGGATTATTGCTTTTATAAAACAATCACATCACCAATATAATAACAAGTAATATACTTTATTATACTAATATGTGACCCTGGATGACAAAACCAGTCAAATATTTGAAATTAAAGGAGTAGTTCACTTTCAGTACAAAAATTTACAGATTGTTATCCAAGATGTTCATGTCTTTCTTTCTTCAGTCGTAAAGAAATTATGTTTTCTGAGGAAAACATTTCAGGAATTATCTCCATATAGTGGACTTCTATGGTGCCCCCGAGTTTGAACTTCCAAAATGCAGCTTCAATGCAGCTTTAAAGGGCTCTTAATGATCCCAGCCGAGGAAGAAGGGTCTTATCTAGTGAAATGATCAGTTATTTTCTAAAAACATTTACAATTTATATACTTTTAAATCTCTATGCAGAGTTGACGCAGTGCTAGAGTAGACAAGACGAGCATTTGAGGTTAAAAAGTATATAAACTGTAATTCTTTTTAGAAAATAACCCATCGTTTTGCTAGGTAAGACCCTTCTTTCCTCGGCTGTGATCGTTTAGAGCCGTTTGAAGCTGTATTTTAGAAGTTCAAATTCGGGGGCAGCATAGAAGTCCATTATATGGAGAGAAATCCTGAAATGTTTTCCTCAAAAACATAATTTCCTTACGACTGAAAAAAGAAAGACATGAACATCTTGGATGACAAGGGGGTGAGTACATTATCTGTACATTTTTGTTCTGAAAGTGAACTACTCCTTTAAGATCTCCTGAAACCAAACAAAGTCATTAAAAAAATGTAAACATTCTTTAAGTACCAGACCCTCATACTCGGTGAATGTCTTTTGGGAAACACTTGGGACGAAGCACAACAAGAAAAGAGGTGGTGGTTTATTGTGTGAATGACGCAAAGCATGCAATAGTGCATTGCATTCTCTTTCCAACAAATCAAAGCATGTCAACTGAGCACCGTTTGAAACTAACACAAAATGCATGTGAGAATTTTCATGATCCGTACTGAGAATTTTTTTTAAATGAGATTAAAAACATTGCAAAATTTTCAGGTTTAAACTCTTGACAATTCAGAAAGTTGTTCTGTTTGGCTCCCAACATCCCAATGTGCCTAATATCAAATTTGTTACAAATTTTTGAAAAATATTGAGAAAATCACTTTTAAAGTTGTCTAAATGAAGTTCTTAGCGATGCATATTACTATTTATCAAAAAATAAGTTTTGATATATTTACGGTAGGAAATTTACAAAATATCTTCATGGAACATGATCTTTACTTAATATCCTAATGATTCTTGGCATAAACGAAAAATCGATCATTTTGACCTATACAACATATTTTTGGCTATTGCTACAAATATACCCGTGCTACTTAAGGTCCAGAGTCACACATTATGCTACAGTATGTGTGGTTGTTTGGAAAAACATGCGACTTGGCATGCGTTTTCCAGCATTTTACAGAGGCTTTAAATTGCAAATCATCCAATCTGACTCTGAACTATACATTTTATAAAGCTTCTTCTACCTAATAGTAAAATAAGCACATAAATCTGTGCCAAATATGTGCTGTATTTCATATCATTACTTCATAATTTGATTTAAAGCAGATTTAATGGATGTGGATGTAACATGCATACTTACAAGGCAAACTCATGTTTGTAGATTGCTGCCGGGCAAAGATTATTGAGAAGGATTAACTTAAACCTTGAGAACACACAGGAAATGGGGCGAGACAGCAAATGCAGTCTGAAATTGTGTGGTGTGAACTGAGTAATGTACACAACTCTTACATTGGTGTCATTGCATCAATGTGTCGGTCAGTGTTAGGTGCATATAAAGTTAGCTAGCAGGTACTTAAAAATAACTTAAAAGCTATTTGTAAAAAAAAAAAAAAAAAAAGTATTAATTATTTTAAGTTATCTGCAGGCATAACTTTTAAAATGTTTTTGAAAATCTCTTATGCTCACCAAGGCTGCATGTACACACTGCAAAAACACAGTAAAACATTAACACTGCAATATTATTACCATTTCAAATGACATTCTGTTTTAATATATGTTCAAGTGTAATTTATTCCTGTGATGGATTTTCAGGTGCCATTGTCACATGATACTGCAGAAATTATTTTTCAAAAACAATTTTAATATCTCATTACAACCTTATTATTAATAAGTATATTTTGATATTGTTTATAATAAATTATATATTATATTTTAATGATGCCATATTGATAATAGACATGCTGAATCTTTTAGTGTTTTAAATTTTCTCTTACAACTCACATTTACAGAGAAGCCTTTATTTGATTACTGGTAACTGTTTACATTTTAAATTCTATTCTTCATAAAGTTTTGATTTTCTGATGCATGTTTTCTTTTCTTTTTTTTGTATTTTAATGTATTTTAACTTTTTTTATAAAAAGAGATGCTTTGAGATGCACTATTTTAAGGCACTATTAAAAAGTTTATTAACAAGATTTTAATATGATTAATTCAATGCATCCTTGTTGAATAAAAAACTTCTTTTAAAAAAAAAATCATACTGACCCAAAACCTTTGAAAATAAGTGTCAATATTTAGGAATAAAACCAAAAAAACGGAGGTCCTTCATGGGCCATTCTACAGAATTGTTGCAGACTGCTGTCCCACAACCAAAAAAACACATTTAAAAATCATTTAAGTATTTAAATCTTAGATGTTTATTAAGATCCTTTTATTATCTGTTGAAACCCAGAATAATATTGAAATAATTGTTGCTTATTTGTCCATTGTTGTTGTTTTTTAAATATCTTTGATATGTGAAGTTTAAACAACATATTAATTTTATATTTTTTGTCAATTATGAAACTTTATGCAAAAAATGTGTCCCACATTTTCATGTCGCAACCAAAACAGTGTATGTTTTACTTCATTGGCTAAAACTGATTTTAACAACATCCCTACATTTATGCTCAGAAAATATTTATGTCCCTCTCTCATAGCTACATGGTGAGTAGACAGGCCCCATCATTTTAATGTAAAAGTGTTCAAAAGTATGTAAAAATCTGTGTGTAACTTTAAAGAATGTCACTATCGACACTATTTTATGTGTACAACTGTTAAGAACTGTGCTAGCTTACCATGTGCTGATTAGCATGTGCTGACCTAGGTACAACTTTATAGGATAAAAATCCATAAAATAGCACGACTAAAACATTTGGTGATGTTTCGGAAGTGACATCTTTAATTTATTTATTTTTTTAATTTGTCACTACCGTAACAGTCACAACTGAAACATGTAATCATTGTTCCGATGATGACAAAAAAAGGAACACATAATCCTTTATTTGAGGAAATTAAACAAAATATTTGTACAGTTATGCTAATTTTTAGTATTTTAGTATGTTTTGAAAATGCTGAAAATGTGCTGTCACGACCGAAACATGGGATGTTTTGTCAAAAATAAAGCATACTGAATTATCAACTAAGATGTTATGATAGTCAGGGCTCGCAAAATCGCTAGCCCGACGTCCCGGGGATATTGTGTTTTCCAGTCGGGCTACCAAAATGTTTGATCAGACTGCCCGACGGGCTGTCTTAAAGTAAAGGGCTCCTGAGGTCCTTAAAAACTCCTCAATTTAGTTGTATCTAATTTAAGGCCATTAAAAGTTTTAAATATGTTAAATAGTAAAAGAAAAATCTTAATTATAATATTAAGGGGTCTTACACTTGAGGACGGAAAGACGAGAATCGCGATAGGGCTGGATTAAACTTCAAAAGGCAATAATGTCATTCAATAAAAATATAGGTACTGCACGTTTCAAAGTCAAAACGCCACACGGATGTCTTTATATGAATGTATCTGAAGCGAACCGACTGTCCTCAGAAACGTATCGTTGCATTTTCATTTCATGCCTGATAACAGCATTAATGCTGCTTTGTATACAGCCGTTACTAGGGAAACCGTAATATTTCAGCGCTCCTAAAACGCCCCCTTCCCAATTCGCATACTATCCGTCCTAAATAGTATTCGAAAATAGAATTAGTATGTCGCAATTCGTAGTATGTTTAAAAAAGTATTCCAAAGATTCCCGGATGGTCTACTACTTAACTTCGGAATTCGAAGTGCGGATCAATGCACACTCTAACGGCTAATATTGCCCACAACACATTGCGCGGTGAACGAGGATTCGATTAGAACTACAAACACGCATAAAAAGTGTTAAAAAACTACAAACATGGAGGATATGCGCGACCAACGGACAGGTAGAGAAATGGGTTTGAGTGATAAATAATCAGTCTGTAACCTGATAAAAAATATTTTATTAATGTTATCCGCGTTATATTTCATGTGCAGCAACATTATGAACTTTTATAATGATAGGTTTGGTCATTAACGTTTAAAGGCATAATTATGCAAACACAAGAGCAGAGTCCTCGGCATGAAAGACTCGTGAAAGAACGTGCCCCTTCATTTCTCTCTAATACGGTAGGAAATCAAATTAAACGAAATGTAGATAATGTTAACTGTGATGATCGACAGGACAGTTTAAACAGTGACAAGATTCAGGTAACTAAGCAACAGAGCGTCCGTTAAAGAAGCAGTTATGATGAAGTAGTATGTCCCAAAGCCTGCCTACTATTCTGCTACATACTCAAAAGTATGTACTTTTTCTTTACAAAAAGAGTACATACTTTTAGGGCATAGTATAAGTAGGCGAATTGGGACGAGTTTATGTGAAAGAAGTTCATGTGCCTTCTAAAAATATAAACAATTAAGACAGTAATATTTATGTTTTGAATAAATATAATAAATATATACTTAATTTATCCCTTTTAAATGGTAGAAAGGCTGAAATGCCATTGTATAAGATATTTTGTTTTTGTGTGAAACGGTATCTGAATTATAAATAATTTTATGGCTGAATATTATATTGTACATTGTCCAACCCCACTCACACTGTGTTCATTTTACTTGTGCAGCTCTTCAAAATAAAGAAATTGCCTTAAAGTGATATTTTAAAATTCTGCAGATAAACTAAACAGTGAAATGAAATTCCTTCCTTGATATTTGTTTATATTTGTGTATTGAAAACATTTTTGATTGACATTTAGACTCCTATCTGATTTCCTATATTTAAAAAGAAAATTGTCTTTTTTTATTTGGGCTAGTTAAATTAATTTTCGGGCTACCAAAATCTGAAGAGTACCTGCCCGAAGGGCTACCAGAGATTTTGAAATTTTGCGAGCCCTGATAGTGTTTAGTTCAATGTATATTCAAACTAATTAATCCTTAAGTTTGAAATCAGTATGATCAACTTTTTGCCTTTTACAAAGAAAAATTGGATTCAGAATACAAAAAATCTCATAAATCACACTTGACATACTGTTAAAACTGTAACTGTTATTGATTTACCTCTGAAAACCTATTAATAAAATAGAAAAAATATATTTACAAAAAAGATATAAGCAAAATCTTAATAGGTCAATATAACCCTTCTTATTAAATTATATATTACTGTGTTTCAGTAGTGACAAATTGGGGAGAGGACAAATATTCCAAAACTTTCTGAAAATACAATATGAGAATTAGCTGCACAATTACTAGTAACGTGTACCTTGGATATTATACAATTTGTATGCATACAAAATTTGTGGAAAAAGATGTTTTTTCAACACGTTTCCAACTCTGACTTTGAACCAATTCTGTAAAATAGCCTTTATATGGTCCTCGACTGAAAATTGTTGTTAAATTAGTAGTGTTCCTAACTTTGTACTTTAGTTAGATACCTCTTACATACATCATTTTAATCAACTTTAACACTACTAAATCTGCTTTTCACTTTATATCACACATGACTGCATAAACACCAAGTTATCCAGATCTATACAGAACAAATTAAACTCCTCAGAAGCATTAACAACATACACATGCCCTCAGCCATAAGCCTTCAAAAACTGTGCAGTGGGAGTGTTTGAACGGCTTTTCTGGTCCCTACATTAGTCAGTTCTTTCAGGAGTGTAGTCGAGCCCTACAGGGCTGTGCTGATGATTCTGCATGGCTGCAGATGAGTCCTATGAGTACAGACAAACAATGGCTGAACCCCTCTGTGAAAACAGTGCAGTCCCTCACAGCACAAAGGACGCTTTACTTTACGTTTAACCCCATGTGAGGCCAGACCTTCAGCCACTGCACTTGCTAGGAAGAGAAATGCCAGGAGGAAGCTACTGGAGTTGGTTACTCCTGTGGCTCAGGGAATTATTATATTACACTTCCAGACAATGACAGTCCAAACATTAAGGATGAGGTTGTACATGAAGAGGTTGGGGAAATAAATGAGCTATTGATTACAGGTGACCTTCGGAGGCCAGACCACAAGCACATCAGCCACGCATTTACAAGTGTCTGCGCATACAAAAAGAGACAGCTATATTTTCTAAAGAAAATTAAACCGGTTATGTTTATTGCATGGGAAATTTGAATGTGAACAAGGAAATGTTTGTGCAGGGATAGAGATTAATGCTCAAAATAATTATTTGTTATTTTATACTGCAGGGATTATTCCTTGTCCAAGGTTAAATATAATATTACTGATCATAATGTTGCAGAATCAAGAGTATAAAATTGTAGATTCTCCGGTCAGTGGTATTACCCTCCCCCTCTATCAATACATACTGTCTGACCCCTATTTAGCAGATGTTTTTCAGTCTCAATAACAGTCAGCATTATTTCACAATACTGATAAATGATAAAAGACATGATTTATGATGAATTTATATCCAATAATATATAAACAAATAAAAATATCATAATAATTAATTTATAATGTTTATTTGTTTATAAATTAGCCCATGGTGCACATTATTGTTGTGATTTAAAAAAAATTGGTAACACATTACAATAAGGTTTGGTTAACATAGTTAACTAACATAATTTAACAATGAAAAACACTTCTAAAGCACTTATTAATCTCAGTTCATATTAAACACAATATTTACTAATACATTATTAAAATCCACAGTTTTAACTGTTAATAATAATAGCAAACAATTAACAGTTGTTAACTTATTCATTAACATTAACAAATATTTTTAAATACTGTAACAAATTGGTTGCTGCTCATTGTTAGTTAATGCATTAATTACTGTTAACTAATAAATTTTATTGCAAAGTATTAACAAAAAATGATAAGAAATATTGGCAACACTTTACAAATTAATGTATTGATTTGCACTATTTATTTATGTTAGTTAATAAAAATACAGTCGTTCATTGTTAGTTCATGTTAATTCATAGTGCATTAACTAACGTTAACAAGCACAACTGATTTTACTTATGCATTAGTAAATGCTGAAATTAACATTAACTACGATTAAAAAATGCTGCAGAATTATTG
Organism: Garra rufa; assembly: GCF_049309525.1. NCBI lineage: Eukaryota > Metazoa > Chordata > Actinopteri > Cypriniformes > Cyprinidae > Garra > Garra rufa. Next base: position 32,331,721 of record NC_133370.1, read on the forward strand.
TTCTTTGTTAGTTCATGTTAACTAATGAACCTTATTGTTAAGTGTTACCAAAATATACCAACATTTGATTTTTTCATTACCTTTCCGAAATCACGAACATCGAAGAGATCAAAGGCATCAAACAGTTCACTTTTCTTCATCCCAAATGCTTCCAAACATGCAGACAAGAATGTACGAATATTCTTCAGGCAGAGGAACTAATAAAGCAGAAAAACAAGATTTTATTAACAGGTTTTGTTTTTGCACACTACCTGTTCATATTAATTTAATAAATGTAGATTACAAAACAAAATGTAAAATGCAAATGTGACCCTGGACCACAAAGCCAGTCTTAAGTAGCATGAGTATATTTAGCCAAAAATACATTGTATGGTTCAAAATGATATTTTTTCTTACCAAAAATCATTAGGATATTAAATCAAGATCACTTACCATAAATATATATAAAAACTTAACTTTTGATTAGTAATATGCATTGAACAAACTTATAGGAGATTTTCTCAGTATTTTGATTTTTTGCACCCTCAGATTTGTCCTATCCAAACAAACCATACATTAATATATAAATCTCAAATAATAATAATAAATAATAATAATCTTAATTAAAAAAAAAAAAAAGCCTTATAACTGGTTTTGTGGTCCAGGGTCACAAATGTATAGCCATTATAGAGAAAGCATTTAAAGAGCATCATGGGAATCTTCTGTGGAAATGTGGCCTTGAGAGAGAAGAATTAGTGGAATCATTAAGGCTTTTCCCTCTGGTAGATGAGGAAATGAGATTTCCAACTAATCACAAACAGACTCTATTGCCTAATAAGTGCTAATAACAATATTTCTGCTTCTGCATTTTTCTTACCATTCAAAGATCACAACGGATCAACTTTAAAAATAAAAACGACATGTGAGGTTGCTTCAAAATTCCCACGTCTATAGTCTATTGTCCACACGGCTGAATTAAATTTTAATAATCATAATATTATTTTACAATTATGTATTGTAATTATTTAAATGAATGTGAAACCATTTCGAAGCACAAACACACACTTATACAAAATATACCATTTACATGAGTCAGATAAGTGACAGGAATGCCAACTAATGCAACAAGGGATGTTGTTGAAAATTACTCTTTTCCGTTGTCTGGTGGACTGACTGTGTCTCGTCAATCCAGAAGGGTGGATTTGTGTGTTTAAAAATCAGTCAGATCAAAGTTGGATTTTATCAGGTCACTGGAGTGAAACAGGGGCATCTGGGAAGAGTTGTTTGGGCCTGGGCAGACTGCCTGAGACTTCTCAACCCCAAACACTTACTTACACAGCAGCGAATCAGACAGAACATTCATCTGGACGACTTTTGGGTCGCTACCAAAACACGATGTACATTTAAAAATTGATGTTTCATTAGCTCAGTGTTTACCCGGCGTGTTGAGAGATTTGCAGACTGACTGAATGATGTTCGTATACAAAGAGAGCTGTGTATATCTACCACTGGGCCCTTTGTGAAGAGATGTCTATGCGGCCACTGGCACTGGGGCCACTTGTAGTACTATGACACTAGCTAGTACTATAAAACCTTAAATGACTTTAACTAATACTATACAATAAATATAATATATAAGTTAAAAAGAAATACACTTAAATAGATATACTGCTCATATGGATTTTTTTTTATGTCAGTAGGTCAGTGTTTCCGTAACTGTAGTACATTGTAAAATGTAAAGTTTTACAGTACAAACAATACAAACAATACAATAACTTTACACTGTTTATTGTTTGCACTCACCTGTGACATCTGTGGTCTGAGATTAATCTCTTTTAGGTTAATGGTATCGGGTCTGAGGTTATTCAGCAGCTGGCACAGAAGCACCCCATCCCGAAGAGTTTGGGCCAAATCAAAAACCTGCGCCGAATCCGCCGTGACCCGATGATTCCGGGGCAAAACTTTGCAATTGATCAGCCACAAGCTGCACTGCCTCCAGTACTCCATAATGCGCGTTTAAAATTAAAACCAACAACTGTGAAATAAATCTGACACAGCTGAATGAAGCTAAGATGTAGAAACAACCGAAGCAGAGCGCACACCTTGCGTTACATTTGGCATCCGTGTTTTTTTCTCTTTGGGCTTGCGCTCTTAGTTGCCAAAACTGAGACTTGTGCGCACTAATTTAGGTTTATCCGCGGTCTACCAGAATCCCCATCAGCGGAGTTACGAATTCTACTACGGCAAAGGTTTTATAATAACTGAGGAGTGCGGCGTTGCCTCGTAAATCTTCCAATGGCAAAGTCTTACCTAATGAATATTCATTAATATTAATGACGCTGCGTTGTTGATCTTCCAGTGGCGACGATTCATCTCATGAATATTAAGGAGCAAGTCCTCGCCATAGTAAAATAACTTCCACCCCCCCTTAGCCTATCAAATGCGCTTCCTTTTCCGTTAGTTTTTACTATCAGACGGACTCTTTTAGAAACTATAATAGGACTTATATATTTAAACCTCTTGCAGATATCTCTCCTTCTTCTTCTAACGTCATTCTGACTGTAAATGAACTATTTTTCAAAACATTAAGAACTGTATAGTTTAATAAGTGTAATGCAATCATTTAAGAAGCTTTTCAGTGAGAATATATGACATTCCAGATGGATCAAACATGGCTTTCCAGAGCTGATAATTCAACAAACAAAGACGGTGAAGCATATAAGAAAAATCTATAATTTGCCTACAAACATACCCTTGCTGCTTAGGACCTAGATCTTAAATATACACTAATGACCTGGGTGTTTTAGTAAAATTCGTTTTTTTTTTTTTTTCCTTTTAGAAGATTCAAATAATTATATGAAAGCAAAAGTAATACTTCACATTGTTTCAGTGAAGAAAATAAATAAATAAATGAATGAATAAATAAATAAATAGGCCAGATGAAAATACTGTATATAAAAATGAATTCAGTTATTTAGTTATTTAGAAACCACATATTATCTATATACATTTCAAAAGCATAAAACCAGTCGATTTGAAAAACAAGCATTTTTTAATTATTTTAATTATTATTATGTACATATTAATATAAATATATACATCTCACAACAGTAGTATAAAAAATAGGGTATACAGAGAGAGAAGAAACAAAACAACAAAAAAACAAGTGCATGTACATGGGTAAAAGACTGCCAGAAATAAAAGAATCAAAAACAAGCAAATACAACATTGCACGTGCACTGTGACGTTCTGTTGCCACGTGCTAAATTCCATCCAATCAGCAGCAGGGAAAACGCAGTTCCATAACACAAGCGCTTCCTCTTAAATATATTGTGTAACTTGTAAACTCCGGACTCTGCTTGAAGAATACAATATTTCAAGGTGAGAAGAAACACTTTCGTTTTAAACCGTATTAACCATTAGTGCGAGTTTCAGTTGTGCATGTTGCCGACAACGTTTATATTCTAAGATATAAGAGGTAAACATGATAGTTTCTCACTTATTTGGTTTCTGTTTAATACGTGCGTTTTATCTTGGTGTCACAGATGGCTCTTGCCCTGGCTGACAGGGCTATCGGAGCAATCATTGGCTCAGCTGTTGCCGATGCTGCAGGTTTGCATTACTTGCGAACACTAGTAACAAAATATACCAAAATAGCAATATACATATTTATAGTCACTATATCTAATATAGTTGAGGTCAAAAGTTTACATACACCTTGCAGAATTAGTTTACCTAAATAAGACGGATACAAATGCTTGTTATTTTTTATGTAATACTGACCTGAATAAGATTTTTACATAAAAGACGTTTACACATAGTCCACAAGAGGAAATAATAGTTGAATTTATAAAAAATGACCTCATTCAAAAGGTTACATACATGAGTGAACCTTCTGTAATTGTGGCATATGAGTCCCTCAGTTGTCCTCAGTGTGAAAAGATGGATCTCAAAATCATACAGTCATTGTTGGAAAGGGTCCAAAAACACAAAAATGGTGAAAAACCAAAGAATTTGTGGAACCTGAAAGATTTTTCTGAAGAACAGCGGGCAGTTGAACTGATCAGGACAATAAATGGGGCTCATAAACAACTATTACAAAACAAACAAACAAACAAACAAACAAACAAAAACAGCTGTGGATCATTCAGGTAACAACAGTGTTAAAAATCAAGGGGATGTAAACTTTTGAACGGGGTAATTTTTATAAATTTGGACTATATGTAAATGTCTTTTATGTGAAATATCTTATTCAGGTCAGTACTAAATAAAAAATAACATGCAGTTTGTATGATCCCTCTTATTTTGGTAGAATAATTAACATTTTGCAGATTCTGCAAGGAGTATGTAAACTTTTGAACTCAACTGTATATCACATTTGAATTGACATTACAGACATTGTTAAAGTATACATTACTGTGTATTTACATAAAGCATCGACAAACACATGCACATGTATAATCAAATGTTGACAAATGCACTTTTTTTTTGATACTGTACATTCTGCAGCACAACCTCTCCATTGGGTCTATGACCTGCAGAAGCTGAGCTTGTTACTCTCTCAAAGTCCTGAGCCTGAATTCCGCCCTGAGTCTGCAAACCCATTCTACAGGAGGAACACTGGACAGCAGAGCTGCTATGGAGATCAAGCATTCGTTCTGCTGGAGTCCCTGTCTGAGTGTGGAGGTGAAAAATACTAGATGCATTACAGTATGTAAGAATATGAAAAATGAAATTGTGTGTTTGAAAACCAGACTATAATGGTATACATATCATATCACCATGTTATTAGAATGTGTTGTGGTTAGTGGGATGTTGATTATTTATATTTGTTTGTTCAAAAAGGTCTGAATATAGAAGATTTGAAGCAGCGCACCTACAAGTTCTTCGGACCCGGATCTGAATATGACACACCAGTCAATGATCCTTACAGAGACAAAGGAGGTAGATTTAATCCATTGCAACTGGAAATCATTTTCTGTTTACTTTTTTTATTAGTTCTTCTTGAAATGTTTGTGTGTGACCCTAGACCACAAAACCAGTCTTAAGTGGCATGGGTATATTTGTAGCAATAGCCAAAATTACATTGTAGAGGTCAAAATGATCTATTTTTTTATGCCAAAAACCATTAGGATATTAAGTAAAGATCATGTTCCATGTAAATCTCCTACCATAAATATATCAAAACTTAATTTTTGCTTAGTAATATGCATTGCTAAGAACTTCATTTGAACAACTTTAAAGGCATTTTTCTCAATATTTAAATTTTTTGCATCCTCAGGTTTCAGATTTTTAAGGGTATATCTCCTTATATTATATTTTAGTATTTAAGTTCTAATTTTAAAATATTCATGTGGATTATATATTATAACTATACAGTATTCATTTTAATTTAACTTTATTTTTGTAATGTGCTTTTGTCATTTTTATTATCTTTTCACATTTTTTATTACTATTCAGTTTTAGTTTTTTTTTCTTAAGCTTCTGTGAGTTACTTGATTAGTAAAATATAATATAAGAAATATAATAAACTGGTTTAGCTAGTTTTTCATGTAATATATGTATTTTATTTAATTGTTTTAAGCTCTAGTTAACAATATAACCATTTGCACGTGTGTCTGTCATTTTGACTCATAACCCTAGACAGATGGTGTTTGTTTTTGTTTTTTCAAATAAGAGTTTTTCTGAATTATTCATGACTTTTATTTTTTTTTTTCTCAAGCTCCCAGGCCTCAACTACCTATTGAAGGACCCTGGAGACAAGCAAGCCTTAAGAGCTTTATTAAAAATGTGGATGCAGGCAAGGCAGAGACAGGTATTATCAGTTCTATTGCTGAAAATGACTAAATAAGATAACCACCCTCCTAAATATTTAGCGTAGCCACAATATTGTTTTTTTTTTTTTATTTAAATTGTAATGTTTTTCAGATATATAATTATAATAACATTTAAAATAATATGGAGGGAGATAATAAAGTAATATAATATATAAATATGTATCAAAATATAATAAATATTTATTGTGACACTTTTCAGGCTGTGAAACTGATAACCAAATAGATGGAGTGGCAAAGCTGGCTCCCATTATAGCATGCTATGCTGGAAAGCCAGAGATGTTGGAGAGAGTTGAGGAAGCCACCCGTGTCACACAAAACAATGACATATGTGTGGCAGTAACTCTCGCTGCTGCTAGGTTGGTAATATATGATTGACAGCATGAGATGTGTATATACTATACACTCAGCACTGTTTGTCTCAGAAACTAGGCTATTTATTTTAGTTTTCCAACATAGATGGTTGAATATCACATATGGTGTATGAACTAATCTCTATTATATGATGATATCAGTGCTAAAAGTAATTTTTTCTTCAGGTTCTTGGAGCATTTTATCCTGAATGGCCCTGATCCCAAAGCTTTGGATGCAGTGCTGGAACAGCTCAGTGACCCAAACAGAAAAAACCCTCAGGAGTTGGACAAAGCTATAATTGGTATAAGCAGCTTTAAATTGTTATTAGTATTGTGAGCTAGATTATTAGGGTGTGTTTACATTTGGCAGCTTTGGTTTGACAGTGTGAACGCTAAGTGAAAAAGGACTAAATGTGTAATATAAAAGAGGACCAATCTACAAGTTTAAACACACGCCTTAGTCACAGATGGGTGTGTTGAGGTCAAAAGTTTACATACGCCTTGCAGAATCTACAAAATATTCATTATTTGAATATTTGATTCAAAATCAAAGAGATCATACAAAATGCATGTTGTTTTTTATTTAGTACTGACCTGAATAAAATATCTCACATAAAAGATGTTTACATACACATACACAAGAGAAAATAATAGTTGAATTTATTAAAACGACCCCGTTCAAAAGATTACATACGTTTGATTCTTAAAGGAGTAGTTCACTTTCAGAACAAAAATGTACAGATAATGTACTCACCCCCTTGTCATCCAAGATGCTCATGTCTTTCTTTCTTTAGTCGTAAGGAAATGATGTTTTTTGAGGAAAACTTTTCAGGATTTCTCTCCATATAATGGACTTCTATGGTGCCCCCGAGTTTGAACTTCCAAAATGCAGCTTCAAAGGGCTCTAAACGATCACAGCCGAGGAAAGAAGGGTCTTATCTAGCAAAACGATTGGTTATTTAAAAAAAATAAATAAAATTTCTATACTTTTTTACCTCAAATGCTCATTTTGTCTAGCTCTGTGTGTACTCTGTGTATTCCAGTTCATGACAGTTAGGGTATGTCGAAAAACTCCCATCTCATTTTCTCCTCCAACTTCAAAATCATCCTACATCACTGTTTTACCTTTTTTTGTAAAGGGTGTTTGATCTTATATGCGTTCACTTTGTAAACACTGGGTCGGTACTTCTGCAGCGATGTAGGACGGTTTTGAAGTTGGAGGAGAAAATGAGATGGTAGTTTTTCGACATACCCTAACTGTCATGAACTGGAATACACAGAGTTAACGCAGAACTAGGGAAGACGAGCATTTGAGATTAAAAAGTATAGAAATTGTAAATGTTTTTTAGAAAATAACTGATTGTTTCGCTAGATAAGACCCTTCTTCCTCTGCTTAGAGCCCTTTGAAGCTGCATTTAAACTGCATTTATGAAGTTCAAACTCGGGGGCACCATAGAAGTCCATTATATGGAGAAAAACCCTAAAATGTTTTCCTCAAAAAACATAATTTCTTTACGACTGAAGAAAGAAAGACAGGAACATCTTGGATGACAAGGGGGTGAGTACATTATCTGTACATTTTTGTTCTGAAAGTGAACTACTCCTTTAATATCAGAAATCAATCTAATTTTTGTTTCTAATTTTCTCATTTAGGACACATTCATCAAGTAAAGGACAATTTGAGCAAGAAACCCAAAGAGCTCATTCCCACTGTGTTTCCAAATACTTGAGGTTAGTTACCTACAGCTGATAGCATTACTCTCTTTAGTCTGTCGTATGAACCCAATGCTGTTAGTCACAGGTATCTCAGCATTGTCTTTTATCATGTCCTTCAGGTTTGCCAGGTGCATTCCAGGCAGCACTGCATGGGGTTCTGACAGCCAGTGGCTATGAGCAGGCTATCCGGGACACCATGAGCTGCGGTGGATGCACCTGTAGCAGGAGCTCCTTCATCGGCGCCTGCATTGGCGCTCAGGTACCTTAAAAATAATGACCTTTTAATATGTATGTAACTATGGTCAAATTATTTTTCTGTTATCTGTTGAACACCTTATCTTTCTGATCAATCCATTCGTCTGTCAGCAGATGATTACATCACATGAAAAAATGACTATGCTGTTACCATTGCAGTTTTGCAATGGCTGTCAGTATCTGATAATGTGACGTTTGTTTTGTTTTTGTTTTTTCAGGTTGGACTTGAAGGAATCCCAAGTTCCTGGAAAAGCAAGACTCTGCGATGCAACACTTTGTTGGATCTCGCAAAGAAAGTCGTTACTCTCAAACAGCTTTAAAGTTTTTAGTATGCAGAGTGAATAAGTGGATGATAACAATATGAATATGAAATCACACGTTTTCTGAGTTTTGCCTACAGATCATCTTTTAATTGCTGTTGTGATTTTGACAAGACAGTTAATGAATGTTTTAGCTTAAAATATTACGAAGTTAAAACGTGATGCCTTTGTTTTATTAAATCACAACATGGCATGCTGAAGATGACATATATTGTGGCATTAAACATTTTCAATGAACGCACTTTGTCTTGTTATTACTCTATTAAAAAGGGAAATATTATCAATTCAAGAGATAAGAAACAACCTGTTTTGACTGATAGCGCCATCTAGTGGACATTACGAAATCCTCAGTAGGTTTAAATATACAATTTTATAAGATTTTAGAGTTTTTCAACCTTTCACAACACGCTAATATTATTATTTCATATTAAGAATGGTATTAGTATTATTATTTATAAACAATAATTATTTATATTTATTATAATATTTTATACCATATTATTTGTTGATCGATTTCTGTGGACATCTTTAGACTTCTAATAGACTATTATGTTTCTTTATTATTATTATTATTATTATTATTATTTATCGCTATTCTTGGTGAAATTTGATGGTCAAACTGCTGTCTAAGCAGTGTACACTACGGTTCGAGACACATCCGTTGGCTATCGTTGAGTTTGTCCTTCCTCTTAACACTCCCTCACTCTTTAACAGCTGCTGTTCTGCGTTAGCAGCTACACTACTGACAGATATACCACAATACTTATACCAGACAGTCTTAACACCGCTTTACGCGTTTATTTTTCTTTGCTTATTTTCTCAGTCGCGTTTTTACATGGACTACACGCTTATTACGACAAAGCGAGCTGAGTTCAGTTGTGTTTTGGCTGGGCGGAGAGAGGCTATAGCAGGCTAATCTGTGTTTGCTAACAGGTTACAGGCTTCAGCTCAGACTGATCGTTTGAAATATCAGTATTTTATAAACACACAGAAATGGAGTTCAACGTTAGACGACTAGCAGCGGACGCTGGCACCTTCCTCAGTCGTGCTGTGCAGGTAATGTCTATAAATGACCTTAAAATTGTCTAGGTGTCCTAACTTGTGTTTGTTTTTAATCCAGGGTTTATATTATTTACTTAAAGGGACAGTTCAAACTAATTAAATGTTATGTCATAATTTACCCACCCTAATGTCTGTATGACAGTGTGGAAGAAAGGCATATTTGTTATGAACCGACAGCCGAAGTCACTATTCACTTTCATTACATGTTTGTCCATTAAATGAAAGTGAATGGTGACCGAGACTGTCATTCTGTGTGCCAGACAAAAAGTCGTATTTATTCAAATTTTTCGTTTAGAACATAAGGGAGTTGAGACCGCAATGAAAGTTGGTCGTATGTTACTGAAATGTAATATTGTGCTAAATATATATTCATTTACTAAATATATATTCATTACTGACTGTTAAGACAGTTTATTAAGTACAATCAAACCAAAATTTATTCAGACACCTTCAACATTTCTCACATTATCTGTTTTTTCAATATAGTTTAGAAAATGGTAATAAATACGACAAGAACTCCTAGTTAAACTCTGCCATACTCAGGATAAATTAATCTTGATAATGTCAGATAACTTTTATAGAAAGGTATATAATGGATTACAATCAAGCAAAAAATCAGACAACTGTTAGTATGATAATATTTAAACTGTCAGTACTTTGTTGACAAGTTACCAAGCAATGCTTCATTTTGTTCAGTCTGGTGTAAAAAGGTCTCTTTAGCAATTAAAGAAAAACACAAAGGTCTGAACAATATTTGGTCCCAAATTTTTATAAATTTCACTGGTTGTCCACTGTATAAAAAATATGTCACAGTGTAGTCACATAAATAAACTATAGTGTCCTGCTCCAACTAGTAAAAAAAGTATCAAAAATTATATCTGGTGTCTGAATATATTTTGGTTTGACTGTATCAGTGCTATGTCAACTGTTATAACTGATGCATCATATGGTAATTTTAAATCTAATCTTTTACGATTTTACGTTGTGATATCTTTTACTTGATTATTGGCTTATTTTGATAAGCAGTTTTATGTCTATTTTATTTATATATTTTTTATTCTTGTGTTTGTTTAGATGTTTTATTCTGCTGTTTTGGCCTTGGTGTAAATTGCTTTAAAAAAAAATAACTTTTAAAGACACTATACAAAATAAAATTATTATAATTATTGTTACTAATATTAATGTAAACAGTGGGAAAAAAGTCAAATGTTGGCCAGAAATGCAGTCTAGGTCAGTAGATTACTAGGTTCTGGTTTTAAAACCAAAGCTGTACATTCTCTTAACATTAAGTTAAGAGTCAACTGTAAAATGTCAAATGTAATATGTAAACTCATATATATACATATATATACAATATATATATATATAGTAAACAAAAATGTATTCAGACACCCTCAGCGTTCCTTAAATTATCACTGTTTATTCGCTTTAGTTTAGAAAGTGGTAATTAAATATAACAAGAACTCAGAGTTAAACTGTGTCAGAACAAATTCATCTTGAATAGCTTTCAGCTGTTAAATTTAAGCACACAATTAGATAATACCAGTGTAGGTTAACCAATTACAAAGCAATGCTTAATTTTGTTCAATCTGTGGTTTTAAAAAGATCACATAAAAGATTATATGCCATTAAAGAAAAAACACTTAAGCAAATCATGGTCAGGTCAAAGTGTCTGAATAATTTTTGGCCCCAAATGTTTATTAGTTTTACTGGTAGTCCACTGTATGAAGAATATTTGGGCATAATATATCACAGTTTACTTAATTTTGCTATGCTCACTTACATAAATTAACTATAGTATCCTGCACCCACTAATAGAAAAATAATATCAAAAAGTATACCTGGTGTCTGAATAATTTTTGGTTTGACTGTATATAACTGAAATGCTCAAATATATTGTGTTCAAACTGTCAGTCAACAAACATTTTGCAATGTATGTAGTTCACAGAGGAGAGGTTTGGGCAGGCGGAGAAGACTGAGCTGGACGCCCATCTAGAGACCCTTTTGAGTCGGGCAGAATCCACCAAACACTGGACGGAGAAGGTCATGAAACAGACAGAAGTTTTGCTGCAGCCGAACCCTAGTAAGAAGAAATGCTTGATAAACAAGACTGTAGTTTAGCAATACTGCAAGTCACCATAAAAATGCATGCTCATTTGCATCACCAGTATTGAGGAAGTTAACTCAGGGTCACAGTTGGTGAAATCATCTCACTATTGCAGTAAACCTAATTGCAAGAGAAGAGCGTTAAGTTCCTCATCTGTTCCTTGCAATGGGATTAAAGGCATAGTTCAGCCAAAAATAAAAATGTTTTCATTAATTACCCACCCTCATGTCATTCCGAACTCGTAAGACCTTCGTTCATCTTCAGAACACAAATTAAGATATTTTTGATGGAATTCAAGAGCTTTTGACCCTCCAGCAACGCAACTGACATGTTCAAAGCCTAGAAAGGTAGTAAGGACATTGTTATAATAGTCCATGGGACATCAGTGGTTCAACCGTAATGTTATAATGTCAGAATGCCAGCTTCTGCGTTTTTTTAACCACAATTTGCTTTAGCCCCTTATACAAGCATAACGATGAAGGCTCATGATTTTCCTTTACAGTCACACAGATTCCACAGTAACCCTTTGTAAGATATTTCTGATACTCAAGAGCAGTAATGTGTGCTTATGGTTAACAGTCCTTGCTTAAGAGGATGCATGTGGTATCATCTGACTCTCACTGGTCTTAATTAAATTTGTCTGATGTTTGTAGATGTCCGGATGGAGGAATTCCTTTACGAGATGCTGGACAAAAAAGTCCCAACACGTGCCAACAACCACGAGTTACTAGGGGAGTGTATGATCGACTCGGGACACGAGTTTGGACCTGGAACAGCATACGGTAAACTCATTACATAATATCGTCCCACTATAAATGGACCATGACATTATCACTTATTTTGGAGCGATGAACATATAAATTAAATTATTGTGACGTCACTAAAAGCAACCATGCTTCCTTAGACAAGCAACTTTTAATGATGCTTTTTAAACAGCACTCCAACAGAACTGGGGTGCTGCTTAAAATCAAATGTTAAACATAATGTAATCATGTATGTGAATGTAATACCTTTGGTTTGTAGTAAAGAAATATATTTTGAAGTGACACCAAGCATATACCTACACATATGACTTTATTTTTTTATTTATTTGATCAAAATACAGAAAAACAGTAATGTTGTGCAATATTATTAAAGTTTAAAAGAACAGTTATAAATATATTTAAAAATGTAATTAATTCCCATGATAGCAAAGCTGATTTTTCAGCAGCCATTACTCCAGTCAAAGATTTTTTGGTGCCCAGGAAACATTACTTTTTATAATCACTGTTGGAAACTGCTAATATTTTTGTGAAAACCATGATACATTTTCTTAAGGACGAATGGAAAGAAAAGCATTTACACTACCAAAATCTCTTTTTTATGTATCTTCTGCTCAACAAGCTCGCATTTATTTAATCCAAAGTACAGCAAAAACTGTACAATTTTGAGATATTTTTGCTATTTAAAATAACTGTTTTCTATTTGAATATATTTTAAAATGTGATTTCAAAGCTGCATTTTTGGCATCATTACTTTAGACACATGATCCTTCAGAAATCATTCTAATATTCTGATTTGCTGCTTAAAAAACATTTATTGTTATTATGATAAAAACAGCTGAGTATATTTTTTTTCAGGATTCTTTGATGAATAGAAAGTTCAGAAAAACAGTATTTATCTGAAATAGAAATATTTTTAATAACATTATAAATGTCTCACTTTTGATCAATTTAAAGCATCCTTGCTAAAAAAAATATTAATTTCTATAATTTCTTTCCCCCAAATTTTTTTTTCTTAACTTTCTATTCATCAAAGAATCATGAAAAAATGTACTCAATAGTTTTTATACTCAAATATTGATAATAATAATAATAATAATAATAATAAATATTTCTTAAACAGCAAATCAGCATATTAGAATAATTTCTGAATGATCACGAGACACTGAAGACTGGAGTAATGATGCTGAAAATTTAGCTATGATCACAGGAATAAATTACATTTTAAAATATTTCAAAATTGTACTGGTTTTGCTGTACTTTGGATCAAATAAATGCAGGCTTTAAAAACCTCTTTAAAAAACATTAAAAATCTTTTGACTGGTAGTGTATTTCAAAAAGAAATCTCCTGTTACATGTTAAATCTCTTATATATAGTGTAATGTATTTAGAATAAAGAACTGAGAAGAGTGGCTGTTAATAAACTCCGTATAAGCTCCATATTCTGTAAATTTAATTTCAAGCTAATAAATGTTCCTAATGTGTGTGGGTTGAGATAAATGTCCTCTCATCCTCTGGTGTGCTGCAGGTAGTGCTCTCATTAAATGTGGGGAGACTGAGAAGCTGTTAGGCAGTGCAGAAAAAGAGTTCATTCAGAGCTCCGCCATTAATTTCCTCACTCCCTTTAGGAACTTCATTGAAGGAGATTTTAAAACCATAGCGGTGAGCGTCTCATACCACTGAGCATTTCTTTATTAACCATAATATTATATAATATTACTGTTTAATTTATCTGTCGTTGTACCTTTTTTTTACAGAAAGAACGCAAACTGCTTCAGAATAAGCGTTTAGATCTGGATGCAGCCAAAAACAGACTGAAGAAGGCCAGACTGGCTGATGCTCGTTCTGCAGTTAGTATTACACACACACACACACATTGAGAGAATGTAATAATCAGCAGTTTTATTCTTCAGTGGTATTTTCAGCTTAACCATACAGTCAGTTTTACAGTTTGTTCAGATGAGACATGAATTTGGGGAAGAGAAGCTTGAAGAGTCAAAGCTGTCTTTCATCTTTCTCCACGCTAGCCGGCGGCTGTCTTATGCTCTTAGCGCAGTGTAACTACCAGAGACGATGCTTGTTAAATGCCCCTTTTGCGTGTGTGGTGCTGTCTTTGGATCTCTAACCTCTCTTATTTTCCCAAGTTCTCTCTCATTATGTCTCTCTCTGTCTGCTTGCCTGCCTCCGTTTGAAGGAGCTGAACTCAAGCCCTCCGCTGGGAGAGGAGTATGTGGCTCACTTTTCTTACATGCTAGGCTTCTTGCATGTCAGGTGGCTAAAGGTTTGTCTGCTGTGTCTAATAAAACATCTGCCCTCTTTTGCCCTTCGCAAATCTTTGGAGATGTTAAAAATTGTTCTGTGAATGGAACATTTTATGTTCAAAACCACATTATGATAAACACATGCTTGTATTTCTGTCTTCAGCTGAACAGAAATATTCGTGTTAATTCAGCATGTGTTTTTGTGAGTTTTATAACCTCATATTTGGTAAATGTGCATCCTAATTTGTGAGATGTGCTTGCGTGCTATTTATTTAACTTTGAGGGCAACAGAATGCAGTTACTGTGTTTGGTGTGATTTTGTTTGTCTTCTGTCCTTTGATATTGTATGAATGTCTGTGCCTTTGTAGTCTCAAATAATAGTATAATTTGCAGATAAAGATGCACAATGTTACTTGTCATCCAATTAGATTTGATTGATCAGATCAGCCGATATTGTATGTTTAAGTGTAATGCTCATTTCCCCCTATTTTACATTAAGATTATTACCTTTTGCATCATCCAGCGTTTACTTTTTTAACAAAATACACTACCAGTCAAAAGTTTTTGAACAGTAAGATTTGTAATGTTTTTTCTGCTCACCAAGCCTGCATTTATTTGATCCAAAGTACAGCAAAAACTGTAAAATTGTGTAATAATTGTATTATTTAAAATAACTGTTTTCTATTTGAATATATTTTCAAATGTAATTTATTCCAGTGATTTCAAAGCTGAATTTTTAGCATAATTAATCGGGTCACATGATCCTTCAGAAATCATTCTAATATTCTTATTTGCTGCTCAAAAACATGTATTATTATTATTATGTTGAAAACCGCATTCCTTGACAAATAAAAGTAATAATTTCTACATTTCTAAATAAAAAAATTATACTGACTCCAAGCTTTTGAATGGAATAGTAGTGTATAATGTTACGAAAGCTTTTATTTCAGATAAATGTTGATGTTTGGATAGTTCTATTCACCAAAAAGTGTTTTAAATATTGATAATAATAATAATAATAATAATAATAATAAATGTTTCTTGAACAGCAAATCAGCATATTAGAATGATTTCTGAAGGATCATGTGACATGTGAAGACTGGAGTAATGATGCTGAAAATGTAGCTTTGATCACAGGAATAAATTATATTCCAAAATATATTAAAATAGAAAACAGTTATTTGAACTAGTAAAAATATTTCAAAATTGTACTGTTTTTGATGTATGTTGGATTAAATAAATTTAAAAAATCATTACAAATCTTGCTGTTCAAAAACTTTTGACTGTTAAATGTAATTATTAGCGAAACAAACATTTTTATACTGTTCTTTAGAATGCTGGTTTGCCTAAATTCACTTTTAGTATTTAAAATAATTGATTTTAGTTTTTGCTTTGTTCTTTATTTATAAAAGGGATAGTTCAACCAAAAATGAAAATACCCCATGATTTACTCACCCTCAAACCATCCTACATATATATGACTTTCTTCTTTCAGACAAAATAAAATCAGAGTTATGTTAAAAAAAATTTCCTGGGTCTTCCCAGCTTTATAATGGCAATGAATAATTGCCAATCCCTAGCTATAGCTAACTGTTGTACACGCGTACACAAGAGAATGATGTTCCAGCAGATGACATAGGCAAACATGGTGACAAATGCAAAAGTTACGAACCCGGGAGCGCAGAGGAGAGAGCAAAACCAGAAACAAGGATTTGTAAAGAAAATGTCAGACGATTTTGAAAAATAAGCCAAGAGGCTTTTGTTTTGAAAATAAAACTTGATTCTCACAAGACTAGCATATTTATTAACCCTACGGAGCCGTGTGAAGTACTTTTTTATTATGGATGGAGGCACTTGATTGGACTTTAAAAAGCTTGAAAGAGCCAGGAATTTTTTTTTAATATAGCTCTGACTGTATTTTTCTAAAAGAAGAAAGTCATATACACCTAAGATGACTTGAGGATGAGTAAGTCATGGGATAATTTTCACTTTTGGGCAAACTATCCTTTTAAAACAAAAGAAAATGGCATAGATTTTTTCCTTTTTTTTATAATGCTGTGAATTATATATTATCATATTGATTAAGTATTTCAGTGAGCATTGGAATACATTTCTAATGGTATAAAATACTTTAGAATGCACTTTAGTTAACTTGGAAAAGATTTCACAATGAGGTGAATGTGTTTGGCTCATGTTAAATGTTGCATGTGCTCACACCTATTGTGACCGTGAATGATTCAAGTCTTCCCTTTGTTGTGAGTTTCACATTATTCCCTGTCGACTATGAACAGCACCCTGTTTTGGTTCCTCCCAGTGAATGTGTCTGTGCATGAATGGTGAAACCATTCAACTTGCATAACGGCTCTAGACAGTTATGAAAGCTGTCGATTGTGAGTAGTGATCAGTTTAAGTAGTGTGTGGATTAAGTTGATGTTTTTGCTTGACCTTACGAGTTTGTTACTGTCTCTGAATGCTGGCCAGCTGTGGACTGAGGAAGTGCAGCAGGTAAGTGCGCTTGAGTCTTTCCTCCCCTAAGCCTGTTGAAGAAAAACATCTTTATCAGGGAAACACAAACACCTGCCCTGCCTTGCCCTGATAGTACTGTCTGATTTGAACTCACCCTGCCACGTGAATGAGGAACTGCAACTCAAACACATTCTTGTGTCCAGCAGAGGGAGCTACAAAGTTGTTTATATTCCCACCTGCCTGTGTGTCGCATTTACAGTTCTGGCAATACATCCATTTCGTTCTAAACCTGTAGATGGGGATGTATATGCTTGTCAGCCACAGTGATTTTCTTAATGTATATGTTTGTGTTTCCCATAGGCAGAGACAGAACTAAGGATAGCACAGAGTGAGTTTGATCGCCAGGCCGAGATCACCAGACTTTTACTGGAGGGTATCAGCAGCACTCATGTATGCTTACACATCCTTTGTGTCTATCAGTGTTTCCTGCGATACTGCAGCATATGCAGCCCCACAGCTAAAGATATTATGCTTTACCCAAGTTAAAGGGATAGTTCTTTCATCATTTACTCCCCCTCATGTTCCAAATCCGAAAGACATTCGTTTATTTTTGGAATACAAATGAAGATATTTTTTATTAATTCTGAGAGCTTTCTGACCCTGCATAGACAGCAACGTAACTGCCACATTCAAGGCCTACAAAGGTATTAAGGACATCCTTAAAATAGTCCATGTGACATCAGTGGTTACACTGTAAAGGTACAAGAATACTTTTTTTGTGTAAAGAAAAATAGCGACTTTATTCAACAATTTCTTATTTTCCGTGTCAGTCTTCAACTAGTTTATAGTCTGTATATTTTGTTTCAAATAAGTAAGGCTGGGCTATCATAGACGCATTCAGGTAAATCGGGGATAAGCGCATTCTCTTCAAACACGAAAGTAATCCTCTGTGTCAGGTGTCAGGAGTAAATGACGACTGCTATGTTCATTATTACATCAACAACAAAACACCTCAACCGCTTAGAAAGCATTCTTGTCTACTCCTGTTCAGTGTTGGGGAAAGTTACTTTTAAAAGTAATGCATTACAATATTGAGTAACTCCTTAAAAAAGTAACTAATTACATTACTTAGTTACTTTTTATGGAATGTAATGTGTTGTGTTACTTTTGCGTTACTTTTTAAATCTGGGCAGGGCTTGCTTGTTTGTTTTTAATATAAAAAGTTCTATTTTTGGCAAATGTAAAAGCCTTTTTACACCAAAAGCCTAACGGTGCTTTCACACTGGCACGTAGCGAGCGGGGCGAAGCGAGCGTTTTCAATTCATTCATATGGAAGTTGCGCGTAAACGGTCGCGTGGTGCATTTTGGGATTGGAAGCGGCAAGGAGAAAGCGTTGAGAGAAGCAGAGAGCGTCAAAAGGTTGGGCATTCCTCAACTTTATGCAAATCTCGAGCGCAAAACGCCGGGCGACAACCAATCGCTGTGAAAAGTAGGCAAGGCAAGATTATGACGCATGTTTCCGAAACTGGTGGATTACTGAGCTGAAATCACATATTATTGAAAAAGTCAAGCAAAAGTAAATGTACTTTGCATGTTTTCATTATATGCTACAGTTTAGTTTTCGAACCGCCGTTAAAAGAAGACAATGGAACATAAATAGGGTGTGAACATTGTTTTTCAGAGGTGTGCTCAGCCCTAAATTAGACACTCCCCAAAGCAGTGGCCTTGTAGCGTTGCTAGCGGCACTGAGCGTGGATTTGACGCTGTAGTGTGAACGCACCGTAACGGTGTGTTCACACGGGGCGGCAGCGTCAACGCTTCCCATTGACTTTGAATGGGTGACGTCAAGCGTTGCCGAAAAGAATCGTGGATCCGTCCGCGGCACTTCACTTGCGTTGCTCGCGGCAGAAGTTGAGAATTTTTCAACTCGCGCCCCGTGTGAACAGGGGGTAAGGCTTAGAGAAAAGTAAATTCACGTCTGTACAGTAGACCGCAGAAGAAAAAAATGTCAACTCCTCAGTAATAAAAAAAAAAAAAGGAAAACAAATGTTAGATTATCTTGAGTGATTTGTTTATTAGTATGGATGCATTGGATCATCGAAGGTCGGCAGCAAAGACATCAGTTAATAAAATGGCATTAAATAATATCAATTTATAATTATTGCATGTTTGCATTGAATTTCACTGTTTTTATTCATTTTGAGGAATACTGTATCTGTTTTTTTAGTGAGTGATATGAATTAATGCATGTTCACATTCTATTGTAGATCTAAAGTAACACTTTACAATTTTTTTCAGCATGGGGACAGGAGAGCTTTTAATCAATAAATGGGGGGGAAAGTAACTGGCGTTACTTATTTGAAAAAGTAACTCAGATATTTTCTTGTCAATTAAAAAGTAATGTGTTACTTTACTTGGAAAAAGTAATATTATTATGTAACTTGCGTTACTTGTCATACATTACCCCCAACACTGCACCTGCTCCAGCATCGAAATAATGGTGGAAAGTTTTTAGCTCACTCAGGGCGGGTGTAAGGTAAGACGGCCGTGTCAATCGACAATCAGGGGAGTGGTCTGTGCAGAACTATGTCATTCTGCCAAGAATCTTAGAACAGCCTGATTTGAGAAAGTGATAATGATTTATGGGGATTAAAAAAAGTGGATTTTTTTATCATTTATGTTCCAACAACATGTAAAAGTGAATTTTGAATCTGGTAACCCCTTTAAATGTTTCAGTGGCATTGCTGTCTATGCAGGGACAGAAAGCTCTCAGATTTCATCAAAAATAACTTCATTTGTGTTTTATCAATTTAACAAACTGATAATTTAATAAATAAAAGGGTAATTCTTTGAATCAGTCCTAATGCTCTTTTATTGAATCAATCATTTAATAAAACAGAAAAGACTCATTGTTTGAATCACTTGTAATTAATGACTTTTATGATCCTGTTCTTTTAATCTATCCGTCAAAAGGCTCATTTTTTGAATCAGTCTTGATTTAGGACTTCCATTTAATGAATCACTCAAACTTGTTCTTTAAATCAATCTTATTGAATGATTTATGGGACCATTTTTTAATGAACCAGTCAAAAGTCTCCTTTTTTAAATCAGCCATAATCCATGACTTATTTGAATGAATCAGTCTAAACTCTCAATACTCAATGAATTTGTCAGAACAGATCCGCATGGTTTTAAAGAGGTTGTTGACATTCTGTCATTAATTACTCACCCTTGTGTCATTCCAAACCCGTAAGACCTTCGTCTTCAGAACACAAATTGAGATGCATAGACAGGAAGGGTCCTACCACATTCAAGGCCCAGAAAGGTATAAAGAACATCGACAAAATAGTCCATGTGACATCAGTGGTTCAACTGTAATTTTATGAAGCTACGGGAATACTTTTTGTTGTGCTAAAAAACTAAACTGACAACTTATTCAACAATTCTTCTCCTCCGCGTCACCCTAGCGCCATTTCAGAGAGTACCAACAAAAAGTATTCTTATAGCTTCATAAAATTACTGATGTCACATGGACTATTTTGTCAATGTTCTTGTTACCTTTCTGGACCTTGAATGCGGTAGGACCCTTGCTGTCTTTGCCGGGACAGAGAGCTCTCAGATTTCATTAAAAACATCTCAATTTGTGTTCTGAAGACGAACAAAGGTCTTATGGGTTTGGAACGATATGAAGGTGAGTAATTAATGACATTTTTTCATTTTTGGTTGAACTATCCCTTTAAATGCATGTTAGGAATACTATGCTTTTATGTCTAATTAGAGATTCTGTGGGAAACACTGCTGTATGTATTCATGTATATTTTGTGTATGCAGTATGCGCTGATGGCTGTGCTTTCCTCTTTGTGATCAGGCTCATCACTTGCGCTGTCTAAATGATTTTGTGGACGCTCAAGCTTCATATTATGCCCAGTGTTACCAGTACATGGTCAATCTACAGAAACAACTGGGAAGGTTGGCTCAGTTTTATATCTCTATGCATTTGTTTGTATTTTCTATGGATTTTTTTACACTGAATCCTGTCTTATGCTAAACGCATCCTTAATGGAATCATCTGTTCTCTCAAACAGTCAATTTGCGATGTAAGCAATTATTTTATCTATTGATAAATCTATGCACATTTAGTTATTTCTCTATTTAAATCCGCCTGTGTTAACTGTTATCATATTTCCTTTAGCTTTCCATCCACGTTCTCTAATAACAATCAGCCAGCCAGCAGCTCATCCGCCAGCATCTCGGTTCCCACGGCACAGCCGGTCGCCTCACTGCCTGCTCCGCCACCCAGCCAGGCCTCACCGGCACTCAACGAGCTCCGCAGTACCTCAGGCACCCGCAAGGCCCGTGTGCTCTACGACTACGACGCCGCCAGCAGCAGTGAGCTCTCTCTACTCGCTGATGAGGTGGGCCTTCATAACGTCATTTCAGATTTTCATAAAATGACTCATTTTACATCTTAATGGTCAAATATTTTCCTGTCAGGTGATTACGGTGAGCAGTGTGCCGGGTATGGACTCTGATTGGCTGATGGGGCAAAGGGGGAATCAGAAAGGCAAAGTGCCAATTACCTACTTGGAGCTGCTCAATTAAGGTCAGCGAGAACTGCGAATAAAGTTCACATTGTAGATGTGATTTGACAAGAGTAACACTCCAGATGTGATCGGAGAAAGATCCGAGTTTAATGTAGCGCAAAGCAATATAAAAGTCTTCTACACTGCCATGTCCTGTTGTGTGAACGTATCCTCTGCCATTTTGAGGGGCGTCATAGTAGCCTTACAGTAAGTAAAAGCAGTCCGAGATTGCCAACTATTCATCAGATTTATGTGCCAACTGATTTTTTTACTGCTAAACTAATTAATTTTGCTATAATGTGCTATGATGCTCTAATAAATATTATATGAACCTGGTTGGTGCGGTTTGTGATCTTTTATTTTTCCTTAAAAAAAATGTTTTTTTTTATTTTGAACGTCTTGCTTCAAGGTCACAGACCAAGCTGCGCACACTGGATGCTAATACCATAGTAACAGTGAACCAATACACAGGCATGAATCTTGACCACTGGGTGGCAGTATTTTCAATTTAGGAAAATATAAATGTAAACACTGCAGCTCAAACCTACTAACATATTGCATCTCTTATTATTGGTGCAGAATGTGGTTTCACTGTAGTGGCACCAAACAGAACTGCAAAAATAGTGACAAACAGTTTCCGGTCACACTTTATATTAGGTGGCCTTAACTATTATGTACTTACATTAAACAAATAAGTGCAATGTACTTAATGTGGTTATATTGCATTGCAAAACACTTTTGCTTCTATTAAGGTGGGATATGGGTAAGGTTAGGGACAGGTTTGGTGGTATAGGTAGGTTTAAGGGTGGGTTAGGGTGTAAGGGATGGGTCAACAGTGGTAATTACAGAAATTAATTACAAATGTAATTACATAGAGGTTTTTAAAAATATATAAGTACAATGTAAAAACATGTACGCAAACAATAAGTACATTGTACCAAATTATTAATTTAAATGTAAATACATAGTAGTTAAGGCCACCTAATGTAAAGTGGGACCCAGTTTCCAAACACTCCCTGGACAAAAGCGGTCTTGTTGTTAATTTAAAATAAAACTATAAACGAGGCAATTTTTATTAACTGAACTAATACTGAAGTCATGAAAATTAGGCAACTAACTGAAATAAAGTTAAAACGATAAAATAAATTTAACAAAAATAAAAATAGGAAAAACTACACTGAAAATTAGGCAACTAACTGAAATAAAGTAAAAACTAAAGCTGAAATAATGAAAATTAGGCAATTAAGTGAAATAAAGTTTAAGATGAAATGGTAAAATTACTGAAAAAGTAAAATATATTGGAAAAAATAGAAAAACTAAAGCCGAAATAATTCAAATTAGGCAACTAAGTGAAATAAAGTCGAAATAGTAAAATTACTAAAACTAAATAAATTGAAAAAAGAAAAGAACTAAAGGTGAAATAATGAAAATTAGGCAACTAACTGAAATAAAGTTGAAATGGTAAAATGACTAAAACTATAAAATAAATTGAAAAAAAAAAAAAAAAATACAATAAAAAAAAAAGAAAACCTAAAGCTGAAATAATGAAAATTAGGCAACCAACTGAAATAAAGTTTAAGTTGAAATAGTAAAATTACTCAAACACAATAAATTGAAAAAATAACAACTTAAACTTTTTAACTTATTTGCCTAATTTTCATTAATTCAGCTTAAGCTGAAATAGTAAAATTACTAGAACAATAAAATAAATTGAAAAAAATAACAACTTAAACTTTTTCACTTAGTTGCTTAATTGTCATTATTTCAGCTAAAGTTGTTCTTATTTTTTTCAATTAATTTTATTGTTTGAGTAATTTTACTATTTCAACTTGAGCTAAAATAATGACAGTTAGGCAACTAAGTTAAAAGGTTTAAGTTATTTTTTTCAATTTATTTTGTTTTAGTAATTTTACTATTTCAACTTCAACTTTATTTTATAGCTGACTGTCATCATTTCAGCTGTAGTTTTTTCTTTTTTTCAATTTATTTTATTGTTTTAGTAATTACTATTTCAACTTAAACTTTATTTCAGTTGGTTGCCTAATTATTATTATTATTTCAGCTTTAGTTTTTGTTTTATTTCACTTAGTTGCCTAATTTTCATTATTTCAGCTTAAAGGTTGTATCAGCGATTTCTAGCCTAAAACATAAAGTGTCAATTTCAGCTGACCTTTCTTCACGATCCGCTCGCTGCCTGCCCCATAAATTGTCTGTGAAAAAACCGCGTCTCTCTGGTCAGCCTAGGGTCCGAGATATGCCAAACAAAACAATCGGCACTACCAACCTTTCCACACATAAACAAACAGTGTTCCAACCAATCAGCGTCAGGGGTTTGGTGTTGTGGACTTTCCTACTGGTGCAGGGATGTGAGGGAGGCGGAGCGAAAGTCCACAACACCAAACCCCTGACGCTGATTGGTTGGAACACTGTTTGTTTATCTGTGGAAAGGTTGGTAGTGCCGATTGTTTTTTTGGCATATCTCGGACCCTAGGCTGACCAGAGAGACGCGGTTTTTTCACAGACAATTTATGGGGCAGGCAGCGAGCGGATCCTGAAGAAAGGTCAGCTGAAATTGACACTTTATGTTTTAGGCTAGAAATCGCTGATACAACCTTTAAGTTGAAATAGTAAAATTAATCAATAAAATAAATTGAAAAAATAAGAACTTAAACTGAAATAATGAAAATTAGGC
This sequence comes from Garra rufa, assembly GCF_049309525.1. Classification (NCBI taxonomy): domain Eukaryota; kingdom Metazoa; phylum Chordata; class Actinopteri; order Cypriniformes; family Cyprinidae; genus Garra; species Garra rufa. The sequence goes on from NC_133370.1 coordinate 32,356,110, forward strand.
AACTAAGTGAAAAAGTTGAGTTAAATTACTAGAACAATAAAATAAATTGAAAAAATAAATTGACTTGACCATTGACTTCAATAGTATGAAAAAAAAATACTATGAAAGTAAATGGCTACCGTCACCTGTGTAGTCAACAGCATTCTTCAAAAGATCTTAGATTGTGTTCAGCTGGAAAAAAAAACACCCATACAGGTTTGAAAAAAAGTGGAAGGTGAGTAAATGATAATAAGGTTTTCATTTTTCTCTTAACTACTGAAAATATAAAATAAAAGCTTACTCAAAATATGAATTAATGCTATAATGTTATGTAAATAAGGGTGAGAGTGCTCTTTGGGAAATACAACCTTCAAATATTTCACTGATAGTTGTCCTCGCACATTAAGCTGGAATAAAAAGTATTTCAACATGTTCAAAATCAACTTGACGTTCCCCACAGGTCAGATTCATAACACTTACAAATGCTTTTTATTAACATACTTTGCTTTGTGGTCAAAGATATTCATACATATTTGACAACTGTCAAACATAGTCTTTAATTTAATAGTACCATTATCTATCAGAATGACAGAATATTGAGAATTTATTTGGGTTGAAAAGGTGGAGTTTCACAGCAAATTCATGCAACCCCCATCACAATATCTGGGTTACGTTTGGAATGGCACTTCAAAGAGAAGTTCGTTACAGAGGAGTCATTAGGCAGCAGAATCAAATGAGCACATACATGAAACACTCATCTGAAACGGTGAGTACCGATGGGACGTCGTCTAACTGTCGTTTTAGAGGAGAACGTTGGGAGGAGTTGATAGTTGCATACACAGACTGACATGATATCCACGGACTTCGAGTGGCAGCCTCCAGGAAGTTAATACAGTAATAAACGCTCTACTTTTGTCTTGTGCGGAACCCTTTGAAGCTTCAAACGTCCTCGTCGTGGGTTTCACAAAAGTATCAAATTACATACAAAAGCTAGTAGTTGGGCACTGTGGATAGCTGGCATACATTGAAAACTCCAAAATAAATTAACCAACATATAAAGAAGTCCTCTCTTCAAGCAAGGGCTCTTTCGATGAAGCGTGTCCGTACGATGACTTGCAGCAGTAGTCGTGTTAGTGCCGGAAAAGTGGAGCGGTTGAGCAGTAGTAGCCGTCTTTTTCGACGTTAATAATAATAACAAAGCAGGAACGCCCCTCCCACGATGTTCGGCGACGTCTGGGAGTGATGCCGTGATTGTAACCAACCCATAAAGTGCTTTCGCAATTGGACAATAAAAATAAACATGTTACACTGGGATAAAAACACGAGTTCAGGCACAACCGCCCATGGACCGAGTCTCTCATTTTTTGAACGGTGTCAAGCGTCCGATGTTGTGCCAGAAATTGGAGGTCTTGCGTTTGGGTTCGGCCAACATGATGACCTGCTGCTGGGGCAGGGAGGTGGGAAGCGTGGGGTGCTTCTGACGCAGCAGGAAGTCGTAGTAGGGCCTGGTCACAGCTGTGGGGAGGAGGACATAAACAAAGGGTCAGGAACCTTAGAGATTTCGCTCATTAGAGAACGGGACACAGATGTGCACATGGGTTTAGTAGACGAGCGTGTTTTGGCCGCTGGTTCTGCGTATGTTGGTATTATTGGTTGTTATGCTGTAAATGGTTTTAGTGTGTACTTGTAAGGGAATGATGGGTCCAGTGAATTACAGAAACTGTCAGTTACTGCGAATTAAAGGCTGGGTATCAATACAGATTTTCTGATTCAATATGAAAGTGATTCTCACTTCAGCTGTAAAACACTGTACGTTTTGTACATTACAAATATTCATGCTGCTTATTTACCAGATACAATAACTAAATCATAAATATGTAAAACATGCACTGTGAACAACTAAAACCGTTATTTTTATATTCTAATAATTAAAATATCACAAATACTCACACATTTCAGTTATGAACTCCCATGAAAGAGTGGCGAAAGCTCATTGATTCTAATAAGAGTCATTTGAATCAGATTACATTGTTTGTTCTGCATGTTGATTCACTAAATACAACCCATTTGAAAAAGAGTATTTTTTTGTGAATTGGGCTACACTGTGTTTTTGATTCAGTAAAAAGAACTGGTTTAAGAGAGTCTTTTGTTTGTGACTCAAACTACAGTGTTTGCTCTGTATGTTGATTCACATTTTTTTTTTTTTAAATCTGTTTAAAAGGAGTTCATTTTATTTGAATTTGCCCACATTGTCTCTGTATGTTTGTTCACTAAAAATTACTGTTTAAAAAGAGTCAGTTGTTTGTGAATTGGCCCACATGGTTTGCAAGGTGCATTTTTGATTCACTAAGAAGATTCAGTCATTTGTTTGTGAATAAGACTACATTGTTTGTTCTGCATGTTTTTGATTCACTAAAAAGAACCATTTTAAAAGATACACTTGTTTATGAATTGGGCTTCACTGGTTGCGCTGTATGTTTTTGATTCAATAAAAATATCTAATTAAAAAGTGTCATTTGTTTGTGAAGCACTCTACACTGATTCATTAGTTAGCTACTTGTGGTTACTATGTATGTTGTTAAAATGTCTGGTATAAAAGAGTCTTTTGTCATGAACATGTGCATGAATCAGACTATACCAGTCGTGCATGTTATTGCATGCGTCCTGTTTGAACAACCCCCAAAAATCTGTAATTTCACCCAACACTGTCTTTTTATGTTATCACATTCAATTCAGACTGCAAACTCTGGTAAAGGATGATTCGAATGATCATCATGATTAATCAGAAAATCGATATTTTGACCCAGCCTGTTAAATAAGCGGATAAATCACACTAACACTCTGTAGAATTACCCTGGACTACTCGATCGGCTCTCTACTTTGAGAGGACACCCAGGATATTGCCCTGCGCAGGACCCCAGGGGGCACCCTAACCCCCCGCCCCTGCCTACGCTGAGGCCCCTCAGGGAGGAGAGGTGAAGTTAAGGTGGCCCTGGTAGCCAGAGGTCCTGAAGGTTCAGAAAAACGTAGGCACTTGGAAGTTTTTGGATGAAGGAGTGAAGGAGATCTGAGTGCCAAAAGGTGCTGTAAAGCTAATGCTGTTCCAGGGCAGTGCGGTAATGATGAAACACAACAAAAACATGGTCAACACATGCTGGTGAACACGTACAGTGACACATGCCACAACTCATTCACTACATTCTCAACTGTAGTGAATCTCTAGCATATAATAATAATAATAATAATAACGTCAAAATGACAAACAGCTGAAATTCACCTTTGGGCTTCCCTGTTGGATGACTTTTAGATGCATTCAACATAGCCTGCTTCTTCTGGACCTCTGTGATCGTAAAACCTGTTTGGAGGACAAAACAAAAACATTTATACGTCTGAAAATAGTCAGTTAGTCAACCATGGCAAACTGACCGATACTTCTGTTATTAATAAACAATATATAAAACTAAACAGATCAGCAAATATGAATACATAAGAACATTTATATTTCAAATATTTCATGGCACTGCTAACAGTTTGAATGTCCATTAATATTTGCTAGTAGCATTTGTTAGAGTGATCGGTGAAACATGGACAAACCCAGCGATTGGGTTAAATGTAAGCCAACCTTCTGGGTAGTTTTATAAAATGGTAAACTCAATCACCACATGATTTCAAGTTGTCATTTACATCCATTTTTGTAGATGGAGAACAAATGATGCAGTATGACTGAGAAAATTGTGCATTTAAAGACTGTGGACAATAAAATCAATGCTTTTGTTAACGCTTTTAAAAGCCTGTTCACCTGTTTCGAGGTCGTGCTGGACCTGTTCCCGTTCATCCGCAAAGGCTCGCAGCCAGCGCTGCTTCTGCTCTGGCTTTTTGGCACACAGGAGGTGGACCTCCTCTCCCCCAGGAGAACATAATTTCAAGGCATTCTTCACACTCACGTTAAAGTCCTTATCCTTCCCGTCCTCTACATCCACCACTTGCATCTGATCCATGTCTAACCGACCCTTGTAGTACAGGATGTCCCTCCGAAGCAGATCCTGTGATCAGCAGAACAATCGTATAAAATAACTACTGGGTGAAACTCAGATAAAAACCATCTGCCATAATATAATAGTGATTCTGACCTTTTTACAGAAAACCAATTGGTGGTCAAAGAGAAAGAACATTCGCTGCTGGCCTTTGGCCTGTGGCTGGGAGATCTTGGTCAGGTCTCCTGAGAAAATCAAATCAGAGCTTCTGCTCAAGATGTCTTCACCCTAATGAAAGGGAAAAGGAGCCTTTGAGAATCTGGAGCGAATCAGTGAGTGAACACTATTCAAGATGCTCGTGTAATTTACCTCCCAGTCCTCTATGGAGCTTTGCCATTGAGCAATTTTGTCAATATTCTCGAGACGCCTCTTTCTCTCATTGATGAGTCTGGCCACATTCTTCATTGCATTTAAGGCAGCTTCCACATCCTTATAATCTCTGAAAAGCAAAACATATAAGATTCGAAATGCCAGTTAGCAAAATGTGAATCAAATCATTCAAAACACTGATTCAGTTATTTGTAATGGGTGATGAATTACAGTGCATTGCAAAAGTATTCATACCCCTCTATTTTTTTTCACGTTTTGTTGTTGCTGCCTTATGTTAAACTGTTCAATTATTTTTTTTCCACATCAATCTACACTCCATGCACATAATGACAAAGCAAAAACAGAATTGTCACAACTGAATTTATGAATTTATTCAAATAAAAAAACTGAAATAAGTACATTGCATAAGTATTCATACCCATAACTTAGTACTTAGCTGAAGCACCTTTACAGCCTCAAGTCTTGTTGGGTATGGTGCAACAACATTTGCACATCAACTTTGGCAGATAATTGCCAATTCTTTGCCTCATCTCTCAAGCTCAGCCAGCTTGGATAAGGTCTGGCAGAAATTTTTCCAGAAGATTCTCCAGAAATATTTGATTGAGTTCAAGCCCAGGCTCTGTCTGGGCCACTCAAGGACATTCACAGAGTTGTCTATAAGCAACTTTTTCTGTGTCCTTAGGGTCACTGCCCTGTTGGAAGGTGAACTTTCTGCCCAGTCTGAGGTTCTGAATACTCTGGACTGGGTTTTCATTAAGGCTATCTTAATATTTTGGTGAATTGAGCTTTTCTTCTACTCTAAGTCCCTCTGTCCCTGCCACTGAAAAACATCTCCACAGCATGAGGTTGCAACCAGCACACTTTACTTTTGTGATGGCACTCTGCAGGTGATGATGAGCAGTGCCTGGTTTCCTTCAAACATGATGCTTGGAATTAAGGTTCATCAGACCACAGAATCTTGTTTCTCACAGTCTGAGGGTTCTTTTGGATGCTGTTTTGCAAATTCCAAGTGTGTTTTAATGTGTCTTCACTGAGGAGTGGTTTGAGTCTTGCCACACCTCCATAAAGCCCAGATCGGTGGAGTGTTGCAGTGATGTTTGTCATTCTGTAAGTTTCTCCTATCTCCACATATAATCATGAAGCTCAACAAGAGAGACCATCAGGATCTTGGTCGCCACTCTAGTCAAGGCCCTTCTCCATCAATTGCTCAGTTTGGCCAGGAGGCCAGCTCTAGGAAGAGTTGTGGCTGTTTCAAACGTCTTCCATTAAAGGTAATGGAGACTAAATGCTTCTCTGAACCTTCAATTCAGCCAAATTTTTTCTGAACTCTTCCCCAGATGTGTGTTTTTTTTTACCTCAGAGCTTGGTTTTTGCTCTGATATGCATTTTCAGCTGTTCGATCTTTTATTAAGATGTGTGTGCCTTTCCAAATCATACCCATTCAATTGAATTTGCCACAGGTTATATTCACTCAAAGTGTAGTAACATCTACAAGCAATATGAATGCTCCTGAGCTACATTTCAACTGTCCCAGATAAGGGTATGAATACTTATGCAACAGAATCATTTAGGCTTTTAATTTTTAATAAATTTGCAAAGATGTTAAAACCCTGTTTTCTGCTTTGCCATTATGGTGTATGGAGTGTAGATTAAAGGTGTATGAATACTTTCGCAAGGCACTGTATATTACTTTTTTTTTTACACAGAATAGAAGAAATTGTTGAATAAAATAATTATTTTTGTTTTCTTTGTCCACAAAAACTATTCTTGTAGCTTCATAACATTACGGTTGAACCACTGATGTCAAATGGACATTTTTAACAATGTCCTTACTACCTTTTTGGGCCTTGAATGTGTCAGTTGTGTTGCTGTCTATTTAGGGTCAGAAAGCTCTCTGATTTCATCAAAAATATCTTAATTTGTGTTCTGAAGATGAACGAAGGTCTTACAGGTTTGGAACGACATGAGGGTGAGTAATAAATTACCAGACTTTTTTTTTCAGATGAACTGTCCCTTTAACAAACAAATCAAGATATAATTTATGTTGTATAGCTAAATCACATATTAATGTGGACATACAGTACACTCTCAAAAAAAATTAGTATCTTTTGAATAGGTATGCAATGACAGCTTGAGAGTGTAGTAAATGTGTAACAGTAGTGTAGACCTCATTACCTGTGCTGTGGGTTGGTGTACTTCAGCAGTTCAGCCAGCTGCAGAGGATACTTGCAGATCTTCTGAACAGGTGTAAGCAGGAATCCATCCAACGAAATGTCAATCATCTTCTGGAGCAGGCGACAGGCCTCAAAGAAGAACACGTACTTCTTGATCTTCATCAGTTTGGAGAGCTGCACGCAGGCATTGGGGTGGTTGTTGCAATACTCAGAGTAGATCTGAAAGTTGGTTTGCTGGATAAAAAAGAAGTGAAGAGAACAGAATAAAGATCCAAACCTAAAACCTGCATCCTACATCACCCGCCTACACTGAAGCCATCTTACGTGCTCTAAGAAGCAGGAGCCGATCTCGCTGAGGTGAGGATGGTCTTTGTTGAATTTCTTCTCCAAGGCTTTGAGGAACTTCTTCTGGAAGCGGTAGAGCTCATCGATGTTCCCAAAGATAGTGCGCAGTTGGTCCTCGGTAAACATGTCTGTCCTCTTCCGACACTGTTTTATATAGCCCTGGGAGCCAAAGCGAGTATGTCAAAGGTTTAATGCTCATTATGGAACAGCTTTACTCATTCCTCTTATGTGAATCAGGCCATTCACTCAGCATGTAAACAGAGAGCCCAGTGACTCTATAGACACTATGTAACAAGATCCACATACTAAGTAGAACAGATCGATCACAGCCATGTGGTAAACTGACCTCACAGATGTCCTTCAGGTGTTTGATGTAATCCCTCTCTGTGCTCATGATCTCATTGATGACGTTGGCTCTCATTTGCTCCTTGCAGGGCAGACCGGGCCCTAAGGGGCCCCCCATGCTGGCCCCACCCCCCTCCGAGGCCCCGTCCAGATGGGCTAAGTATTCCTCCATTGGCTCATCTTGGTTCACCCGTAACTACCAATAAGAAATAGTGCACAATGTTGAATTATGAGCCAATATCTGCCATTTTTTGATGACTGTGGGCCAGATTTACTAACAAACTACACCAGTGCAAACCCCCTTAAAAACTGGCATTACAAAAAACTACTGTCAGGATTTACTAAAGAGACGCAGTGAAAAATTATCAATGAAAAGGTGCTGACAGTTATTTTTTTTGTCTTACCTTATTACATATTGATTTGTAGGAGCAAATTTGGGAGTATGTAAAGGGGTCATGACAAATCAAATCAAATCAAATTTGCCTTGAACTTCTGGCATATAAAAGGTCTTTAAACTATTAAAACATCCTATAGACCTTTTTCCTGAGTAAACGATGAGCGCCGCCATTACGAATTCTAACATCAGATTTTCTGTTACGGTCTCCATAGGAACCCATTCAAATAGCCCATCTGTTTTTAATGTAGTTAACGTCCACTGCTTCGTGTCATCTACACACTCATTAAAGTGAGGCACTGACAAATGACGGTCATTGCGACATTGCCAAGTGATGGCGCTATGGAGCCATGTGCTTTTTAAAAACATTTTAATAGGTTTAACATTGGTTTATTAGCTCGGAATTAGGGGTGGGCATAGATTAATTTTTTTAATCTAGATTAATCTAGATTAAATCTTGGAATTAATCTAGATTAATCTATATTAAAATGGCTAATTTGAATTCTGCTGAAGGCATTCAGAATATGTGTGCTACCCAAATAATGACTTAAAGTCTTTGAGAATGGATCATAAAGCTCATAAAGCTGTTCTATGATAATTTGTTGATGAAAATAAATTATGTTCAATTAGATGTACTTGTGTTTGCTAACTAACTAACAATGAAATTATTTTTTCTACCTATTAGATTGTGTTTTTTTTTAACGTCAACACCTACCCAGCCCATTACATGTTACACCGTACTTTTATTTTGACAGGTTGCCGTGAAGTTTCTGTGTCATACAGTATGATATGATGCTAGTTTTCTCAAATGAAACGTTAAAAGTGACACTCACAGCAGTTTGGGAGATTGAGTTTATCTGTTCATGTGAGATGAAAATGCCAAAAATTACCGGGAGCGTCACGTGTGTTTCAGTATGCGTGTAGTAAAAGCTCGTCTCCGCAACGCATACATACAGCTAGGCAAACGGAACATATCGGATTCATATTAAAACGGTCTTTTTGCATTTCAGGTTTCACATACACTAGTCCATATCGCGATTTGAATTAAGTGACAGACCAACATTTGATTTATGAATCCAAAAAACGACGAATTTACGTGGCATTTCGCTATAGTAGATTCGGTTTTTATGAATGGAGGACTACACGATCCCGTCTGTGTTTTGGCGGAGGAGACTTAAACGCGCGACCATATTCTATAGTCTTCGGTATACATCCGCGTTAAACTATCAAGGTGAAAGTCATCATAGCTTGCGTAGTTTAGACCCAGCTCCCAACCCAAATTTGAGAATAGATTAACGGCGATATTTTTTTTTATCGCGCGATAAGAGTTTCAGGTTAACGCAGCACGTTAACGCCGATAACGGCCCACCACTACTCGGAATATAGCCTAATTTGACTAGAAACAATGCAGACCGGAAATGCAAAGCATTCTTTCAGTTAAGAGTAGGGCTGTTCGATTCCGAAAATTTTGGAATCGATTCCGATTCCGATTCCTGGTTCTGGAATCGATTGGATTCGATTCCAGAATCGATTCCTCACTGTTGTTTCGATTCTTTTTCGATTCTTGTTTTTTAGATTGGAGGAAGCTAATTTCGCAATGTATGCAGGATGTAAAGGTTGTATAAAGTTACCTTCTCATAATATTAAGCTTCATTTGTAAAAAAAAAAAAAAAAAAAAAAAAAAAGAAGATATATATATACTATTTTTCTGTAGCTCTGACTGATTTCAAATTGTAATTCGTTGCCCAGGAAATTAGTCATAACCCACAGCTCAGCGGTGGACATGCATTTATTGCATGAATAAAACAAGATGTGACGTGTATAAAATGACAAAACTATACACTGAAACAAAATAAACAGAACTTTAACAACAACACTGATATGAGAGCTCGTGGCGAGAACTGTCAATCAGATGCGCTCTCGGCCACTGATACGTGCTCTCTGCGTTTTCTTTCAGAGTTATCATTTGGCTGATAGATTAAAAATAGCATTTATTTAAGATGTAAATAAGATCAAGACACGTCATGATCTATTCTGTCGTCTAAATTGTGGACATCATGAGCCAGTTTTCCCGTAAAATAACATCTGAATCGTTTTTTGAACTGGTTCATTTAAATAATCTATCCGAACGAATCTTTTTGTGGAAATGTATCAGACTATAATAACTATTAGTGAGCAAGAGGCAAATTAATGGGTGCTTCTCAAACTGAAGGCTGCGTCCTTAAACTCATTTTTATTACGTTTATTTTCGTCAATCGACGTTTGATGACTTGCAGCCGAAATATGCAGCCTTCATGGAATGCAGCCTTCCGTTTAAGAGGTAAGTTTTGTTGAACTGAAAACGGCTCTGAATGAGGAGTCGATTCCCCTTGAGAGGATCGATTCCAAACGTTGGAATCGACTCTCGATTCCCAATGCCTCGGAATCGAGGAATCGATTCTTTTTGGAATCGATTCCCAGCCCTAGTTAAGAGTCGGACTTACTTCCGTGTTTAGGAAAAACGTCTATAAGTTTCATAGCTTAAAACAAAGTCCTCATTATAAACAAAGCATTTATTTAATCTCCAAAAACGGCTCGTTTGGATCTGATGTCACCCAGGCAAAAAAATTTGCATAAACACTACCTCCAGCGCAAGGCATTGACGAATAGTCATCTTCTCACCATAGGCCCTGCCCACTGGCATACATTGCTCTGAATGCGAGTGTTGCGTTGTGTCAAAAGCAAATAGAAATTACAATCACTGCCACCATCTTGTCTGCACTGCATACAGTATACAGACGCACATTCGCTTTCTGACACAGTCCACGTGCCTAAGTCTATCGTCACTAGGACGCTTTTGCTTTGACACTGTTTGCTTTGACACGTTTGGTGTAAACAGCACGTTCACACCTATCAGAAGGATCCCAGCATATGGAACGAGTGGATAGTTTTGTGGATTGGGGTTTTGTTTCGTAAAGGTTGAAGTACAGTGTCATGGAGAGATCACAAGGAAACATTAGTTGAAAGATAAAGCGTTACTAGATCTGATCGCAGCTGCATCACAAACGGTAAGTAAATTATTTCATAATGCTTTGTCTGGAAATTACAGTTTTTTTTTATATGTTGTCAAAACACTCACATGCAATAGCGAGGGGGCGTTGATATTGTTTCCTATGCAATGACTTTAGCCAATCATAAGAGTGGCCAATTCCTGACCCCTTAAAACAGGTCTTTTTAGAAAAAGGTCCAGAAATTAAGGTTGAAAATAATCATTTTTCCACATATTTATTTCTATTTTTGTGCAAAAAACTTTATTAAAGACACAATAATATATAAGTTTATTCAAAACAAGAAGTTTGATGATGTTGTGATTGAGTGTGGAATCACGGGAGTTCTAGTCTTTATCCCCACATCCAATGAAATTCGTTGGGACTCGGGCAGAAATCACGTTCATGGAAGTAGTATGGAAGTATGAAATGAGGATGTTGGAGCGATTGCTAATGAAGGACGAGCGCGATACATGGCTTGAAAGTAGCAAAGCTTTTATTATGCCACAGTCGACCGTTTCCGCTTTTTCCAGTCATGTGTATATGAGGTAAAACAGCGGTTTTTCAGCGGAGTGTTTTGAAAGTTCTGTTAATAATGCTACTCTGTGCGTTCTTCACCTTTCTAATACAATGCGTAACATGTTAGTGTGTCTTAGGCGTTTCTATGTTTTCTACAAAATAAAACCGGAAAATTAAGAGTCCGTGTCATTAGTAAAATTGATAAAAAAAATTTGGGTAAAAGTATTGATAGTTGTGTAAATATTGTCATACTAACAGTCTGAATTTTTAGTTGATTGTGATCCATCTTATACCTTTCTATCAAAGTTATTTGACATTATCAAGATTAATTTGTTCTGACACAGTTTAACTGTGAGTTCTTGTCATATTTTACTACCATTGTCTAAACTATAGTGAATTACCTGTGATAATGTGAGAAATGTTAAATGTATCCGAATAAATTTGACTGTAAATGAAAGTAATAAGCTTTTAATAAGAGTTTCATTTCATTGCTTAGTTTGATATATGCCACTAGTATATAGAAATTCTTTCACTTGTTTGTTCTTGCCGTTTAATACACTATGTACAGTATAACAACATGCAGTTTATATTAGAGCTGAGCAATATATTGAATATTTACAATTTAATTATGATTTTTGGTGTATGACGTCATTGGCAGATGACGCAAGGAGGACACGATCCGTGTCACTAGTTAAAACTGCTTATTTCTCTGGATTTAAACATTCTTTGAAACATTTTGGATAATGTTAAGTACACAAGTTAGCAAAATATATAACACTGTTCTAGTGATTTTTGGATATTTTAATAAAAAATGTATTTATTACATTATGTGCCTTTAACGTTATAAATAAACCTCAAGGAACATATTAAAATAATACAAAATATAATCATGACCCCTTTAAATGAATCATTTAATGTGATTTACTAAGATTTTGCGAATAATGTCTTCACCCATTTTGCACTTGACACGGCTGCACATTCACTAATTGGCGCTGCTGTTGGCAGAAAGTGTCATTATGGAAATGATCTGAGGGCATCTGCGTTCTTTAAATTCCACATTATCAAATCACCAGCAGAACTTTTCACTCCCAACGGCTCTCTTTTGGGTTTGTGGTTTTAGGTTTGTAAATCTGGCTCTAAACGTTCACTGTGCAGTGGCTTTTACCAATGTGCTTGGCAAAAAGGACACTGGTGCACTGACGACCCCTCACTGTAGCCTAATGTAATAGTGATGACATAATGCGACAGTAATCAAATTTTTTGTTAGGAACGGGAAGTCTGTTCTCCTTTACCCGAACAAAGCTGGCGGGGAACCAGCCCTCGCTGTCCAGCACCCGGCCCCACCACCACTCCTTGTTTGTGGCGTCCACTACTTCGATGACGTCTCCAGCTTTGAAGCCCAGCTCCTGGTCGTCCATGGTGACGTGGTCCCATAGAGCCTCCGCGCACACGCTGCCATCACTGATCAGCTGTTGAGACATAAGATTAAGGCAAAACAGAATGAAAAATATTCCCTGTATCTAAAAACTGATAATATTAGAGCAAGAACTACTTCAACATGACTATGATAGCAAATATGTATGTACAGTCAAACCAAAAATTATCCAGACACCGGATATATATATATTTTTTTTTATCATATTTTTTTTACTAGTGGGTGCAGGAAACTATAGTTGATTTAAGTAAGTGAGGATAGCAAAATAAAATAAACTGACATATTATACCCAAAAATTCTTCATACAATACAGTGGACTACCAGTAAAATTGATGAAAATTTGGGACACTTTAACCTGACCATGTTGTGCTTAAGTGTTTTTTTTTTTTTTTTTTTTATTGCTAATGCAACCTTTTTACACCATAGACTGATCAACATTAATCATTGCTTGGTAACTGGTCAACAAAGTATTGATAGTCAACAATTTTTTGTTGATTGTACATATCTTTCTATTAAAAGGTAGCTGACATTATCAAGATGATTTTGACACAGTTTAACTCTTGAGTTCTTCTCATATGTTACTATAGTTTTCTAAACTATAGTAAATAAACTTTTTTTTTTTTTTTAGACTGTAAATGAAAGTAATAAGCCTTTAATTTAAGGTTTCATTTCATTGCTTAGTTTGATATATGTGACTAGTATATGGACATTCTTAAACTTGTTTGCTAAATTAAACTAAACTAATTTTTGGTAGCAAACAATACCTTTAAATTAGGTAAGTTCAATTAGTTCAAACACTTAAATGCATCAGTTCAAAACTCAACTGTTTTTGCACAATAATCAATGCTCATAGTTATCTAGTGTAGTTAAATATGGCTAATTATTACTTTATTACATTTGTGCAAATAAACGGAAATAATTAGTCTTCCGTTTGTTGATGTAGTGTGTGTTGGTTCAAGTTCATCCAAATGAAATGTTCTGTATTTGTTAACGCATGATAAATCAAAACAATGTTATCATTTGAAGTTTTTGGCCTGGTTTACAAGTTACCCTATTTAAAATGTAAAAAGTAGTGTAACTATTTTAATTACTTTATCAAAGTAATTTGATTACTTTTTGATTACTTTTCAAAATTTCTAATTAATGTTTTCTACTGTTAAACCAGGTAGGGGTAACCTTACAGTAGTACTCAACACTGATTACTGACAGACTTTCAAAATCCTCTTGACTTTTAAATCGCTTGAATTAAGGTGATAAAAATTTCATTTTTAAGCACAGCCACCACAAAATCTTCAGACTTCAGAACCTCTTTTTACTTTGAGATCATTCTGAGGTTAAATACTGATTTAAAATCATAAGATATAGTTTAATAGCAATGATGCTGTTTTTGAAATCAAAGATATAACAGGAAACACTTGTACCTAACAATGCCTTAGAAAAAAATATATATAGTTAATAAGCATGTGTCCTATTCTGTGTCCTAAACCCCTGAAACAGTTGTCTCATATTTTAGACGAGTCAATGCAATTTTGGAAAGAAATCAATTAAATCTGTATGTGTGTGTGTGTGTGTGTGTGTGTGTGTGTGTGTGCGCGCGCGTGCGTGCGTGCGTGCGCGTGCGTGTGTGTGTGTGCGTGCGTGCGTGCGTGCGTGTGCGCGCGCGCGTGCGTGCGTGCGTGCGTGCGTGCGTGCGTGCGTGTGTGTGTGTGTGCGTGTGTGTGTGTGTGTGTGAAAATACTGAGAATATGTAACTCCTTTCGTAATCGTTAACATTTTCATAAATAACTGTATTGTATTACACATTTTTTCTCAGTAACTTTAACAGATTAGTTACATTTATTTTGTAATTAAATTATGTAACCAGCACTGTATGTATGTATGTATGTATGCATAAGTGTATATAGAGTCGTGGCCAAAAGTTTTGAGAATGACACAAATATCAGTTTTCACAAAGTTTGCTGCTCAACTGCTTGTAGATCTTTGTTTCAGTTGTTTCTGTGATGTACTGAAATATAATTACAAGCACTTCATATGTTTGCAAAGAGTCAGTATTTGCAGTGTTGGCCCTTCTTTTTCAGGACCTCTGCAATTCGACTGGGCATGCTCTCAATCAACTTCTGGGCCAAATCCTGACTGATAGCAACCCATTCTTTCATAATCACTTCTTGGAGTTTGTCAGAATTAGTGGGCTTTTGTTTGTCCACCCGCCTCTTGAGGATTGACCACAAGTTTTAAGATCTGGGGAGTTTCCAGGCCATGGACCCAAAATGTCAACGTTTTGGTCCCCGAGCCACTTAGTTATCACTTTTGCCTTATGGCACGGTGCTCCATCGTGCTGGAAAATGCATTGTTCTTCACCAAACTGTTGTTGGATTGTTGGAAGAAGTTGCTGTTGGAGAGTGTATTGGTACCATTCTTTATTCATGGCTGTGTTTTTGGGCAAAATTGTGAGTGAGCCCACTCCCTTGGATGAGAAGCAACCCCACACATGAATGGTCTCAGGATGCTTTACTGTTGGCATGACACAGGACTGATGGTAGCGCTCACCTTTTCTTCTCCGGACAAGCCTTTTTCCAGATGCCCCAAACAATCGGAAAGAGGCTTCATCGGAGAATATGACTTTGCCCCAGTCCTCAGCAGTCCATTCGCCATACTTTTTGCAGAAGATCAATCTGTCCCTGATGTTTTTTTGGAGAGAAGTGGCTTCTTTGCTGCCCTTCTTGACACCAGGCCATCTTCCAAAAGTCTTGGCCTCACTGTGCGTGCAGATGCGCTCACACCTGCCTGCTGCCATTCCTGAGCAAGCTCTGCACTGGTGGCACTCCGATCCCGCAGCTGAATCCTCTTTAGGAGACGATCCTGGCGCTTGCTGGACTTTCTTGGACGCTTTGAAGCCTTCTTAACAATGCAGTGGAAAGTTTTTTTCAGGATTAAGTTCATTTTCATGCCAAAGAAGGACTATGCAATTCATCAGATCACTCTTCATAACATTCTGGAGTATATGCAAATTGCTATTATAAAAACTTAAGCAGCAACTTTTCCAATTTCCAATATTTATGTAATTCTCAAAACTTTTGGCCACGACTGTATACATATGTGACCGTGGACCACAAAACCAGTCATAAGGGTCCATTTTTCTAAATTTAGGTCACCTGTAAGCTGAATAAATAAGATTTCCACTGATGTATGGTTTAGCATATGAATGTTATTTGGCTGAGATATAACTATTTGAATATCTGGAATCTGAGGGTGCAAAAAAAAATCAAAATATTGGTATTGAGAAAATCACCTTTAAAGTTGTCCAAATTAAGCTCTTAGCAATGCATATTAATAATCAAAAAATAATTTTATAAATTTATAAAATATCTTCATGGAACATGATCTTTACTTAATACCCTAATGATTTTTGGCATAAAAGAAAAAATTATAATGTTGACCTATACAATGTATTTTTGGCTATTGCTACAAATACACCCATGCTACTTAAGACTGGTTTTGTGGTCCAGGGTCACATATTATATATTTTGAAAAAATACTGTGTAACAACACAGAGCATTCAATTTCACTGTCTGTTTCTGTGTCTTAGTGGCATAGTGTGTTATCATGCAATGATATACAACCCTTCATTCTGTGCACTTAACCAAAACCAAAATGCAATGTATCACTGGAGGAGGAATTACCAAATTAAGCCTTTTCAGTCTGCACAGTCTGCTTTTTCCCTGAGTGGTCATTTTAAGGTTCCGCTTTTTGCTTACAGGGATTGATTTGGCAAAGAAAACAAAAAGCGGGGTAATATATTGCCACACTGTTCAGCTTGGCTACAGAGAAAATGAAGTGAAATCCTGGCAAGCTTACAGTAACAGCCTCCATCAAACCATCTCTGCATGGCTAAACGTGATCTATTGGTGCTGATGTAATATTCACACTCTGTTCTCTGTCCATACTTTGTGCGAGATGGACTCAAAGGCTGAACATACACCCCCTGAATCCAGAGCCAGCATTCTCATCACCACAGCTGTGCCTATGTACCCTGTTGCCTAGCGACACACCCACATACTTTCCCATGTGCCTCCTCTTCACGGCCTGTGAGTTACAGCTTCTTGGTTTGCTCAAAGACGCTATCAGAAACAGCCCTGGCACATACTGTACAAACATACAATAAAAACTCATGAACGAACAAGATTTTTAAAACTAGGCTGGATGTTCTAGCATCCACTTTAGCTGAGTCAACCCATACCAAGTTCATTGATAGATTTTCCAAGTTGTTTCCTTCTGGATATTATTCCTCACAGAGCAACCAATGCTGCACTGCACTACAAGCATATCCAGCTCACCAGTGTGACCTCTTTTTTCCCGCAGACTCCTGCTCAGCAGCGAAAGGACTGTGCAGATCCCTCTGGGACAGAGCGTGGTGTAAAAGAAATCCACACATGGGCCAACAACACAAAGGAGCTGTCAAAACGTTTTAAAATAAAGGCAAGCTGACAGTTACACAACAAAACAAGCATCGTCATTCAAAGGCTCCCACACGTAAACACCCAAACATACTCACAGAAACAGACAAAACGTCTGAAGATGCCCTCAGATGACTTCAAAAAATCAAAGCTTGACCCCTGTAAGCCACTCAAAAGTGGTTACGCTTTGGTGAATAATTAACACAGTGCCGTCTCAGCACATTACTTCTGGCTGAACGCCACCATCCTCACACACACAGTCACACCCATTCCGGTTACCTGCACTGTGATGTCTGCATCCTGAAAACCCATCCACGAGTGAGCGAGAGGGACCAACTTTCCCTCCTCCTCCTCGTCTTCCTCTCCACCCCTCCCCTCGCTCTTTCTCCTCACTGCGGCTGCGCCCTACTGGAAGGCCAGCAGGAACATCAGCACTACGTTGATGATGACCAGCAACATCATGATGACGAACACCACCACCTTCTGGGCCTCCGGGCTGAGGTTGCACCGCAACAGGAAGTGAGTCAGGCCCAGCCGCGATGTCGTTCGCTGGCCTCCGCGAGCCATGGCGCCGGGAACCCCCTCGCCTAGAGGTCTGTGCGCGAACGCTCGACGGCACACGATTTGCCGACCGGATCCGCTCTGCGTTCTCGGTGAAACGTGAAGGGGAGGGGGAAGAGCCTCCACGTCCACAGTTAACTGCTCACTTCCTTTCCGCTCCCTTCTCGTTCTTTCTCTCTTTCTCTCGCGCGTGCACTATCTTCCTCCTCCTCGTCCCTCACTCCCCTCGATTCTTTCCCCGCGCACTGCTGATGTCAGGAGCAGGGGTGGATGTGTCTCTCCGCCTCCATGTATTCTTCGTCTTCTATTCTTTTTTTGTGTCTGATTTTCTCCTTCTGTGCTCCCTTTCACTGCCTCCCCCTCGTTCTCGTTCTCGTCCCTCGTCCTCCTACTTCGCTTAAACACACTGCTGTGCTAATTCCCTTGGATCTGATTAACGCACTTGAAATCCCTTGTCTTTTCACCGTCTCTTTTGCAAAACGCAAAGAGAAATGGTCGCTGCATCTGTGCTTAGCGGCTCTAGCAAAAATCAACCATCCATCTCCCTGAATTGACTTCTGTTTTTGCTCCTGTTTTTTTTTTTCCTCTTATCCTTCCCAGCCAATCGGCTGCTGGTGCTGTGAAGCGTATCCAGGATACCAGAGTAGCGGAGGCAGGCCTTTAGTGGTAGCAGGAGGGAGGCGGCAGTGGGGGGAGGGATGTGAGAGAATGCAGCATAATACATCCTTTCTATCCTGGCGCTTCTCCATTGGCCGAGCCGGCCGCCCATCAGCCGCACTTCCCATGTAAAACCGAGCACGTCCACCTCGTCTTCTCCAGTGATGGTAATGTTGCTGGAGATATTAATTAAAGACTGCATGAGGTGCCAAACACCTCTTGAGCTTTCATTTCCTGACCCTGGTGGGTGTCAGTGAGGTAGGATTAATGCAGTCATCCTCACTCGTCGCGTTCCTGTGCATCAATTTGTGCACAGCTAATGGGATTAGTGAAGGCCTCTGATTTTACTAACCTGCTGCTCTCTCTCTCTTGGTCGCAGAGCCCCATCCCCACTGTCACAGTCACACAGTATGATACTTCCTTTTAAATCAGCAGCTGTGCCTTTTTGACACACACACACAAGCAAAACAATCACTCTCTCCAACACTGAAACAAGCCGTTCTCCCCACCACACAAAAAAATAACACTAAAATTAGATCAGTGGAAAACATATTTCAGTGAGAGCTGTACCTATGTAAAACTTTGTAGCAGGTTGCTGCTATGCAGTAGCTAAGGTGTTCTAGATGTTTTAGGGTTTTGCTATGCTTTGATAAGGTGTTCTGGGTGGTTGCACTGCAAAACGGCTAACAATCAGTATTTTCATCTTGTTTCTAGTAAAAATATTTTTAAGGTAACTAGATGTTATTTACACTGAGTGAAAATAGCATTTTTTTGTGATAAATTCAAATAGCAATAAATTCTATTTACAGTGAGTGAAAATAACAGTATTTTTAGCGATATGCTATTTACACTATGTTAAAGGAGTCATCGGATGCCCATTTTCCATAAGTTCATATGATTCTTTAGGGTCTTAATGAAAAGTCTATAATATACTTTGGTTAAAAATTCTTAGTAGTGTAAAAAAAAACACCCTTTTACCTTGTCAAAATCTGCTCTGCAAAAAATCAACTCATTTTATTGCATGGTCCCTGTAAATCCAAATAAGCTCTGCTAGCCCCGCCCCTCTCTGAGTGGGACTATGAGCTGTAATGTTTACTTTAGCCGCATTTATCGGCGAAACTTGCCAACAAGAACATTATATATGCTGTGGGTGAAGCTGCATCATGAATGATTCGCACAAACATAAATGCATATGTAGATCGGGATCGGTGCTTTCCTTTTAAAAACGAAAATAGCGTTATCCTCTGCCTCTTCAGCAGCTCAGATGTCAGGAGTAAATGACGACTGCTATGTTCATTATTACATCCAACAACAGAACACCTCAATCGCTCAATTAGAGTCTTCCCCTACACCTGAGTCAACACAATGGCGATCGTATTCGAACTGTTTCAGCTTGGTGAGGGCGGGTCTAAGGTAAGGCTTTCATGTCAATCAACTGTGTGGTCACACCGACAAGAAGCTGAGAATGACCTGATTTTAAAAAGGGGATGTTACTTTTAAAAAACCACTGGATGGATTTTCATCATTGTAGGTTGGATGTGTACACAAACTGCCAACACACATTAATGTTCAAACAACATTTTGACCCCTTTAAAATAGCAGAATGTTCTGCTATTTATACTACTTACTGCAAATAGTGGCAATTTTCTGCACCTGTATTGTAGTTCATTATAAAACAGTATGTAATAATAAAATATAAAGTGTAAATTATAATTTTAATTCCAGTTATTACAGTAAATAGATGCCACCTTATTGGGACAATAAAGCAAAAGAGATTTGAAAAGGGAGAGAAAAAAAGTTTGGCAAAAGGCGGATTCTAACTATTTACACATATAGGCATTCCGTATTATTACATATCTCAAATATCTTTGAAACAATAAAATCTTACATTACAAGCAAAATATGTGCAGTGAATTTATTTATTTTTATTTTATTTATTTAAAAATGTACTTTATTTCTATTTTCTCAAGCTTATTGTTTTTTTTTAGTCAGCATGAAATAGGACATTTAATTTTAATCTACTATATTTTCTAAATGCATATTACTGATTTAACTGTAAACATTTTGCCTGTGCATGTTTTATTTTACAAATTTTGACCTTGTAATTTCTTGTAACTTCTCCAGTCATTTAGTCCACTTCACAGATTTCTTACAACCGACTACAAGCTTTCATTCATATCTGCTTCCATCCAGTCAACAAACAATGGATAGAAGTCTCATCCTAAATTTTTTTTTTTTTTTTTACAATAATCTATTTTACTCAGATGTATATCACAATACAGAAAAAAGGTCTGTTCCTACTTCCGATTTATTAACGTTTTATGCTTTAACAATAAAAGGGGTCATCTGATGCCCATTTTCCACAAGTTGATATAATTCTTTAGGGTCTTAATAAAAAGTCTATAACATGCTTTGGTTAAAAATTCTCAATAGTAGGGTAAAAAAATATCCTATTTACCTGGTCAAAATCAGCTCTGTTCACAACAACCTGTTTTGTTGCATTTCCCTTTAAATGCTAATAAGCTGTACTGACCCCGCCCCTCTCTTCCGTGGGGTGACAAGCCGTACTGTTTACTTTAGCCACATTTAGCTGCATTTAGCCATGGAACTCGCAAAAAATCATAAAAGAACCCTGATATTCATTCCTTCTGTAGGTAAAGCTGGATCACAAATGATTTGTGAACATAGATGCATTTAATTAGATCGGAGGGTGCATTCCTTTCAAAAACAAATGTAATCCACTGCATATTCACTGGCTCAGATGTCGGGAGTAAATGACACCGGTATGTTCATTATTACATCCAATAACAAAACACCTCAATCGCTTAGGACCCATTCTTGTCTACACCTGCACCGGAGTCGACACAATGGCGGACTGCTGACACTTCACTCAGGGTGGGTCTAAGGTAGGAGCGGCCTTGGTCTGTGTGGAGGTAGTATTTATAAAGATAAAAAAAAAAAAACCCTGGGTGGATTTTTATCATTATAGTATGGATGCATACACACATTAAACAACATAAAAGTGAATTCTGCATCCGATGACCCCTTTAAGGTCCAGTTCTCGCTATTAACTAACTATTAACTATGACTTTTGCCTCAATAAACTCCTAATTGCTGCCGATTAAAGGTGATATATCATGAAAATCTGACTTTTCTGTGTTTAAGTGCTTTAATCGGGTCCTCAGTGCATCTATTTTTTTATTTACTGTATATTAGCTGCTGCCACACAGATCTAATATAAGCATGCAATTTCTTTCCAAGCTGTTTACCTCCACAGGCACAGTCAACTTTTTTTGCAAGTAATTTGTGTTTTTAACATAAACTTGTGTGTATTTGACAGTTTAAGCGCAATAAGACATGAAAGAAAACTAGTGTAGTACTCACATGCTGTGACAGACGCTTTCTGTGTGCATGCTTCGGATATGTGCACTCAGAAAAATATGGTTGTGCAGAATATGTGCTTTATAAGTAGTAATAAACAGCTAATAAGCTAGTAATATCCATACAACAAGCAACTAGGTAATAGTGAGAATTGGTACCTATACTAAAGTTTTACCAATAATCTGTATTTAAAAAATACAAAAAAGAAAATATTTATTTGCGGTGTACTAGGCTACTATGGATGTTTGGTTTGGGGCCCAAATCTCTACTGGTGTTTACCTCCCCAAACTGGTGCCTAATATTCAGGCTGGAATAACTGGCTAAACACAGACCCCAAAAGCTGGCCGGTTTTAAACCAGAAAATACTGAGGGGTTATATTCTGGTCCCTAAACATGGCTCAGGTGCCTTCCATGATGCAAGCTTAGATCTCCAGATGAAAATTATTATGATCATGATTCGAGGTGCTGTATCATTCATGTCTGTAGCACAAAGGGTGCAGGATATTTAATGCTAGTTGTTGACTAGTGTTTACTAAAACAACTGTAAGTAAATTTAATACTAAGGGATGTTCAAATGTCTGAGCAATACTACAGTGATCCCTGTCTTAGCTCCCTATTAAAACAATGACACTTTAATTTCCCTGTTTATCATTTACTGGATGGTTTACCAGGACAGAAGGGCTAAAAACAATAACAACAGCATCAGCACAGGGCTTCTCTGCAGCTCAGTGCATCCCAAGCTCCCAGAGGCCCAGCTGTTGATTAGATTTTTCTGCTGTTTCTAACTAAAATGCTGAGAGGAGTAACTGAGTGGTATTCGAAAATGATACCAAACAGTCATAAATCAAACTCTGACACTCTGCATATTCTTTGAAATTCTTTGTAGAAAACAGCATCTTCCTACAACACGGATTGATCTTCAGTCATGCTGAAGATGATGGGAGAAGTACAGTGGCAGCAGGTCATTCTGCTAGTTTCAGGCCTCAGGAGAGGAACAGATGGGTAGCAGACTTTTAAATAACAGTGACTGAATTCCAACATGTATAATGACTGAATCAAGGGCACAGCTACATACAGGTTCAAAACTAAAGTGGTGCCTTGATTGCCTGTCTGAAACTAGTTATCTTCATATGAAATTCTATTTTGGCTCTGTAAGGCCGTAAGGTTTTCAGCACAGATTACCGGCCCTTTAAGTGTTGGAAGGAACATGTTTCTATGAATATCTCACCATGGACAGAGAAACAGAAGCACAATCTGTGAACACAAACAAACAGTAACACGTAGACAGCCTGCATGTTCTACCTCATTTATGGCCAGCTGCTCTCCTCCTCCTCCTCCTGGGTGTCCGAATCGGTTGGAGGAGCTGCGAAACTCATTGTACAGGTCATCTTCACTCCCCACTTCATCCGCAAGGCCAGACTTATCCTGCGGTCCATCGGTTATCACCAAGGCTGAAAAATAAAGCACAAAATTGTCAACTGCAACGTTCGGGGTCTAGCTCAAATACAGATTCAACTTAGTCTTGTTATAATGTTGTTGATAAACTTAAAGTATTCAAAGGACACTAAGTTTGAATCACGATAAATAAATTGTCATTTCACATTAAAATACTCAAAAGTATTAGAAGTTGTATATGATATGTTTACAGTGTATTATAAATTAATAGTTTTTGTTTTGCTGGCCAATATGACAGTGGACTTTGAGTTAAGTAATGGCATATGACTGAACAAAAAAATTCTTCAATGCAGTAGCCTTTGACTGGTCATGTTATCTCAAGATGGTGCCTTCACTGACTGTGTGGAATAAAATGGCTTTTTATAGGCCAGGTGGTTTTCAAACTGGGGTCCAGGGACCCACAGGAAGCCACAAGGGGGTGCTAGGGATACCATTTAAAATAAAATAAAATAAAACTAAATTAAATAAAATGTATTTTAGTTAAAAAAATATTAAAATACACATTACAATAACTGCAATTTAAAATAATTAAATTAGATTTAAAAAAAAATAATTGAATTAAAAATAAAATAATAAAACACAATACTAAATAAAAAAATAATTAGAAAATTACATAAAATATAAATGTATATAAATATAAAATAATAAAATTAAATAAATTAAAAAGACATTTTTTAATTAAATTAAATAATTAAATACAATTTGATTAAATTAAATAAATAATAAAATAAAATATCAATATTAAATAAAATAATTGTAATTGTAAAAAAATGTGTTAAATAATGAAATAAAATTAGGTTAAATAAAAAATGTAATTAAATGTAAAATAAAATTGAAAATAATATAAAATATAACATAATACAATTAATTAATCAATTAAAATGAAATTACAAAATTTAATTTAATTAAAAATAATAACATAAATAAAATAACATACAGAATTAAAAAATTATTTTACTGTTTCATTCTGCTTTCTAGAAAACTGGCTGAACTATTTAACTATACTCTCCATAACACAAAAAAAAATATTTGGCAGATATATTTGCTAAATATTTTGCTTTAGCCAATGCCAATATAAATTTAAGCAAACAATGTGTGTATTTATATTAATATTACAAATATTAAAATCATTTAAGAAAAGGGGTCTCTCCTAAGGCTATCGTCATATTTGAAGTCTTTGATAGGAATAACAATAAAACTTATTGTTCTAGGACCCTGATATCAATTTTAAACATTTGTCAGAAGAGCAAAATTTTAAGTATGCAGATTTACTGTATATTTTTTGTCCAAGCTCCAGATTTAGCATCTAACCGATCTCCCAGTCAACCGATGACAAAATTCAAATGTTTACCACAGGAAGCCTAAAGTTACACAACCATTTCCCCAGCCAGGAAATGTAATGACCTCCACTTATATGGCCACACTTGATAAGAGGATTAATCCACTAATTAGCAGTTTGAATATTTGATTAGCTGCATGTTGTTAACACTTGGCTGATACATACTGAGAGAACATGGCTCACACACCACAAAGACCAACATTGCATCACATTAAACAGCCAGTCACATTGCTTTTTTCTATGTAAACATGCCCTAGACAGACATTTTTGACCACTGCATTGCATCTCTCACTTTTTACAGTATGTCAAGCATGATTCTAAAAACACTATGCAAAGTGCAACTTCTCACACTTGCACTCTTTTTATTCCACTACTGAGCAAAAACACATTCTACACTCTTTAAAATAAAAATGCTTTAAAAGGTTCTTCAAAACGATGCCATAAAAGAACCATTTTTGGTTCAACAAAGAACCATTCAGTCAAAGGTTCTTTAAAGAACCATCTCTTTCTTACCTTGTTATAATATGAAGAACATTTTTTCAGTGTAAGTGAATGGCCCCTAAGGTGTTCACACATAAACATCTGACCTAGAATCCTTTGTCCCTTTAAAAATGTACCGTCCATGCCATATTCAAAAACGTGACGTTCGACAAACGTCAAAGGAAACTAATAGTGACGAGCAACAGAAAAATGTCTCATGCATCATGTGATTCCCAATAAACACAAAGAACTGTTCTGTGCCAGCTTCTGATTTGTATCTCGCTCAAATTTTCTTTAGAAAGTGTCCAAAGCACTTGTCACCAAAACTGAAAACACATCCAGCACAAAGCTCCAAAACAAAAGCTTTCTTAACAAACCAGCGGTTTTAAGATTGTTAGCAGACACTCAGGGGAACCATAACAACAAGCTTGCAGTTTCTATAACTTTCACTTTTGAGCCAACAGTGTGACCAAAATGCTCCAATAAAATTCTGGTGAGATGTTTATTGGCTCCACAGTGGTGCATTAATGTGCCCTTTCATGCGTTTGCTGTTTAAAACACTGGAAACACTCTCTGCTGCTATAGCTGGCTGCCTTCGACGGGATTGCTATTATTTATTAGTGTGCAGTAAACCAGTGAGGAACAGTAGACCTGGCCAAGGATCTCTCTTCCTGTCTCATTCATAATAAATGGATGGGAGAGAATGGACTCAAATTTACACCCCTTTGAAAGACCCATTGTTCTAGTGATGCATGAGAGGACAGTCCGTGAAATTGAGGTAAATGAGAATGCTGCTTTATATCGTGAAGATGTAATTGAGAATGTAATCTGCATTGAAACTGGTGAGAGTTGCTTTTTTGGGGGTGGAAAAAACTCTAAAAACACAGCAGATTTGCTGTCATTATGAGAAAGGCTGTCTGTACGTGTGAAAATTTATCTGGTAATCCTGTTATGCTCTTCTATGTAGGTTAATTGTGGAGCCAGTGGATTGATTAGAGAGACGGACAAGCGAATCAAATCGTCCTGATTTGTTTATAGGCTGTTAAGCGTGGCCCACAGCATTCAGCAACGCGACAGCACATGTCAGCAGAGTTCAGCGTTTCCAGGGCCACATGGGCTGATGATATCAAATATAGTTCACTCAGAGCCTGAAGTCAGACGGTCACAGTGGGGTAACCCAAACAATCCTGTCTAGGACAGCCCCCATAACTGCGTCCATGTGCAACAGGGAATGTTTTGATTGTGTTATTGCCTTCAGATTTAAATCAGGACAGGGTTTGGGTTTGTTTTCAACATTTTGGGAGATGTTGTTGCACAGATGTGAAGGAGGTTTTGGATGGAAAATCAGTGAGGAGACTTTTACTGCATAAACATGAGACATTCTCAATGCAAACTCATGTGAAATACTCGACATTTTTCAAACTTAAAAGCCTTATTTGTATAAATGTGTTGCATTTACATTTCTGGCTGCAGTTAAAGAGTCATATTCTGGGTTTAGTAGATGTTAAACTCAATCAACAGCATTTGTGGAATAATGTTGAATTAATTTTGAATTATCCCTCCTTTTCTTAAAAGCAATCCTGGGATAACGTGAGGCACTTACTTTGTACTTACTTAGTAAACAGGGCCAATCCATTAAATGTATTAATTTCAATAGTATACAGTTGAGGTGAAAAATGTACATACATGTTATTTTTTATTTAGTACTGACCTGAATAATATATTTCACATAAAAGACGTTTACATATAGTCCACAAGAGAAAATAATAGTTGAATTTTAAAAAATGACTCAGAAGTTTCCACACGCTTGATTCTTAATACTATGTTGTAGGGATGGCTCGATACCACAATTTTGACTTCGGTACGATACTAGGATCTAATACCTTGGTATCGATACTAAATCGATACCACAGGTAAAAAAAAAAAAAAAAGGAAACAGGCAAATATAGGTGAATTGAAAACAGTTTTATTAAACACAGTGCTTGAAACTCTATGAACAACTGTGCAAAGAAATTGTTACAAAAAAAAAAATAAAAACTACAATTTTGATTTTAGAAGAAACTGAAACTGAAGAAAACTGAAGAGATCTAATTAAAATAAAGTAATCTCTTAATATATTTTTAGTCTTTATCACAAAGAAAATGTGAATGCAACCAGAATGCAACAACAACAAAAAACCCTACAGGGTAGAGGATACAGGTTGGATTGTGATTTTGGGACTGAATAAAATGGGTTCACATCTACATATCTTTGCAGTCTTTTTTTTTTTTTTTGCTAGCTCCTTTGATAGCTGCAGATTTTTGGACAGGAAAACTAATGTGTCGCAGCGCTTGCAGACTGGTGCATTGAGGTCTGTGGGTTCACCCTTTTCATCAGTTTTGTAGGCAAAGTGATGCCATATTTCAGTTCTACCACTCTCGTTATTTATTCATTTCGGACGTGTAGAGCGCGTTTCATCGGTGTGATCCATCGCCGTTTGTTATCATGCTTGCCGGTTTTACGCCAGACACACTGCCGCATAGTGGTGAAAATCAGAACAGCGGATGAAATACCGAACAGAGCAAACTTTTGATATTGTACCGTTTGAAAAATAATAAATACCAGTATTTTCACAGTACCGGTATACCGCACATCCCTACTATGTTGTTACCTGAATGATCCACAGCTGTTTTTTTGTTTAGTGATAGTTGTTCGTAAGTTTCTTGTTTGTCCTGAACAGTTAAACTGCCCGCTGTTCTTCAGAAAAAATCATTCAGGTCCCACAAATTCTTTGGTTTTTCAGCATTTTTGTGTATTTAAATCCTTTCCAACAATGACTGTATGATTTTGAGATCCATCTTTTCACACTAAGGACAACTGAGAGACTCATATGCAGCTATTACAGAAAGTTCAAACGCTCACTGATGCTCCAGAAGGAAAAACAATGCATTAAGAGCCAGGGGTGTAAACTTTTGAACAGAATATACATGTTTCTTATTTTGCCTAAATATCATCTATTTTCATTTAGTACTGCCCTCCAGAAGCTACAGAAGATACTTACATGTTTTCCAGATGACAAAATAAGTTAAATTTATCCTGATCTTCAAAAAATTCAAATTCAAAAAGTTTTCACCCCCAGCTCCTAATGCTTTGTGTTTACTTCTGGAGCATCAGTGAGCAATTGAATTGTCTGTAATAGCTGCATATAAGTTCCTTAGTTGTCCTCAGTGTAAAAAATGGATCTCAAAATCATACAGTCCTTGTTGGAAAGGGTTCAAATACAAAAAATGCTGAAAAACCAAAGAATTTGTGGGACCTGACGGATTTTTCTGAAGAACAGTGGGCAGTTTAACTGTTCAAGACAAACAAGGGACTCACGAACAACTATCACTAACAAACAAACAAACAAACAAACAAAACGCTGTGGATCATTCAGGTAACACAGTATTAAGAACATGCTTTTTGTATGATCCCTCTTAAAATGACAACATAATCCTTATAAGGACTGTAAAATTATTATGTAAACAGCTTCACAGTTTAAATAATACATTTTAGCAATGCAGGGGAAGTGCTTTTCTAATTTTTTTAAGCTTTTAAATCCTCCAAAATTGCCCCATTTACTTCCATTGTAAGTATCTCACCATGACCTTGGTTTTTGCTTTTCTTAAGTGTCTAAATCTTTTTTTATATTAATCAACAATACTATAAATGCTGTCTATTGAGTGTAACTTGTTTTAAACCTGTAATATTCCCATAATTTAAAAAGAAAACTGCTTTTTGAGTACAGTGCATAAAGAACTCTAGTATGTGGTCTAGAATCAGTCCCTGAAAAGCATAATAACTGTGACCATCCACACACCTGAGCGTGTTAACTAGTGCATGTTTTTATCCAGTT
Organism: Garra rufa; assembly: GCF_049309525.1. Classification (NCBI taxonomy): domain Eukaryota; kingdom Metazoa; phylum Chordata; class Actinopteri; order Cypriniformes; family Cyprinidae; genus Garra; species Garra rufa. The sequence goes on from NC_133370.1 coordinate 32,384,892, forward strand.
TACCATGTTAGGGCCCATGCATGAACAAACACACATATATACATTTATATCTTTATATGTGATTCTTGATCTGCTGAGGGTAATATAAGGACTGGATCAAATAGGCAGGACTGTGAATGCGCACTGACCTGCTTCCTTACAAGTCCACATCCTCAGATAAAGTCACCCGACCGCACAAATTCACCTCAGAGCCATCTAGATGAAGACTTCCACTCAGCCTAATCCACGTGCACTTTAAAGATTAAGGCCTAGTTCTAAAATGACACTAACTTCCTTTATATCAGTCAACAAAACCTACAAAGTGCATTAGTTAGTGGCAAACACAGAAGAACTAACATAAAAGATTGAGAGAAGATAGGAAATAGTCCCTTCACCTCAAAGATCATGTCAGCATTTTGGAATTTTTTTTCTTTACTGGTTTCCCTTACTGGTCAACTTTTTTTTATTTTCTTTTTTCCTATTCATCTAAAAGCCAAGTCAAGTCTCAAATCCATTTTGCTAATTATGTTCAATATGCTGCAAATTAGTTTTACAAACCCTATTGCAGAACAATTTATTTGTATTATTTCTTAATTTCCTTGTTCAAAAATTGCAATACTTGTATAGTAGTTTATTAATTATTCAATAAGTCAATAAGAGAGGGGCCCTTCACCTCAAAAAAACCTTGAGGAACTTGTAAGTAAGTTTTTTTTCTTTCGGTAATTGACCTAATACCTGCATTTAGAAGAGAGGTTTGCTCTTACAATAAAAGCAACCATACTGATGCATGATAAATGTATAATGTACATTATGGCCCTGTCCCAAATGGCTCATTTTATGTGGAGTTGTGGTCTCGTAACCTTTGCTCATGCCTATCTGTGAAGTCCAACAATACCGCATGGTGTCCCATTAATGATTTTATGGCTCAAATGGTTGCTCGCAAGTGCCCCCTTTGTGGCCACGATGCAAGGTCCACACTGGGACTTCAGAAAGTTTAACTACTCAGCAGTCCATGGCATTACATCATCAAAATGAGGATTCAGAGGGGGACAAAAAGGGCTAATTTGTGACAAGACCAATGTATAATGTACATACTTAAAGGTATAGTTCACTCAAAATATATAATTTTGTGATTGTTGACACACCCTTACTTTTGTAACCCTCAATTATTTTAATCTATGGAACACAAAATGTGACCCTGGTCCACAAAACCAGTCTTAAAGGAGTAGTTCACTTTCAGAACAGAAATTTACAGATAATGTACTCACCCCCTCATCCAAGATGTTCATGTCGTTCTTTCTTTAGTCGTAAAGAAATTATGTTTTTAGAGTAAAACATTTCAGGATTTCTCTCCATATAATGGACTTCTATGGTGCCCCGAGTTTGAACTTCCAAAATGCAGCTTCAAAGGTCTCTAAACGATCACAGCCGAGGAAAAACAATTTCTTTACGACTGAAGAAAGAATGACATAAACATCTTGGATGACAAGGGGGTGAGTACATCATCTGTAAATTCTTGTTCTGAAAGTGAACTACTCCTTTAAGTAGCATGGGTATATTTGTAGCAATAGCCAAAAATACATTGTATGGGTCAAAATTATTGATTTGTCTTTTTTGCCAAAAATCATTATGATATGATGAAGGTATTTTGTCAAATTAATTATATCAAAACTTAAGTTTTGATCGGTAATATGCATTGCTAAGAACTTCATTTGGACAACATTAAAGGTAATTTTCTCAGTATTTTGATTTTTTTTTTTTTTTTTTTTTGCACCCTCAGATTCCAGATTTTCAAATAGTTGTATCTCGGCCAATTATTTGGCCTGTCCTAACAAACTATACATCAGTGGAAAGCTTATTTATTCAACAGATGATTTATAAATCTAAATTTAAAAAAAAATGACTGGTTTTGTGGTCCAGGGTCATAAAATCATAAATCAAAAATCACAAAATAAAATAAGTGTTAAGTTTTAAAATTACTAAAAAAAAAAAAAAAAAAAAAAAAAATAAAAAATTTTACAAAAGCACATTACAAATTAAACTAAAATTTAAATTGAAAACTGCAAATATACAAATAAAACATAATTTAAAATAATGATAAATTCTGCAATAGTACCTAAATAACATTAAAATAACAAAGCAGCAACATGTCAGCTTTCATGTTTCACAGAAGAAAGTCAGTCATACATCTTTTGAAACAACATGAGGGTGATTAATTGAAGACAGAATGATCATTTTTGGGTGAACTGTCCCTTTAATGCATCCCAGCAGTCCTTGAGCAGCTAATATACAGACACTGCAAACATTGTCTATGACCATAGCCACAATTTTTGACCTATAGCAATAAATAAAGATTTTATTTCATATTGATTGCACACTCTTCCTAACAGAGTTCGATCAATGCAACACCGTGTCTTTTTTGCATTCGAGTGCGACAGAGTTCACAAAGCAGGCAAACTCAGTGTAATACACTTTAAAGAGCTGGTTTAGAAGCTGGCTTTGAGTGGCACAGAGATCAATGTAGATCTATAAGCCCAAAGGGCCCTTCTAGAAAAAAAACTCATCAGCTCATGTTCACATGACTGTCTCAATTTTAACACCCCAACGGTGTCCTACATTTACTTTAAACAACAGACAGCATCAAATCAATTAGATTTCCTTGTGATTACAAATGTCTGTGTTTTAATCTTTGACAGTAGCAGATTCTAAACGACTGATAAGGTACATTAACTTTAATTAACCTTATGCGTAGGTGTACTGCAGCATCTGAAACAAATGTGCGAGACAGGGAGCTCCGCCTTTATAACAGCAACATGTGTTTGATTCAAATTCAGATCAGAGCTCTGAGCAGCAAAACGTCCCAGAGCTGTCAAAGCCTGCCAGGAGTAATGATTCTGTGTTTAAGTAAATCAAACACATTACCACTGCTTTACAATGTGAAAAACTCACAAACCACTGATCTTACTACCCACATATTGTTGATATCAGAGCTGCAGGACCTGAGGCAAATCAGTGTCCATTTGCACATGTAGCCTACTTCCGTGAGATGGCTTTAATGAGTTTCTCCGAACACTAGTGGCTCATGGCTAATCCGCAAAGCACACGGGTCAGCTTGGCCAATGTAAAATGGATGAAATGATTGTACGGTGGGCAACAACACAGATGGGGCAAAAAATAAAATCAGCTAACCAAGCACTAAATGTGCTTCATTTTCAAATATAAGTGCTGATATTTGCACACACCATGATATGAGGCTAGCATGGACCACTGGAACAGATGTTGGTTTCTGAGTGGAGAGTTTAAAGGAGTAGTTTAAAGAGATAGTTCAGACAAAAGAAGATATTTTGAATAATGTTGTTCACCAAAGAGCTACCAGCAATGAATATGTTTGTCATATATGTTTGGAACAACTTGAGGGTGAGTAAATGATGACTTTTGGGTGAAACTCTTTAAACGAATAACCAGCTGAAGCTTCTTGTTATTCTCCCATTAATTGTGTTTATTATTTGATTAAAAGACTGTTTGAGCATCTCGCCGTGTGCTTCATCAAAGCCACCTGCCCATGACAGAATACAGAATCAAACAAAGACTCAAAGACAGTTTGAGCAGAAAGAAAACAGCCTGAAAATCATCTACTCTTCTCCTTTCAACAGAGGGGTAGGCATCTGGAGCAATATGTAGAATAGTTCTTGGAGTGTTACCATCAGGTGAGCTGGATTAGTCATATGCACAATACTTGTTTTCGGGAGGGACTGGATGACGAATCAGTATCAGTATCAGTATCTGTCTCCCGATAAATGCAACTCTTCATTGATGGAATATATTAATTATGTCCTCTGGCTGAATGATTCAGATTTCATTATTAAGAAAATGAATGAGTACATTCCCTGCTGTCATCCAATCCCATCTCAAAAATGTTCAGGCACTCCAGCAAACCCAGAGCCTGCATCCAAGGCTTCCACACCCCTTACCATCAGGACCTCCAATCCAAAGTCTACTCCAGACTGTGCTCAAGATTTCCCGAGTCCACTCCAGAGAGAGAAGTTCCCGAGTCCAGTCAAGAAAGTGAAGTTCCCAAGTCCACTCCAGAGAGAGAAGTTCCAGAGTCCACTCCAGAGAATGAAGTTCCCGAGTCAAACTCCTGAGAGAGAAGTTACAGAGTCCTAGAGAAAGCTGTTTCCAAGTTGGCTCCAGCCCCTGAGCACAGTCCAGTGTTGGTTCCAGCCCCTGAGTCCACACCAGAGCCCGCTCCAGCCCTTCTTCTCCAGAGCTCGCTCATGGCCCAGAGCTCAGCCAGGAGTCCATTCACGCCCCAGAGCCCAGCTTGGTGTTCGCCTGATCCAACGATCGTTCAGCCAGAAATTCTCTAATGGCTCTAGCTTTTATGTGTAGTCATTCCTAAAGTTAAGGTTCTTAAATCCATTGTCTTCTGATCCTTCGTTACAGCCACGGAGACTGTTTCTAACTCCAGTGTCTCTGGCTCCTTTGTCATGGCCATAGAGGCTGTTCCTAACTCCAGCGTCTTCTACTCCTTAGAGCTGGCCGTTTCCAGTTCCTGTGTTCCATGTGTCCCTACCTTCTTTGTCACAGGCAAATCTATCAATTTATCTTTATCTATGAAGACTCTATGAATCTATGAATATGCTGATACCAGCGCCTCCCTGGCTACCTGAGCTACCAGCTCTTCCATGGCTCCCTGCATGGTCAGCACCTCCCTGGCTACCTGAGCTACAGGCTTCTCCATGCACTACTGGAACCTCCCTGGCTACCTGACCTACCGGCTCTTCCCTTGTTTCCTGCATGGCCAGTACCTCCCTGGCTACTGGCTCTTTCCTGGCATTCCTGCACTGCCAGTACCTCCCTTGTTCCCTGAGCTTCTCCCTAGCTCTCTACTCTGCTGGCACCTCCCTGGCTCCTCCCTAGATCTCTACTATGCTGGCACCTCCCTGGCTACCTGAGCTACCAGCTCTTCCCTGGTTTCCTGCATGGCCAGCACCTCCCTGACTACTGGCTCTTTCCTGGCTCTCTGCACTACCAGTACCTCCCTTGTTCCCTGAGCTACCATCACCACCCTGGCTCCCCGTGTTGCCAGTGCCACCCTGGAGGAGGATCCCTAGCCTGCCGGTACCGCCCTGATGAACTTCCCATGACCTACCACTATTCCAGGTGGCCCGCCCTCCCTCCTCGTTTGGACACCTTTTGGCACAAGGTTGCACCTTCTGGAAGGGAGAAGTAATGACAGGGTAATTTTCCATTTTTTCTTATGCCAGGTTCACACTGCATGTTTTTTAAAGTCAGCAGATCGCTGGTCTTGTTACACTGTACGAATGTCTGGGGTATTGCAAACTGCGCTGTTGTGTGCACACTGCATGACGGATCAGTGATGGGAGGTCACATATTGCACAACTTTTCAATAGGAAGAATCACAGACATTTCTGCATTGTCTACAAACTATGTTTCACAACCAAACACCTGCAGGAATAATATGGGAAATAGCATAAAATCATGAGAATGTATTTGTTTCTGTCAAAAATGGTAGCCCTGTATCTGCTTTCTCATTGACTGTAGGTTTTTGACAATGTCATTTCCAGTAAATCACAGACAGGTCCAGATATTTAGTCAGCACGTCTCTCAGATTGCGTTTTTGATAACACGCAATTGTCACTTGTGTAAACAAGCCCCAATTTTCCAATTTCCAAAAAAAATGTCGAGGAGTGAAAATGCTGTTTTCCTTTGACCTAGAGTATTTCATTCATCCGATTCACCTGTTACCTTGCAAATTAGAGTGATTCCTCAAGAATTACATGACACTTAAGACTCAAGTAATGGCTACAAAAAAAAAAAGTCACAATATTACTGTTTTTACTGTATTTCGAATCCAATAAATGCAACATTGGTGAGCGTAAGAGACTTCTTTTAAAAACATTTAAAAATCGTACACAAGTTATGATGATAAATGAATGAACGAAAGAACATTTTAGTTAGTCAAACATATGTTTGGACTGATAGACGATATATTTAAAAGGAAAAATGAAGTTAGCTAATCACTTAACCGCAGATAAGCACTCATGATGAAGAGTTATGCTAAGAGTGTCTGACCAAAGAAAGATAGCGTGTGAGTCACAGATAAGATCCTCATTGGAAAACATTCAGCCCAGTGGAGTCTGACATTCCCTACGTATCAGAGAAGAGACAGCCGTCCCTGTGAGGAACCTCACCGTCACATCCAGTCTAAGAGTATTACACTCACTCCACACCAGAGTCATCTGACAAATGTGTCTGCTGTGAACCTGACATTCGAAATAAGAGCCTGGTACCAAAAGTTTATCTTATTAGTTGATTTTGGGAATATAACTGACTGGATGAGCCACTTCAGACATTCATAAAATAAGTTATTTAATGTTTCTGGAGCATCAAATCTGCATATTAGAATGATTTCTGAAGGATCATGTGACACTGAAGACTTAATGGCTGCTGCAATTTGCCAGAAAAAAATAATTAATTGCATTTTGAAAACTATTTTAAAGAGTTTTTAAATTGTAATAATAATTCACAGTATTGCTGGTTAAAATATTTATTTTTTTTACCTTTTTTACATAAAACAAATGCAGCCAAACAAACTGATGCCAGACTTTTAAATGGTAGTGTACTGCATGTAAACATTCTAAACAATGTTTCTCCAATTCTGTATCAGACACAATACACATGCTAATTTGGTTTGTATAATACAATGCTACAAGGTAGCTGTGAAATTAGGCTTAAAGTGCTTCATACAAATTTCCTGAGAGGAAGCAGCCGTTAGGGCCTGTGCTAGGGCTAGAAAGGAGCAGCCGGTGCCTAGCACAGCTCAGAAAGGCGTTTCTGCTGGTGCCTGTCTGAGAACAGACTTGAGGAGCTGATAAGCTGTACTCACTGCAAACAGGCGCACATCATTAACTGACAAATTAAAGCTGCATGATATTCCTCACTATAAGCTGAAAAGGTCTGTGGCAAGATTACTGACGCACACTTAAGCTGCCAGGATAGTTTGATGGACTCCAGGCAGAGCGACGATGGGTGAGGAATTCTGGGTAAAGTGTTGCTCAGACAGTAAACAGAGGGCTGAGGTGAACATGGAGGGCATAGAGCCTTCATCTGGTTTTGTCTTCTTAGTGTTTAGTATACAAAGCATCAAGGTTAAGGCTGACTAGCTGATTACCTGCTAATTTGTACAATTACTATACTGTGCCCTCATTATGTGGAAATCTATGGAAACAAAGTATAGGCTCTACAATGTGTCCATTTTAAACTTTCTGTTTTAACAGAAAACATGGTAACCAAAGATGAGACCAAACTTAAAATGAATAACGGCTTGGTTTATTTTTAAGTACTTTTTAAATGTATTTAAATAATCTGCAACACTATAGTATAGGGACCAATTCTCACTGTTAACTAGTTGCTTATTAGCATGCCTATTAATAACACTGCTTATAAAACACATATTCCACATGATGATATTCTACATCCCTAAATCTTCCCAATACCTAAACTTAACAACAACCTTACTAACTATTTATAAGCAACAAATTAGAAGTTTATTAAGGCAAAAGTCATAGTTAATGATGAGAATTAGACCTTAAAATTAAGTGTGGCCAAATTAATTTATGTAAATTCCATAGTATCTGCAAAAATCTAGTAATTGTGAAAACAATTACATTTAAATTGGTTTAAAAGTATGAACATGGTTTATAGATGTATAACAAGCCAAATTCAGTTAGTTAAAATATATGAGATTAGTTTACATATAATAAATTTACTGTGTTTAATGTGTATTTAAATCTTAATAACTGAAGATATTTAAAATTTTGATTTATACCTGTGATCAAAGCTAATTTTTCTGAATTTAAATTAAATGCTAAATTTAAATGCTGTTCTTCTGAACTTTCTATTCAAAGAAACCTGAAAAAAATCCACTCTTTATGTTTTCAACATAATTAAAATATATTTATATATTTTTAACAGCAAATCAGAATATTAGAATGATTTCTGAAGCATCATGTGCCACTCAAGACTGGTGTAATTATGCTAAAACTGTAGTTTTGAAATCACAGGAATAAATTTCATTTTAAAACATATTCAAATAGAAAACAGTTATTCTAAATAGTAAAATATTTTCATATTTTACAGTTTTTGCTTTACTTTGGATCAAATTAATACAGCCTTGGTAACCAGAAAAGACTTCTTTAAAAAACATTAAAAATCTTACTGTTCAAAAACTTTTGACTGGTAGTGTAATCGCTCGATAAGCGCAATTTAAATACACAGATTTAATAGATATTAGCATATAGATGACCTCAAAGCTTACACACACAGATTAAAAGCCATAAAGGCCATGATTTCATTTAAAGTACATTAAAATAGGTTCAATTTTATTGGTAACTGAAAACATCAATTGAACTAAATTCATCAAAAAGAAAGCTTTGTCAATGTTTAGGAGTACACAAGTATATATGACCTCAAAGCTAACACACATGGACAAAAAGCCACAAAATTACAGTTATTGTTAACTGAAAGCATTATCAGTTTAGCAAATATACAAAAATAATATACAAACTATTGAACTTTGATCATATGAACTATGTGCTTCACCACATCAATGTTCAAGTCCTGTTCTTGGCTTTTCTTTATCTTTAACTTTTTTTATCTTACTTCCTTTTTTTCATCCTCAACCAGCAAAACTCTAGCCTTTACCCTCATTTGACTTTCTGGCAGACTGATGTCAATGCCACAGAAGTCTGGAACAGTAATCTGTATAGACTGCAGATTATTACTAGCCCTGAAAACAGGATCAAAGTTTATTAAATGACCCAAAACAGAGGGAGCAGTGTCTGGAATCCCTCCATGAAAATATGCCACAATGATTTCACAGCAGTGATGATGTCTCCCTCTATGCAGTGGCTATGAGAGATAGAATTAGGGTGGGAACATGACATCCTAAGGTTTTCTCACTTTTGTCTTCTTATAAAATCTGCTACTCTAAAACAGCTACAGTTTTCAGAATCCCCATCACAATAATGAGGTAGAACATAGGCATTAAAAAAGTTGCACTTGGGCCGTCTGGTTCAACAAAGTGTGATCTGTTTGAGAGCCAAGCTGAGGCGTTCACACAATGGCGAGAATTCCTCTGGTCAGTGCTGCGGTACGCTGTGGCCGTGTGGGCCTCAGCTCATTGTGGCTGTGGATGTAGCATCACACTGCAGTGCCGTTTCACCCACAGACTGAGCAAAATACCTCAAAGAGCGAAGCAACTGAGTCACAGTGGATACTGCAAACAAACACTGTGTATAGTAACATCAGTGATGACACAAAACTGATACAGCACAGTCTGATGCCATAGGCATAGGAAACAGAGGTTAAAGCTTAACTTAAAGCCTTTATGTATAATGCATTATAAAGGTATTCACATTATGTAATGCATTATATCTTTTCATATCTGTACCCAACGTTAAAATGCATTATGATATTTGAAGGTTTGTTTGTTATGTGGTTTAATGCATTATGCTTCATCATGCTTAAAGAGATGGAATTTCCCAAAAATGGAAATTCTGTCATTAATTACTAACGTCGAGTTGTTCCAAACCTGTAAGACCTTCATTCATCTTTGGAACATAAATTAAGATATTTTTTATTAAATCTGAGAGCTTTCTGACCCTGCATGGACAGAAATGCAACTATTTAGTTGTCACACTGACTATTTAAATGATGTCCTTACTACCTTTCTGGGCCTTGAATGTGTCAGTTACATTGCTGTCAATGCAGAGTCAGAACGCTCTTGGATGTCATCAAAAATATCTTAATTTGTGCTCCTAAGGTGAACAAAGTTCTTCTTAGTTAGGAAGAATATGAGGGTGAGTAATTAATAACTGAATTTTAATTTTTGGTTGTACTATCACTTTAAGAGAGTGCACAGTTATTCTTCATTTGTGTAACAGTGAATACGTAAGTATTAGAATGTATTACAACTGTGGATACAGTTACTCATAAGATCATACAATGTATTATAAGGTGCATTATAAGGCATGCTTAATTTATTAAAACTACTTCTATAATGTATTATATATAAAGGCTTTAAGTGTTACAAAAATCTCATATCAATTCCACAATTATCTCCATAAATATGGTTGGCAGTTATCAGTTCTCTTAGAGTGTTGCTATGTGGTTGCTAGGGTGTTCTTAGTGTGTTTTTCTGTGTTGCTGTGCAGTTTCTAGGGTGTTATGGTGGTTGCTATGCAGTTTTTAATAGTGTTCTGAGCAGGTTTTCCTATGTTACCATGTGGTTGCTGGGTGTTACAGAAGGTTGCTATGCAATTGCCAAAAGGGTAGCTATGGCTTGGGTTCCTCCTGCAGCATAAGTATGAGATTTTCTTATGATTGCGTTCCTGCCAAGTGACAATCACAAGTCTGAATTCTCTAAATTCTTCACCTTTTTTTAACAAGTTGCATGATTTGAGGTATTATTCCTGTAAGCAGCACAAATGGTATAAAGCAAAGTGAGAAATAGGGGGAATATTTATAATTTTCATTATTTTAACAAGTACCATATAGCCAATTTAAAAGTGTAATTCACCCCAAAATTTCTTTCTCATCCTCATGTTGTTCCAAAACTGTAACCTGCGTTCATCTTCAGAACACAAATTAAGATATTTTTGATGAGATCTGAGAGCTTTCTGACCCTGCATAGACAGCAACTGACACATTCAAGGCTTAGAAAGGGTTGCCCTCAACTAAAGATTTTTCTGGTCGCACATTTATTAATAAACCATATAAATCATAATAATGAGCCTTTAATTGCCTACATAGCCTAATAAGCACACAAGCGGACGCAAAAAAAGCTTGCCACAGCGCACCGGTGGATATGAATGTTTTAGGGATAAACATTAACGTTTTAATAATTTATTGATAAACTAGTGGTTTCTTTGTTTTCAGCTTAAGAGATAAAATCGGTGACATTGACTTGTAAATTCTGCAGTAGTGATGCACCCGTTTCATATGAAGTACATTATCTGAGAATGTTTATCTTCTATTTAAGTTAGTTAATTTAAAAGTAGATATTTTATTCTCTATAGATGTATTTTTCATGTCTGTAAGGCAAGTAGCTATATACGGAGTTTCAAAGTTTTGCTCTCAAGTTCACAAAGACTGAGATGGCCGAAAGCACATCCTGTTTGCTTTCATTATTTCACAAAAGCGCAACGTTTTGTTGTTATTGTGAGTGCACACAAACAAATGTAGATTCTTTACAGATTCGAAAGATGTATTACTTTTATTTGTATGACCAAAAATGATGGAGCATTTGACTGCACCGGCGCCTCCATCTGTCATGCAGTGCAAGCGTGACTCTTTAGCTATGTACAGTTGCTACTACTTACATATTTCAGATTAAAAGCCATATTTGAGGTCGATGAATGATAGGTGAGTGTTTGGAATGACTTCCTATTTCTTGTGGGGGGTTTTTTCTGAGACTAAGTGACTAACCAAATTTTGGTCTACCAAGCCTCTTTTCGTTGAGTCAACAGTTAGTCAACTATTAGGGCACAGCCTTAATGTGACATCAGTGGTTCAACCTTAATGTTATGAAGCTATGAGAACACTTTGTGCACAAAGAAAACAAAAATAACGACTTTATTAAAAAAAATTTTTCCTTTGTGTCAGTCTTTGATGTCTCAGTGCCAGTGCTGTCTATTCAGGGTCAGAAAGCTATCGGATTTAATTAAAAATATCATTTTGTTCCAAAGATGAACGAAGGTCTTACGGTTTGGAACGACATGAGGTTGAGTAATTAATGACAGAATTTTCATTTTTCTGTGAACTCTCCTTTTAATAACTATAAAGTAATTACTCTTTGTTGAATCTGAAATGCTGCAAAGAACCATCAAATACTCTTAATTTTTAAGAGTAAATGCTGAAATCCTGTAGCGATGTAGCCCTCATTTGAATATCTATTTAGAGACTTAACACTCATAACAGGTCTTGTCAAACACTGTTAAACCTTCACTTCTTTTCTGCATAGCAGAAACCAGAAAAAGACACTGAAGTCTATGGAGAAAGAGCATTCTGTGCCTGAAGCAGGCTATCATACCGTAGAGCTGTACGGCAGAGGTTTATGTAAAAAGGTGTGAATGAAACACCATCTGTCTTCTTGCCGTCAGTTGTGATAGGACCTAAGGGGCTGTAGACCCCCCGTGCTCTCTACATGTTAACCGGATTAGCAGAGCAATTGTTGGATTATGACAAGCAAAGGCGTAGTTTACAGAGTCTAATTCATTTAGTTGAATTAATCTTGAATGGCATATCATTTGGTTTCTTGAGGGATAGTCATTTATGAGGATTAAGCAATGAGTGTTCATTTAGAAACGAACTTCAGACTCATTCTCTATCACTTGACCCGGTTCACATTGGGCGGTCACAAGATTCCGCAATCAAGACAAAATACCCCGCAGGGAAAATACGGACAGCAACACATCTGCTTCTCTTCCAGCGTGGAAACTCAAGACTTTAATGAAAGTGCTTTTGAGAAGAACTGAGACTTTCTATTTCTGTCTGAGACAAGTGAGAAGTGGTCGTGCATTTCACACAAATAATGAAAGCAGAAGAAGATTTGCAGAAGCTCGATATGTTGATGGGTGCCGGTGGTGACATATCCTGTGAGACTGTTTCTACTGCGGGCTGCCCTTTCTATACTTGCAAGCGTCCTTGACATGTAAATGGAGAAAAACAGATGAAAGGCATTTATGGTGTTAAATGTGTTAGGGTGCATGCATTGACAGGATGCATGCAGAAAATATGGTACATACACTACTGTTCAAAAGCTTAGGCTCAGCAACATGATGTTCTTGAAAAAAAGTCCCTCATGCTTATGCTTTATCAAAAACCAACAATTTCCTCACCTTTGTCTTCCTTCAAAATCTGCTACTCTGAAAACTGCTACAGTTTCAGAATTAATATTACTTTAATAACTGTTTTCCATTTTAATATATTTTAAAATGTCATTTACTCTTATGATGGCTAAGCCAAATTTCCAACAGCCATTTCTCCAGTCTTCAGTGTCACATGATCCTTCAGAAATTCTAAAAAATGTTGATTTGGTGCTTAAAAACCTTTCTTTGAAATACAGTCATGCTGCTTAATTTTTTTTATTTTTTTTTTGTGAAAACTGTGATTCTTTAATGAATAGAAAGTTCAAAAGAACAGCATTTATTTGAAACAGAAATCTTTTGTAACTTTATAAATGTCCTTTTGCCACTTTTGATCAATTTATTTCATATATACAGGTGTTGGACAAAATCATGTCAACATCCATTGGTAACACTCTACGATAAGGTTCATTAGATAACATTAGTTAATTTCTTTAGTTAACATGAACTAAGCATGAACAATACTTCTACAGCATTTATTAATCTTTATGTTAGCATTTACTAATGCATTATTGAAATCCAAAGTTGTGTTTGTTAACATTGGTTAATGCACTGTTAACAAAAACTGACAATGAATGACTGTATTTCCATTAACTAACATTAACAAAGATTAATAACCGTGGGCAGTTTTGGGGAGACGTGTTAGAAACCGATTCCCTTCGCGAACATCTCTACAGCAACTGACAGATGTTCCAATAGACAACATTCAACTAGAGACTATTCAAAGGTTCTATGAAACTATTCTAATACAGTTGGAAGCTGTATTAAAGGCAAATGCCACAAAATAGCTTAATAATGAAATACTGCCTACTTCCCAGCGGTTCATATTATTTTGTGTCTTCAAAATAAATGGCACTTGGATTTTTTTGTATAATGCACTACTGTATATAGTATAAATTGTGTATAAAGACACAATATCTAGGTTTTCATCACTAGAGGGTGCATATTCAAAACAAACAAAGAACAAAAAGCATAGTTTGATAATGCCGTTGATTGAGTGTGGAATCATGGGAGTTGTTGTTTTCGTCCCCATAGCCGATGCAATCCGTCGGGACTCGGGCAGAAATCATATTCATGGATGAGCTAATGTATTAAAGATTTATTAAGGTCACTGTAGTATAAAGCAGGGTGGGGCTGAAAGTCATGGAAGCAAAACGAGGACGCTGGAGGGATTGCTAATGAATGTCTGTTGGGTTTTCATGTTTTCTACAAAATGTCTAAATACTGGCACTGAAAGCCTTGTGGGCAGTGCGCCATCATAGTGCTGTTGCGCTGTGAGTGTCCCGAGTTTGTGGACCTTTTTCGATCCCACCCAGAATCTCTCTCACTTCGCTTCCTGGCATTACACTTTCCTATTTAAAGGCAAAATGCCAAAAAATAAATATTTAAATGTCTAAATGCCTTTTGAGGTCACTGTATTACAACAGTTGAGAAGTTCACTACCAGAACAAAAATATACAGATAATTTACTCACCTCCTTGTCATCCAATATGTTCATGTCTTTCATTTTTAAGTCGATAAGAAATAGTTTCTTGAGGAAAACATTTCAGGAATTATCTACATATAGTGGACTTCAACAGTGAGCCCAAGTTTGATCTTCCAATAAGTATGCTGAAAAACTCGTTTCTTTTTCTTCTTCAACATCAAAATCGCCCTACATCGCTTTTTTTGTAAAGGATGTTTGATCTTCTTTGCATGTTCACTTTGTAAACATTTCTGGTGTCTGTACTTCTGCAGCGATGTAGGACAATTTTGAAAAAAAAAAAACAGACGAGCGTTTGAGGTTAAAAAGTATAAAAATTGTCAATTTGTTTCTAAAAAGACCCTTATTCCTCGGCTGGGATTGTTTAGAGCCATTTAAAGCTGCATTGGAACTGCATTTTTGAAGTTCAAACTTGGGGGCACCATTGAAGTCCACTATATTGAGATAATTCCGGGATTTATTTCTTCAAGAAACATAATTTCTTTTCGACTGAAGAAAGAAGGACACAAACAACTTGGATGACAAGGGGGTGAGTAAATAATCTTTTCATTTTTGTTCTGGAAGTAAACTTCTATTTTAATAACACATTTTTGAACTACACATGAACAAACCAAGTTTTGGCTGGCTAAGAGTCATGTTAGGCCAGCTGACAGATACACTCTTAAAAATAAAGGTGCTTCACAATGCCATAGAAGAACCTTTTTTGTCTAAATGGTTCAGTACAGAACCTTTAACATCTGAAGAAACGTTCTGTTTCGCAAAAGGTTCTTTGTGGCAAAAGAAGGTTCTTCAGATTATAAAAAGGTAAGAAAGAGATGGTTCTTTAAAGAACCTTTGACTGAATGGTTCTTTGTGGAACAAAAATGCTTTCTCTATGGCAGGGGTGCCCAACCTTGTTCCTGAAGATCTACCTACCTGCAGACTTTAGTTCCAGCCCTGCTTCATCACATCTGTCTGTAATTATCAAGTGCTACCTAAGAGATTAATTAGCTGGTTCAGGTGTGTTTGATTAGGATTGGAGCTGAACTTTGTAGTATAGTAGATCTCCAGGAACAGGGTTGGGCACCCCTGCTCTATGGCATCACTGTGAAGAACCTTTTAAAGCACCTTTATTTTTAAGAATGTATCATAACTGCACCATCTTTCTCCAGTGAAGCTAATAGGTAGCTTTCTCCAAATTTACAGTACCTACTGTAGACAGCCCAGTCAGCAATTAAACTAAAAACAGTTCTTAATGCCCAACACTAGGGTAGAGAGTCTCTCCGTTTAGTGAATGGACTGTTTACAACTTTTGAGTTCTGTGAGTCCAATCTGGCTTGAACCCAAACTATCTCTATCTGTTTTGAGATGCCAAGGAAGTGCCTTGGGATCTCTGCGTAAACAGCCTCTCATTAAACACCTAATGTTCAATCTTACAACCATTCCACTTCAACACATTTCTCACATGTCATTCCAGTTTTTATTCTTCTGACTGTTCTGCGATCAGCTACGGACAGTGTATGAGCGCCGTAATGAGGTCAGCGGACCGTGACGAGGTGACAGCGCTGTTTGAAATGTCTGTAGCTATTGCCCCCCGGCTCCCAGTGCACCATTTATTTCCCTCCATCACAGGAAAAGTCACATCCCATCTCTCTTAGGACAAAGCAGAAAATGAGAAAAATATCCAAATTGCAGTTGACGTGGGTAGCGGTGGCCGTTCGTGACATCAGTGCTACCTTGGCTGACGGTCATTGGCTTGTCTGTCACCATGCCAACCCTGAGAGAAGATAATGAGACCAAAATACTGCTCAAACTGGCATCTCGTCTCATTTCACATCACTCGTATTAGTATACGACTATGGGTAGTGCCAGCATGGAAAGAGAGTTGCTCTATTCTTAGAAAGGAAACCTGAAGAATTTGCCTTAATCGATATAACGGCTCTGTTCGCAGAGGCAAAAGGGGCAGTGTTGGTTTCCCCTCAAATATTTTTAACACAGCCATGCTGTGCTGAATGTTACGCTGCATATCAAGCATTTTTACACAAATGCTGACATGACACTGCCACAGAGCTTAATATCGCATAGGTGTGGATGCTCATTTTGCACATTAATATCCTTCGAGGGAATATGTGTAGCTGCTGAATGCAGGAAACGCAAGGAACGAATGGAAGGCTGTCACTTCGCTCCTAAGCAATCCATCTATATCTACAATACACATTGGCTCACTTGACAGAGCCTTCCACAACATTACCACTTAACCAATTACGCGCCAGCAGGAACATAGATCAATAGATGACATCCGTGACAGTAATGCAATAACCTAAGCAGGATGCGGACGGTAAAGAGAGTGGCATCTTCATTCAACAGTCGAGTCGATTCGCCACCAATCTACATGTAGTTCGATTTCCAACTCATGTTGCTTCTATACATCGATTGGTCAGAAGGCAAACTCCTGTTGCTTTGACACCAAACACATGAATCACAGCTATGCCATGTGTTTACATTTGCATAGAGACAGTGGGTCTTTCAGCTACCTCTTTTTGCCCATCAAGGGCTCAAGACAATGCCATCACATTGAACACAATGAACAAGAGCTGTCACAAGAACCTCACAGAGGCAAAACGTCACCCGTCGCATGAGTGTCAACTGACGTCAAGCTCAAAACGCAGCCCTATGACCACCAAAACATCTGAGAGAGTCTTACCGTTGGTGGAGTGAAGGCTCTCCAGACTCCAGTAATGGGACATGACCCCTCGCACTGCTCTAACCCCTCCGGCCAGTCCCAGAGCGGGGCTACAGTCTGAGTCAGAGCCAGGTGACTGCTCTGAGCTTCCACCACTGCAGCCACCTCCTGCCAGCGGGACGCCCACCTCACCGGCACTGTGCTGGGTGCGCATGTGGACGCACAGCGAGAGGAAGAAGGGTGGCGTCGCTTTGGCAGGTGTCGGGTCCAAAGCGTATCTGCAAGGCTCGAGTGTGTGGCGTAGCCTCAGCCTCCCTCTGTCATTCCTCACTCGCTCTCCTGCTCTTTTACTTTCACTCTTGGATGCACAGTCTCAAAGAGCTCACGGCTCAACATAGACGCCCAGACACACAATCAGCCTTCTCTCTCTCTCTCTCTCTCTCTCTCCTCTCTCTCTCTCTCTCTCTCTCTCTCTCTCTCTCGCGCACACGCATACAGTCACAGGCTGGCATCACTGGGGATCCTTTAAGGGGAGGAGGACTCATACGACTCACATGGCTCAATGCAAAATGCTCGGTCTGGCGTTGAAATGGTCCGCCTTCCCCCTCCCTTCCAGTTCCCCCTTGAGCTCCCCTCCTCCACTGTTAAAGCCAAGCTGTTAGTAAACCAAAAGACAGCGCCTGGAGAGAGCACTAGCGATGTTGAGAGTTGCGAACACCTTCTAAGAATTTAACCCATAATTAGCTGAGATCACACTAATGATGAGACCAAAAATGTACGCAGTTTATCAGAACAAAAGCCTGAGCATGCTTGCGCAGTATGGTGATGTGACACCAAAAGACGTGATTTCCACAGAAATGGTCTGAATCGCTGGAAACTAAGAATAGAAAGGAATGTGGCTTTCTCATCAGACTTATACTTGAGGATCTTGACTTATGTGAACCCTTGCAGCTGTGACTACACTTTACATAAGATGGGAGCTGGAGCCAGAACAAGATAAAACTCAGAGGAACATTCTGAACATTCTTGTATATGACAGGTCACCGGGTTAGATCAGGGGTTTTCAAACTGGGGTCTGGGGACCCCCCAGGGGCCACAAGGGGGTCCGTGGAAAAGTTCAGGAGAAAAAAAACTGTTCCAAATGTAACATTCAGAAAATATTAATAATAATGATTACTATTATTATTACTGTAGTAGTTGTAGTAAGTAAATAAATATTATAAACTATGTAAATAAATATATGCAAAATACTGAGAATTTGAAAAAAAAAAATATATATATATGTATAATAAATATATATATATATAATATATTATTATTATTATTATTATTATTATTATTTGTAGCAGTAACATTGTAGCAAGTAGTAATATTGACAATATTATTATTATTATAAATAAGTACTATAAACTATATAAATAAATATAACATATATTATTATTATTATTATTATTATTATTATTATTATTATTAAACATGATTATTATTTGTAGCAGTAGCATTCAAATGTTCTTCTTCTTATTATTATAAAAATATATATTATTGAAAAATAATAATAATGAACATTAAAATATTATTATCATTATAAATACTATAATTACATAAATAAATATTATTATGTATATATATATATATATATATATATATATATATAT
>NC_133370.1:32404123-32516657 GCF_049309525.1 Garra rufa
AACCCATCAGTCACAGACTCAAGCAGCTCAAACAACCAGATTTGAACGTCCCTAAAATATTTCACTCAGCCATTGTCCAAGCTCATATTGTAATTCAGAAGGAGTCAACTCACCCAGAGAAGCAACCTGTCCATGTGCCTCCTGTGCTGGTGTGCTGAGATTTGATTCTGTGGAGAGAAGCATGTATCGGTATTACTTTCTTTCAAGTGCTCCTGAACTCAAACTACCGTACAAACTACGACTCAAGTTCTACATTAGCATAACCTCAATAAGAATGCTGCACTGGGTTGTTATGCGGCGTACGGAAAGGTCGCAGAGTGGGCATGATGTCAGCAAGGGGCAAAATGAGGTCATTGTGCCTTTCTCCTCATAGAAATCCATATTACATGAGGCAAGGCATTTATAGAGGTCTTGCAAAACACAGAGCACGTCTTGACAATAAGACATCAATAGTGGGAGGAATATTTTACATGAAATGAAAGATGAAGAAGTTTAAGATCAGAGATTCAGGAGAAAAAAAGTGCACTTTTTAATATATCACTGGCTCAGATTTACTCATGTTGATCATAGAAACATAATGCTCATAACAGCAGGCAAACTCAAGGTCAGCCAAAACCCATTTCATAGTAGCTTACAATCAAAGGCTACACTTCTGTTGAGACACTCCTAAATCAAAGTCTCCTTTTGAAAGTGTGCATACATGAGTGAGCGTAAGGATGGGGGGTTAAAAACCTATGCCAGGTCTACCTCTATGCTCAAAGAAAGAGAGAGATTGAGCGAGAGAAGGCCTGGCGCCAGTGAGTGGGTGAGAAATAATCAGCAGGACTGTTTGGCAGAAAGAGAAAGGATCAGCACTGGGGCCTCTGAGCTCCACGCTCCATGCATTACCGCACAAAGATAGCCTCTGTGCTCCCGCTACGTGCACACACGACTGAATAAAGCTTCTTCTTAAGGAACGTACGTTGTAGGTGGAATTCATCACTCATCACAGATGTATTGTTTGTTTGCGGCTGCGGTTGGGCAAAGACCTGTTCAGGTTTACGTCCAGGTATCTCAATGCAAATGGGTTAGTGTTTGATGATGAAAGACTGTAAATTTACATCAAAGACGTCTGTGAGTCTCTGGGCTCCGATTGTCACAAACAGAACTATAAATAACTCACTGAGGGTTATCAAAGGTTGCAGAATGAAGGAAACCATTGCCCCCTGGAGGACACTAAAGTAGGTCCAGACTTAAAGAAAAGATTTAGGAAGTCAATATACTTTGAACTATAATAAAAAGGTTGTGGTGCAATGTATAGCAGGTTTTACTGCCAATGGTCTGTACCTGAAAACGATGCATGGTGAGGCCAGCCCAAAAAGTCCAGTCCAACAGGTGTGCTCTGGGAGAAGAAGTGGTCTTTGAGAGGAACAGAGGGGAACTGCTCTGGTGAAGTTAGGGAAAGTCTAGCGCGCACCTATGGATTAGATTAAAACACGTCCATTATAATTATTAATAATAATGAGAAAATAAATAAATATTTGCTGTCTAATTTTCTACTACACTACTAGTCAAAAGTTTTTGAACAGTAAGATGTTTAATAGCTCAACAAGCCTGCATTTATTTGATCCGAAGTACAGCAAAAACAGTAGAATTTTGAAATATGTTTACTATTTAAAATAACTGTTTTCCATTTCAATATATTTTAAAATGTAATTTATTCCTGTGATCAAAGCTACATTTTCAGCATCATTACTCCAGTCTTCAGTGTCACATGATCTTTCAGAAATCATTCTAATATGCTGATGTGCTGTTCAATTGTTATTTATTATTATTATTAATATTATCAATATTTAAAACAGTTGAGTACATTTTTTCAGGATTCTTTGATGAATAAAACAATCTAGTGATCAGCATGTATCTGAAAAAAAAAAGAATTGCCATTTAAAAGCTTGGAGTCAGTATATACTTTTTTTTGGAAAAGAAATTATAAAAATAGTACTTTTTATTTAGCAAGGGTGCTTTAATTGAATCAAAAGTGATGATAGAGACAGTAAATGTTTTTGAGCAGCAAATCAGAATATTAGAATGATTTCTGAAGGATCGTGTGACTGGAGTAATGATGCTAAAAATTCAGCTTTGAAATCACAAGAATAAATAACATTTTAAAATATATTCATATAGAAAAAAGTTATTTTAAATAGTAATAATATTTCAAAATTGTACAGTTTTTGCTGTACTTTGGATCAAATAAATGCAGGCTTGGTGAGCAGAAGAGACATTAAAAAATCTTACTGTTCAAAAACTTTTGACAGGTAGTGTATATAATATATATATATATATATATATATATAATAAAAGGAAAGACAAAACTGTGAGAAACAGTTTATAACAGTGTATATTATTAAAATATTTTATTGTTAATTATAAATAAAAATTAAATAAATAATGTAATAAACATCTGTATATCAATATTTATTTATAATGAAAAGCATTGAGAAAACACTATTAAAAAATCAACAGTAATAATAATTATTCTTAATAATAATTAATATTAAATATAATACATTCTTAAAGGATTAGTTAACTCCAGAATTAAAATTATAATTTACCTGGTAATTAATTCATCCTATATCATCCAAGATGTTCATGTCTTTCTTTCTTCAGTCAAAACAAAATGAAGGTTTTTGAGGAAAACATTCCAGGATCTTTCTCCATATAGTGGACTTCAATGGTGGCCAACAGGTTGAAGGTCCAAATTGCAGTTTCAATGCAGCTTCCAAAGTCCACTATATGACGAAAAATCCTGAAAAATCCTTTTCCTCAGAAACCTTCATTTCTTTTTGACTGAAGAACAAAAGACCTGAACATTGGGGGGAGGAAATTATCAGGAAATGTTCATTTAGGAGTGAACTAATCCTTTAATATATGTACTAAGAAAAACTGTTTAAAATAACAATAACACAATTGACGCAATTCATAAGCTCAATTGATATTTCTGACAGACATCGGAAATAGTGAAAATGTTTGGACAGATTTTTGGGTATTCAGGCAAATGACAAGAAACAGTAGAGAAATCGGAAATCCTAAAGGCACTACAAGGGAATGATTCCAGGAGTACAAAACAGGAAGAAAGCAGAAGAGGAGAAGTAAAGGTGCAGTGGGAGATGCTGTTGGTCAGGATGTTCTCCCTTTTTGGCGAGTTCCTTACTTTCACGTGCTTCTGAGATGTTGGTGTGCTACGCTGACGCAAACACTGCGTGTTAGGCTTCTTTTTACGGATGTTCTCCACATCAGTCAACATTTCATATGAGCATGAGCGTCGATGGGTTTCAGTCGAATTGTTCTTCTTCTCCAGGTCAAGTGCCACCTCTCTGATGCCGTGAAGAGGCATGGTCCAACCGTAGAGGTCTGAGGTGGGTCTGGGTGCAGCTTTAGCCTGCTCTTTGGACTTCACCCGAAGCACACACGCACTTCCTTGTTGTCTTCTTTCTTCTGACTGGATGGCTGCTTCAGTACTGTGCTGTACATGCTTTGAGTGCAAATTTAGGTGGTTATTGTACAGTACATGTACATGTCTTTTGATGGATGTCCACTAAGAAATGAAGTCTGTCATATGTTGACTTGGTAATATTAAGAAGTTAAAGGGATAATTGACCCAAAAATGAAAATTCTGTCATTAATTACTCATCCTCATGTCATTCCAAACCTGTAAGGCCTTTGTTCATCTTCAGAACACAAATTAAGATATTTTGGATGAAATCCGAGAGCTTTCTGACCCTGCATAGGCAGCAACACAATTACCACGTTCAAGGCCCAGAAAGGTAGTAAGGATATCGTTAAAATAGTCCACGTGACATCAGTGGTTCAACCATGTTATGAAGCTACGAGAATACTTTTGTGCACAAAGAAAACAAAAATTACTTTATTCGATCATTTTCTTTCTTCCGTGTCAGTCTCCGCCGCACGTTCACAAGAGAACCACTGCGCTTCATAACATTACGGTTGAACCATTGTTACATGGACTATTTTAACAATGTCCTTACTACCTTTCTAGGCCTTGAACATGGTAGTTACATTACTGTCTATGCAGGAACTTAAAACTCAGAAAACTCTCAGATTTTATGAAAAATATCTCAATCTGTACTTAATCTGGTCTTACAGTTTTGGAATGACATGAGGGTGAGTTATTCTTTCAAAAAACATTTTAAAATCTTACCAACCCTAAAGTTTTAGTGGGAAAAAATCTACCAATGTGAAATACACTTATACAATCTATGAAAACAAATTGCTACTTCAAGTGAGAAAAAATATATAGTTTTTGCACTGTAGGCCACACTTTTTTGAAAGGGTGGACAATGAGATAAAAAATGCTCCATGTTAGCCACTAGATGGCACTATCTTTGAGAAGTGCACACATTTCACACAAAGCTCTTTAGAATCCTTAAACATGAAACAACCCTTGTAATTAACTGGCTAGTCCAGCCCAATACCAGAAAGCAAGAATGCATTTTGCAAATGTACCAAAACAATCCACTTTTGCTTTCACATATGACTCTAGGGAAACATTAAACTGAAGCACATTAACCAAACAGCAAAGATAAATATAGAAAGTGAGCAAATCACACAGCACTCCAATTCGAAATGTTCAAAGGACACATTTAAGCTCTTCCTAAAATCATAAACTTCATAATTGACTTTGACTCACCTCCGGTTTGTTGATGAGAGACGCTGAATTCAGGCTATTTTGAGACTGGCAGTCTGAACTGCTGTCCTCTAGTAAGGACTCCGAATCAAACGAGTGGGCTGTTGTGAGTTGTGCTGTCCTTGGTTTCAGAGACGTCGGTCTCTGAGGTGGATCGGAGAAACCGTCAGTGCTCACTCCCTGACCGAGCGAGCAGAGAGAAGATGTGACGGATCTGGAGGGGTAACGGAAACTCCTCCGGTGTGTCCAGCCGAGACCAGGACTGTGAGGTTTGGGGCTCATAGGCCTCGTCGGCGTATCAGTGGTCTCAAAACAGCTTAGAGATCTGGTCCACGTGGGTGACATCTGGTTTGCAAGTGCAAAAACAGTGGGGTGTACAGGTGATTGCGACCTATCCTCTGCAGAGGACTCAAAACCATCTAAAACCTGGTCAGAATCTGAGTAGGAGGCATAAGGCAGCTCTCCACCTTCCAGACATGTGCTATCTTCAGATTGTTCCTGAGGACCAGATTTCAAACTCTGTGAATCAGAATGGCACATGTTCCTCAAACTCTTTTGGGAAGCTGGTGAGCTGTTAAGCCTGGACCTGTTCTGAGGAGCACAGAAGGCACAATCAATATCGCTCTGATTTACGCACTTGTCACAAACGGTCCCAGGAACTGACAGAGTTCTTTTGCAAAGTTCTGCTTCCTTCTGCTTCCTCGACTTCCTCCAGGACTGCTTGGTTTTTACCTCCTCGTTCTCTGACTGTGAAATCTGCTCCTGGCTGTCCCTCTCAGGATATTTGGACTCAAACAAGCTGGACAAAGACTTGTGAGCCATTGCGAGCTTCATGCGCAAGTTTAAGTTATCGGTACTCTTGCTTCTTTTCTGTTGCAATCCCTCTGTCGTTGGGGAAGCTCTAAAATTCAGTGCATCTCCATCTTTGTGTTGCTGCTGATGAAACGGATTTTGGGATGGTGTGTATTTCTCTCTATTGTTCACGTTTAAAGCAAAAGCTTGTTCAAAAATATCATCGTTGGAGTGGTCAACAAACTTTTTAATGTCTGTAAGATGCTCTGTACTTTGAGAAATAGAGGTCTTGTACAGTGAAGGGTTGGATTTGGTTCGTGTCGGTGACCTGTTGTACTTCTCCTCATTCCGTTCATCTATATCCTCATTGAAGTCTTTAATTTCTGGATCAACTTTGTTAATTCCTTTGTGTTCTCGTTTGATCTTGCGGAATGAGGGCATTCGAGAAAAAACTGAGAACACAGATCCCTTCCCGGATTGGGTTCTCTTATTTCTTGAAGAACCACGAAGGCTAGATGATGATTGAGTGCTGTCCTCTGTTTCTTCGCTGTTGGTACTGGAGTCAAGGTCTTGTGACACGAAACTGGAAACACTGTATCCATCACTGCTATCAAATCCATTTGATAAAGAGATCATTGTTTCTCCAGCATCTGGTTCATTCATGACAGTGGCTACGTTGGCTTCTGTACACATGGCAGAATTGTCCTCATGTGGGTGGTTTGTGACGTCATCACAAGAGCTCCATTCCTCATTGAATCCACCTTCTGATAACGGACTTTCTCCCTGTTGCTCCCCAAGTCCACAAAATGAGCTTTCTGGTGAACGGTCCGACTCCAAAATAGCCTCTAAATTAGTAATGGGTAAAATACGGCAACATGTAGCAAATGCACCCTCTATCTCTGAGTTGTGCGGTTGAAAAGATTGCTCACAAAGGGGATCAGAAGTTTCACATATTGAATCAGTGCTTACAGGAGAGTTTGTCATGACATTTTCAAGCTGTCTCTCCATGTTTTCTAATGCATAAGTATCATCGACCTTGAGAAAGCCGCTGAGTGGTAATATGCTTTTCTCTTGGACGAGCTCCGGATGTTTGTGTTCAAGCAAATGGCCAATATGCGAAAATTCACAGTTTGTAGAGTCTGCATTAACCTCTCCATGTGTGCTGCAGTGGTCATCTGTGTGTGAGGGACTCAAGGTTTGCAACACTGTAGTTCTGCTCTGACTGATGCCGTCTGTGCCCTTGAACTGAAATCCTCCTGCTGTCTGCTCTCCCTCCACTGCAGACGAATGCAGCTGGCACTCCTTCCCACCACAGAAATCACAGAGCTGCTTTAGTATAACATCTCTATGTCTGCTACATTCATTGAATTCAGACGGTTTAGCAACATTGCCTTTATTGTCCATTTCAGTCCTCATTTCAGGTGCTTTAGCCAGACTAGCAGGGGAACTGTTTTTGCAATCACCCCCTTTTGAGACCAAAGATCCAGCATTGTTAGTAAACTTGCTGTATTTTTGCAAAGAACTGGGCAAGGAGATCTGTTCACCTGAGGCACACTCTTCTAAAGTAATGGCTTTAATGTTATTATTTGTGTCTGAGCTGCATTCATTGTTTCTACTGTTCAGCTGGGAATAATCAAAAGAAGATTGTGTATTTGTAAAAGGATCAGAACATGCACTAGACAAAATATCAACATCCGGCTCAATTGTTTCAACCGACTTGTTTTGCTTTGCTTGCTTGTCAGACAGGGTGTCGGGCTGGTGAAATTGTTTGGAGGTCTCTTTATATTCTATAACGCAATGTGCTACTTGTTTACAGTTCATATGAAGGCTATCACTGAACTCAAAGCAAACATCTGTGGGGCTGACTTGACATTTGTCATTGGAAATCTCAAACAGACTAGCCAGAGATTCAACAGGACTGTCTACAGGACTGCCATCAGCTTCAACTGTCTTCATGTCAGGACATGCGACACTCAATGACTTGGGCCTCGCATATTCTATGCATCCCGAGCTATCAGAGTAAATTACTGACTGCTCTATCGAGGGAACTATTGTGCATTCTTTGTGGTGATGTGTTTTCCTATCCTGTGTTCCTTCTAAAACATCACTATTGTTGCTATCAAAAGTTTTAGTGTTAACATAAACTTGTGCTTCAGTGAATTCACCTTGTGTGTTACAATTAATTCTACTATTAGGGCACTGATGGGTTTCATAAATATTCGCCTCAGGCCCATTGTCCTCTAAACAATGACTGTCCATGTCATAACCACTAACTGAGTAATTCTCTTTCTCAGTGTGCATTTGTAATACTGGAAAATTTTGGTGACCGTAATGAAGTCTAGCCTGCAGATCTGACTGTTCTGAGGTCCAGTCATTGATCGCACGCTGATGCAGTGAATCTGACACTCCAGCAGAAATTGCATTAGGCACATTTGAGAAAGCGCTTTCAGCTGCAAAAGACTCGGGTTCAGAAACAACAGGTGGGGTGAAATTTAGACTGTTGTTCTTTTCGAAGTTCAAATCGAGTTCTTTGTCAGTCTCCTTTGATGAAACCCTTCCTGATGTTTTTAAGGACTGATTGCCTTCACAATTCATGCAAATGTCCACACTGTCTTGTTTTAATTGTCCCTTTTCATAGAAAGCCACTGTGTCTGAGTCTGACTCGGTTACAGTCCACTGGGTGTTCATGGATTTCACCTTAATGAAATCAACTTGTGATTGTGTGTCTTCTACTGAGTACTGTGATTGGCTGTGTTCCACTGAAGCTTGTGATTTGCTTTGCTCTTCGAATTTCTGTAATTGGCTTTGTTCTACTAAATCCTGTGATTTGCTGTGTTGTACAGAATCTTGTGATTGGCTACATTCTATGGAATTCTGTAATTGCCTGTGTTCTGTTGTTGTATGTGACTGACTGTTTTCCAAGTCCTGCAGCTGGCTGTGTTCTACTGAATCTCGTGATTGGCTGCATTCTACAGAATAATTTGATTGACTATTTTCTACTGAATTCTGTGTTTGGCTGCATTCTATGGAATCCTGTGATTGGGTGTGTTCTACTGGGTCCTGTGATTGGTTGAGTTTGGTTACATTTTGGGATGGCATGTCTTCTACTGGGCTCTGGGACTGCCTGTGTTTTACTGATTCCTGTGACTGGTTGTGTTCTACAGAACTCTGTGATTGACTGTGTTTAATGGCATTTTTAGATGGCATGCCTTCTACTGAGCTCTGTGGCTTGCTTAGTTCTACTGAGTCTTGTGATTGGCTGTGTTCTACTGAATACTGTGATTGGCTACATTCTACATAATCCTGAGACAGGATGTGTTCTATTAAGTCTTGTGATTGCCTGTTTTCTACTGAATTCTGTGATTGGCTGCATTCTATAGAATCCTGTGATTGGCTGAATTCTACAGAATCCTTTGACTGACTATGTTCTTCTGAGTCTTGTGATTGACTGTGCTCTACTGAATTATGTGATTGCCTACATTCAACAGAATCCTGTGACTGACTGTGTTCCTCTGATTTCTGTGATTGGCTGCATTCTACAGAATCCTTTGACTGACTATGTTCTTCTGAGTCTTGTGATTGACTGTGCTCTACTGAATTATGTGATTGCCTACATTCTACAGAATTCTGTGACTGACTATGTTCCACTGATGTCTGTGATTGGCTGCATTCTACAGAATCCATTGATTGGCTGTGTTCTTCTGAGTCCTGGGAGTGGCTGTGTTCAACTTGTGATGGTGTGTATTCTACAGAGGCATGTGATTGGCTTTTTTCTGCTGAGTCTTGTAATTTGCTGTGTTCTGCTGAACTCTGTGATTGGCTGCATTCTACAGAATCCTGAGATGGGTTATGTTCTACTGAGGCCTGTGATTTGCTGTGCTCTACAGAAGTCTGTAATTGGCTGAATTTTACAGAATCCTGAGATTGGTTATGTTCTACTGAGGCCTGTGATTTGCTGTGCTCTACAGAAGTCTGTAATTGGCTGCATTCTACAGAATCCTGTGATTGGTTATGTTCTACTGAGGCCTGTGATTTCCTGTGCTCTACAGAAGTTCGTGATTGGCTGTGCTCTACTGAGGGCTGTGATTGGCTGTGTTGTGTCTCAACTTTCTGTTCAATAGTCTTCTCAAATGATACAGACTCATATAAACTGATCTCATTTTCATCAACACCCATTTCATGACATTCGGCATCTACGCTATTCACAACAGATGCATTAGAAATCAACTGTGTTTCAGTGTTACTACTGTCAGTATCATTTTGCTCTGACTGTTTCTCTCTAGAGGTTTTAAACTGTATTTGTGGCTCTGACTGAGTATCTGTGATATTTTTGTTAATTTGATCCCATGTCGATTTTCCCTCAAAGGTGTCAGAAAACTGAGACTTGGCTCCATCACTGTGTGTTAAGTTCAATAATGAGTCATGAGCACATGGCTCAGTGAGTGTTTGTGGTTCTACATAGTTCTCTAATGCAAGTAGGGGTGTTAGTACATAGGATAGGTCATTCTTTGAAGAAGAAGAATCAACTCCAGATCCTGCTGGAAAATTGCTGAAAACCTCCTCACATTCCGTAGCACCCTTAGCTTGAGACATTCCAGCGCCATCAACTCCAATGTGCATCATCCTCACATTTCCAGTCTGCATTTGCAATTGCTCTCTATCCACTGTTCTACTGAGACTGTCAGCATGATTGACAGAAAGATGCTGTTTTAATGAAGATGGCTCTCTCCCTTCAATCGAATGTGAGGGTTTGATAAATGAAGAGTGTGAGTCCAGATGACCCACAGAGCAAGATCCGGTCTCATGGGTGAGCGGTGTCCTGCAGCAGTCCTTAGTTTCATGAGTCGAGTCAGAGAAAGTGTCACTGTGCTCTGAGTATGTGTCAAAATATTCCTCTTTTGTGTCCTGTGCTGGTTCAGAAACCGGCTCACACCATTCCTGATGGTCCTGTTGATCTCCATGCTCCTCCTGCTGAGACTCCCCATCATCCAGACAGGCTGCCTCACTCCCAGAGTCCTCTAAAGCTGGAGCCTAGGATGACAAAGAGAATATGTGAGTTATTTCGCTGTTCTTAGCAGAGAGGACTGTATTTTTCTTAAAGTAAACTGTTTATAAGTAACATCAGTGAGGCAATTCAAAATAGGAATTAAGTCTTTTTTTTCATCTGCAATCTATTAAACTCAAAGGAGAAACATATGTTTGTGAAGTTACCCAGAGAGGTATGACAATCATTCAAATACTCTTACATTTTTTCCCCTCACACCTGGAACTAATGTGTCACTCAAGCATGTCCTGCTTCATGCAGCTAAATCAAAGCTCTTTAGGGAGCATCTGCTTATATGAAGCATCTGATCCATTAGCTCATTTGTTCAAAAAAATCATTTCCCACAAACAAAATTGTACATGATGATGAACAGACGTAGATGTAATGAACACACGAGAGCATAACAGATTATATGAGTCATTAACATCACATTAGCACAAACAACAGGGGAACAAAAATTGACAACTGCTGAAAAAAGCAGCTAGTACAAAGTAAATGACAGCAATACAACCGACTGCACATACTGTAAGTAAAACCATACATCACACAGACAGACAGTGTGGTTACAAAATCTACTATCGGGACTAACTGTTTAAGAGGGGAAAACCCTTGAGCTCCACTCAAAAAAGTAGGATGTGGAAAGAGATGGGAACTTGCACCAGAGCAGATATTTGTGCCGTCATCCAGTTTAGAGTGAACATAAAAACAATCCCCTAAGTAGACCACCAGCCAACCTGCCGTTCGCAACGCACCATTTTTTTTTTTCAGCACATTCCACAATCCCTTCTTATCAGCGTTGTAACCCACTGGTCTATATACCAGTATCTAACCATGTCTCCAATCTAGTGAGTTCAAAAGAGTCAATCTGCTAACAAAAAGAGATGAAAGCCCACTATCATAACCTGCTTGTACTTAATAACGGAGGGGTCATTGGGCACAGCACATTTCCAGCTAATCCAGACAGGTCAAGCTACTCCAAACCCTTCAGGTTAAATTAGGGAGGACATTAAGAAGAATGGCTTTAAGAACAGCAGGTATCAAAGAGTGCCAAATACTTCTGCACAGTCTTGTCACTGTGAACAATGCTTGAATCTTATTTATTTGGAAATACTAATACTAGATAGATAGACAGATTGATAGATACACACACATACACAATACCACCGATTGTATTATAAATGTATATATTTCTTTCACGCATTGCACTGTTTTCTCATTTCAGTAGTGTAAAAAAACTCCCTCATGTTCAACATCCTGTTAACTAAACAAATGTATTACTTGTTTAACAAAATATCAGTGTCAAAACTATGACGGAGCACATAGTGGTACAACATAAGCCAAGAGTAAAACCTGTCCGCATTGGCCTCAGCCAACAACACGTCATCTGACCCCATTCAGGAACCAGAGCTTGTTTTGCCAAATTGATTACAGTAGAGTTCCCTAAATGGCTTAACATCTTAACGCTCCATCATAGGCTGGGCAGGAGAATAGGGGGATTGGGTTTGTGTTCAAACGTGGATATACAGTATATACAGTAGGTGTATGAGGTAAAAATAGAAAGACAGAGCCAAAAAAGCACTGTGATTGTACACACAGGACTGCTAGTGGCTCTTAAAGCCACTTGACATGCCTATTAAAAATATTCACATCCCAGTTTGGTCTATATGTTATTTTTTTACTGTGGACGTTTATCACTCATTAATAACAAGCTATATAAAGATAAATAAGGGTTAATTCCAGATCTTTTTTCCAATATTTTTTCATAGTGATTTATATATAGTAGCATCAAAAAAGTTGTCAACCCCATGTCCGTCCAATAAAACAACAGGATCAATTACAGAACTACTACAAATCTATAGCTAGTCTGAGTAAAAATATTGTGTGCATTACATACAAATCATGCATCTGTGATGTATGAATACGAATATTCAGTGATCTGTGAAATACACTCCTCTAGTGAAGTATTCAGAAACATGAAGAATCTGAAAAATACTGCATAAGCTTATATTCTAATATACAGTTGAAATCAAAAGTTTACATACACCTTGCAGAATCTGTTAAGTGTTAATGAGTTGACCAAAATAAGAGGGATCATACAAAATGCATGTAATTTTTTTATTTAGTACTTACCTGAATACGATATTTCACCTAAAATGTGTTTACATACTGTATAGTCCACAAGAGAAAATAACAGTTGAATTTATAAAAATGACCCAGTTCCAAAGTTTACATACGCTTGATTCTTAATACTATGTTGTTACCTAAATGATCCACAGCTTTTTCTTTTTTTTTTTTTTTGGTTAGTGATAGTTGTCCCTTGTTTGTCCAGTTAACATTTAAATTGCCTGTTGTTCTTCAGAAAAATCCTTCTGGTCCCACAAATTCTTTGGTTTTTCAGTTTGTGTTTGTGTATTTAAATGCTTTCCAACTATGACTGTATGATTTTGAGATCCATCTTTTCACACTGAGAACAACTGAGGGACTCATATGCAACTATTACAGAAGGTTCAAACACTCACTGATGCTTCAGAAGGAAACGCAATGCATTAAGAGCCAGGGGTGTAAACTTCTGAACAGAAAGAATATTTGTACATTTTTCTTATTTTGCCTAAATATACTTTTTTTTTCATTTAATACTGTCCTTCAGAAGCTACAGAAGATGCTTAAATGTTTCCCCAAAGACAAAATAAGTGAAATGTACCCTGATCTTCAAATTCAAATTTGAACCTTCTGTAATAGTTGCATATGAGTTGTCCTCAGTATGAAAATATGGATTTCATAATCATACAGTCATTGTTGGAAAGGGTTCAAATACACAAAAATACTGAAAAAAACACAGAATTTGTGGACGTTAATCTCTTCCATGTACAGTAGGTGACTGTAGTTGAAGTTGTCCCAAAGCAAATCCCAGCGCTTAATCCAATTTAGAACCACAAAATTCACAAATTATCCCCATTCGACTGCAAGCTTGCGCAATTTTGCTAAGTACAACAAGCTAGAGACCAGCCCATTTCATATTTCATCATTTTCTGCTACTTGAGTATAATGTCTAATCTTTTTACCCATCAAAACTATAGTGTCAGACTTTCTCAGTCAAGTACATACAGTTTAAAAGTGCATTTATTATACCATTATACTGCATTTATTTTGTCAAAGCAGCCATTATTCTAGTCTTCAGTGTCACATGATCTTTCAGACTCATGAATAGAATGTTTACAAGAACATAGGGGTGGGCAATATGACCTAAAATTAATATCACGGTATTTTTCATCTTTTGAAAGGTGACGGTATAATATCACGGTATTACTTTTTTTTTGGTACATTTTGGGAGGAGTAGCCTGTCTTGTCCCTTTAGTATGTGAATAAAGTTAATATTTTTATAATATAATAAGTAAATGGTAGGTATCCTTATCAAAAAGAGACATGGGAGAGTATTATGTATTCTCAACATACTTATTTTGCAAAAAACCTAAAGATCTTACTTAACAGTGTACAACAAAACAAAAATGATTTTTTTTATTGAAATTTAATTTCTGCAATATTTAAAACCTTCAAATAACTGGGGAAAAAATCAATCCATGGCAACAGTTTAAAAGTAGACCAATTCTGTGGGGAAAAACGTGGACTTGGCAACCCTGAATCCAACACGAGCTGCTGGAGTTAATGTCATTGCACACATGAGTACGAAATTTTCGTCCGAGATTTTTGCACGTTAAAAAAATACAGGTTATGTTAATCGAGTTTACACACTGCCTCTGAAACTTTCGTCCGTCATAAAAAAATTCTGATCGTGTTTGATTTTCTGCATTTTCGCATCCATAATAAGCATTTTGATAAGGATGGCGAATATGAGAAAACTAAAAAAAAAAAAAAAAAAAACGCATACGAAATTCGGACTCAGTGTACAATGACCTTTAGATTTGACTGATCACGGGTCGAAAGTAAAGAGGGATGACAAAAATAGACTGGAGGATTTGCTGCAATCTATTACTCACTGACAAATATCTATTATAAGATGTGCTGCTCCCTTTACACAGAGTGTGCGTTATCGCAAAATCGGAAGTAAAAGTAAACAGCGCGAGCACTCATTTAAAAGCGATTTCTATACCCTGCATATTGAAAGTGCGAAAATTATATACAATATTAGAATATTTGTGGGTGCGCCGATAAGAAAAAAATATGGAGCTCAACTAAATATCGCGCCAATTTTGTGATTGGCTATGTAGTGTGGGGCTCGGGTCGGGTGGGCCAAGCTTCTGATTGGGTGGCCGTGGAGCCGGGCCTGTAAGGAACTATAGAACTAAGAGCATTCTAGGAAGAGCTTTGTGATTGGCTGGAAATTGCAAGCATCATGCAAGGACATGCAACTGATATAAATATTGGTTGGATGTTTAGGGGGGAGTATGTGGGACTATTTGGCCGCTATTCGCGGAGAATTTAGTAACGTCAATGATTCTAATAAGCTCAGGCCGGTCGCGTTCGCCTCTCGTCCGCTCAATTGCCACTCCGCCCCTGGTATAGGCTACAGGCCCGACCTTTCTTCACAATGTTTCACCAGTCGTTTAATGGCCACTCCCCTTTTACCTACCACCTGCAAAGCTGAAACGAATATGTTTTACTTTTTTATTTGCAACAAGATATATAGTATAAAGACCACAACTGAACTTTTGAAGAAAATTGAATGCCTTAATATTTAGAATTAGCTATTACTGATGTAAATGCAGCCGTTCAAGGCACATAATTGATTTATTACGGTATTGACGGTATTAGAAAATCCATGCAGTATTTATACATCAAGCACAGTTACAGAATACATACAATAAGTTATCCAAAAGATGTATAAATGTCCAGAAGAAGAAACTTCTGACAATGAAAAAGTCTCTCTTCTTCTCAAACCTATGTTTATCTTTTATATGTGGAACATGACTTAACCTCTGAAACTCTATGTGCATCAACTAAATATATTAATAGGGTGTGCAAGTGTGGGCTATATATAATATTTCATTTTTGTTGTGAACAAGCGTTTGAGAGAAAGAGCGCCAAATACCAGGACCTCTTGCATGACTGCAGGGGGAAAGGTTGGCAGGCATGGCTCTTCCCAGTCGAGGTCGGCTGTAGAGGATTCCCCGCCCAGTCAGTATGGAGGATGCTTACAGCCATTGGGGTGATGGGGAGGGAGAGAAAGATGACTGCTCGCAGGATGGGGGAGGCAGCAGAGAGAGCTTCTTGCTGGTTATGGAGCAGGAGGGAGGAGCTTAGCTGGAAGCCAGGGGGAGTTGATGGGCAGTGATTTGGCCACCACTGCTGACCCACCAATGTTGAGGGTGTTGCGGTTCAGGGTTGAAACACCCGACGATCGTTGGATACCGCCTGATGACATCAACTCTTCCTGGCTAAGGCTACATTCACCAAAAGTGAATGAAGGAGAAGCATCTTTGGATGTAATTGTAATCATCATTTAAGCAAGCATCTTGAATGCATATTTAAGTGGACAGTCTAGAGAATGTTAGGGGCTGCTGGGTAGGGCACATCTGAATCCGTTCCACCAGTCAGGCCAAAAAAGGCTGCCATCCAAAACTACACCAGGCTAGATGTTTCTTAGAGCCTTTCTGCTATGACATTCCATTATAAGTATTCTTTAGCAAACAATAGTGCAAACAGCGTAATAAAAAATTATAATTAACTCATTAATAAAAAGTGAAAATAAATTTAAAATGCAAATACAGTCTCAGTATTTTGCTGCTAACCTGTCATAATAATAATGAGCTATACACTTGCATTATTTATTAATATCCGTATCAATACTTGTGTGGGAGATCAGATTGTTCTGATCTTAAATCCCCACAAGGAAGTGTCTTAAAGTCACTGGAACAACCTTATAAAAGACAGAAAGCGCTCGCTAATGAGATACACTGAGAATACACTGTGAGCTCAGCGTGCTTTTGCTTACATCATTCCTCATGGGTGCAGGATCGCTGCACAGTCCAGACTGAGCGTCTGCTTCCTCTAACTCTTAAGACATGCAACTGTAACATCAACATTCTGTACAGTATGCTTCTACACATAAAGTGTGTTGAGGTCATGTGACAGTGTAACAATGCAGCATGCTACATTTTTATCATATTTTATCTAAAGTTTTGGCTTTGTCTCTTTACTTATCACATTGTTTTATGTATGCATTGTACATTAGAATACAACAATGAAAGCAACAGTAAAGTCATTGAGATGAATAGGATTGCTAACAATATCTCTCTCCAGGCATTATAAACCTCCCTGGTTTAGATTTATGAGGATGCATGAATCAAGAGCAGTGGTTTGGTTTAAGGGAAGGTGGTTTTAAAGTCAGGAGGTGTTTGAGGTTCGGGGATGCATCGGATCACTCTGGCACACTGAAGTGCTGCAATCACAGGATCCTGCTGCTCTCCCAACATGTGCATGAGCTCATCTCACCGGGGAGGCCAACCACAGAGAGGGAAACACACACAAACACATCTGCGCACATGCAAGGATCTCGCTTTCAGGAGATACCCACACTCACAGGGGGCTCTGTATGACTGCATTCTGTATTCTGTATGACTGAAAAAAGAACTATATTGAAAAAAGAGATATTTTTGATGCTATATTTATACATAGTAAAATTATTTTGTGTCAAATGTAAATCTATATATTGATATATAAAGCATTTGTTTTTCTACTGCAAAGTGTACATTTAATGTTAATTGCCGGTACGTTGTAATTATTTGTTAAGTTTATTAGTAACTTCTGAGCTAGAATCGTTTCTACACTAAACATTTTCAGTATAGATAATACATTTGGGTAAGCTACATGTGCTCCATGATGATGATAATGTACTTCGTTGGTTTTCATCTTATTTAAAGTGATAGCAAACAGTTTGTACAGATTAAGAACGTTCAATCTGAGCCAGTTACTCTTGGTGTTCCACAGGGTTCAGTGTTGTGTCCGCTTTTATTTTTTTATCATTTATCTACTGGTCTTATTTTTTGCACTTATGGTATTAATTTTCATTTTTACGACGATGATACACAACTGTACATATCTACAAAACCTAACATTGTTCAAACCCTCTCAAACTTACTAAATGGGCTGCTTTTATTTCTAAATATAGAGATGAGGAGCGCAGGAAGCAGATTTAACAGTGAAGGTCATATGGCATCAAATCCATCAAATTTATTCTATTAGATATTAGTGCTGCACTCGTCATCATTAGTTATTCAGTATTATTAGATCGATTGGCTTGTACTGGGGTAGCTGATAATGTACGTCTTTAGTTTTCATCCTACCTTAAGTGATAGAAAACAGTTTGTACGGATTAAGAATGTTCAATCTAAACCAGTTACTCTTGGTGTTCCACAGGGTTCAGTGTTGTGTCTGCTTTTATTTAATATTTATACTTTATCTGTTGGTCATATTTTTTGCACTTATGGTTTTAATTTTCTTTTTTACACCAATGATACACAACTGTAAATTTCTTCAAAACCTAATATTTCCCATCTTATTTCTAAATATAGAGGTGAGGAGCACAAGAAGCAGATTTAACATATTGAAAGTCATATGCCATCAAATCCATCGAATTTATTCTTTTAATATTAGTGCTGCATTCAACACCATAAGTCATTCAGTATTATTAGATCGATTGGCTTGTATTGGGGTAGCTGTTAATGTACTTCTTTGGTTTTCATCTTACTTAAAGTTTGTATTGATTCAAAATGTTCAATCTGAGCCAGTTTCAGTTACGGTGTTCCACAGGGGTCGGTATTGGGTCCGCTTTTATTTAATATTTATATTTTATCTCTTGGTCATATTTTTAACATTTTGGGCATTCATTTTTTTCTTTACGCAGATGATACACAACCTAATATTTTCTATCCCCCTCACAAATGTACTAAAATAGGGAGAGAGCAAGGAAGTTAATTTAATGTAGTGAAGGTCACACCTTAAAATCTATCAAATGTATTATTTTAATATTAGTGCCGCATTCAACACCATAAGTCATTCAGTATTATTAGATCAATTGGCTTGTTTTTGGGTAGCTGATAACATACTTTGGTTTTCATCTTATTTAAAGTGATAGAAAACATTTTGTACAGATTAAGACTGTTCAATCTAAGCCAGTTACTCACGGTGTTCCACAGGGTTCAGTGTTGGGTCCGCTTTTATCTATTATTTATATTTTATCTCTTGGTCATATTATTTTATTTTTATTTTTTTATGCTGATGATACACAACTGTACATATCTAAAAAACCTAATATATCCCATCCCCCTCTTAAACGTTCTAAATGTTTGCAGGATTTTAACATTTAGATTACTAAGTATTTCTTAAAACTCCTCTAAAGTCCTTCTTGTTGTGTCTAGGTCTATTTTATCTTAAACTCAGATGTGGAGAAATATCATAAAATATTTAAGACTTTATATATAATGATAAGGTCGACTAAGACCATACCTTCTACCAGCTTTCACATCAGATGATAATTTGACTTGTGGATTTGAAGTAATAGTGAAATGGTAAGATCGTTGCAGAAATGTTTACTTTACATATCATTGCAGTTGAAAATGCATTTGAATAAATCTCAGCGGATGTATTTAAGAATTTTAGCTTTCCAAGTATAGTGAAGCCTTCATGTGCACTGCTGTGCATAGTAAGTGGTTGTAGTGATTTAGAGCAGGTGCACACACAACTGCGATCCTCTCTGCGCCAACGAATCAGCTGACTTCAGATCAGACAAACAGCTTTAACAAAGCTCTCTCCAAAAACACCATGGGCTATGCTATTTCATAAAATATTCTTCTTAACAAAGTTCAAAATCACTGTAAACAACAACCTTGAGACAGTTTTTGCATTGGTTAAAATCTTAGACCTGCAAATTAAGTGAAATGAACTATGTATCAATATTTCCCTACCTAATTTTCAATATTTAACTGATTTGTATACTTAATCCTTAATCACACTAACTGAAGGCATTACACTGAATGCCCTAATTTTCACGTCACAACATTTTATCATTTCAGTCGACTCTTTTGTTATCTTCCAGCTAACTTTAAGGTTATGTACTCACTTTTCTAGGAATACCCCGTTTGAGCCATTATATCTTCATCAAAGTTCCTTTTATCAGGCGTTACACTGCCATCATACTTAGCTTTAAAGTGCAGGATCTGCAGGTATGATGCTCCTTCTTTCACTGCCAAAGTATTATAAACATGACCGGCACTCTATGATTTTTTAAATTACACTAGAAGTCTAGATCAGATATTCATTCTAGAGCATTTGAGGCTTTTCAACTGCACATTTACACCGTTCTACTATAATCATTGGTAAGTGTGTAATTCAGCACGACATGCCTGATCTACTGAATAAAGACATTTAGAAGCAACATGCAACACACTGGCTCCATAAATTAGATAAGTGTCATGCACATCACATACTGAGCAGCACACCATAAATTTTCAGTAGATGTGCACACTGTATGACTGACAGTGAAGGTCAGTGCTTACTGTTGAGATAAATCTAATTCTGAGAAACAGAGACTTTAGGAATGTTGTGTTTCGTGTATCTGAGATCAGGCATTTTTTTGCATTTTGACAATCATAAAATATGTTAAAATGACTCTAAATTTCAGAATGTTCTTTGATTAATAGATTTTCATGGCAGTTAGTACTCATTGTACACTACCAGTCAAAAGTTTTTGAACAGTAAGATTGTTTTATGTTTTTTTTTCCTTGTGCTCACCAAACCTACATTTATTTGATCCAAAGTACAGCAAAAACTGTTTTACTATTTTTTACTATTTTACTATTTAAAATAACTATTTTCTATTTGAATATATATTCAAATGTAATTTATTCCTGTGATTTCAAAGCTGAATTTTTAGCATTAAACACACACAAAAACATTAAAAATGTTACTGTTCTAAAACTTTTGACTGGTAATGTACATAAATTGGATCATGTGATTTACAACCTGTGCTTTTCAACTGATTTACTTTAAGTCAGACTTTTCTCACAGAAGTCTGATAGCGGAATGTTATCTCCCAGTCTGTTTATTGCTTTCCAAATCTGATTATCATATTATCTAAATTTTCTCATGATGCACTAAAGCACAAGCGGGTAAATACACCCATATCTCGCACATTTTTTCTAAACTATTAGGGATCCCATAAATGGCAGGGTGTGTTGAATCAGCGGACCAAATAACAAGTGGTTTCTTGTTCCTAATGAGGAGGTGATGAGCAGCTTATGCAATGCTCCCCTGCTGAGAGACAGAATTTAAAGCCTTGCTCTGATAACTCTAAAAGAGACACAGAAGAAAAATGCACAGGGGAAAGACCTTTGCCCTATAAACACATGCCACGGCTCCCTGATTCCTCTTGTCCATTCAAATCGGCAAAAGCTTGTTTACTAAACAGAATGATATACTTTATCAGTGGTTGCATAATCTAAACAGACACAATCGCCAAAACACAAGAGAGCTGTTTTGCCCAAAACAAGTTTACAGCGCAGGGACATAAATTGCACAAAACAACATGTCCACTGAACCATTGCTAAATGCTATTTGCAAAACAAAACAAAAAGCATTTACCTTATTTACCCCGACATAGATTAAAAATGTGTATTAGTACCTAAACTGAACACTTATGCCTCAGTTTGTACCTTTTTTAAAGAGTTTCTTGAGAACACAACCACACAATCTTTGTTTTAACTAGCATCCAATTATTTCTACATGTTGTCAACTCTGACAAAGATCTATAGAGATTATGTTTAAAGTGAAAACAAAGATTTTAGAGCCAAGAGTCATACTCTATGAAGACCATCTAAGAAAAGCATAGGCTGCGGTCTGGATGGGAGGCTACAACACTTCTACTTCACAATAGGTAGCCTCTTTGAGTTGGTTTACATTCCTGTCCTGCTATCGCTCTCATTCTCTGTGTCTGATTGGTCTGGTCTTGTCTCTACTCTGGGGAATAGACAATCTGCCCACATCTATTATAAACATTTTTTTCTAAGTGAGACTTCAGGAAGATGCCGCACTGCGAGACATTTTGAAAGCATTAGGGCTTTACATAACTTCTTAGATTTTCTAAATTTTGACCAGTTTTGTTTTGCGTTCGACAGGAAGTTAGATATTACGGTTTGTAGTTTTAAATATGGATATTTTTCTTACACAAACATGTCGATTCACTTCAGGAGGCCTTTATTTATCCCCAGAGCTGTGATAGATGGATGCACTTTATTGAACTTCAAAATCTCAACAGCCATTCACCCCGGGGTAAAAGGCACCTTTCTAAAACATTAACTTTTCAAGATACACGTGCCATTTTGGCTGATGCTTCACTTGATCGTGGGCAGCAGCGCAAAGTCAATTCTGTGCTCACTTGACCTAATATTTGATATTTTTAAGAATGTTGTAGATTTAAGTAGCACATAAGAATCGCTAAAATTCTTGAATATATTTTGAGGCAAAGGACTTCTTAATGATTTTCAGTTTCAGTCCCCACCCCCCTGTTAAAACATAACTGTGGTTTATCACACCTGAGTTCAGTTTCTCTAGCCACACCCAGGCCTGATTACTGCCACACCTGTCGCAATAAAGAAATCACTTAAATAGGACCTGCCTGACAAAGTGAATTACACCAAAAGATCCTCAAAAGCTACACATCATGTTGAGATCCAAAGAAATTCAGGAACAAATGAGAAAGAAAGTAATTGAGATCTATCAGTCTGCAAAAGGTTATAAAGCCATTTCTAAAGCTTTGTGACTCCAGCGAACCACAGTTAGAGCCATTATCCACAAATGGTGAAAACATGGAACAGTGGTGAACCTTCCCAGGACTGGCTTGCCGACCAAATTACCCCAAAAGAGCAGCGACGACTCATCCAAGAGGTCACAAAAGACCCCACAACAACATCTAAAGAACTGCAGGCCTCTCTTGCCTCAGTTAAGGTCAGTGTTCATGACTCCACCATAAGAAAGAGACTGGGCAAAAATGGCCTGCATGGCAGAGTTCCAAGACGAAAACCGCTGCTGAGCAAAAAGAACATAAAGGCTCGTCTCAGTTTTGCCAGGACACATCTTGATGATCTCAAAGACTTCTGGGAAAATACTCGAGATACTGACGAGACAAAAGTTTAACTTTTTGGAAGGTGTGTGTCCCATTACATCTGGTGTAAAAGTAACACAGAAAATCATACCAACAGTAAAATATGGTGGTGGTAGTGTGATAGTCTGGGGCTGTTTTGCTGCTTCTGGACCTGGAAGACTTGCTTTGATAAATTGAACCATAAATTCTGTCTACCCAAATATCCTGAAGGACAATGTCCGGCCATCTGTTCGTGACCTCAAGCTGAAGCGAACTTTGGTTCTGCAGCAGGACAATGATCCAAAACACACCAGCAAATCCACCTCTGAATGGCTGAAGAAAAACAAAATGAAGACTTTGGAGTGGCCTAGTCAAAGTCCTGACCTGAATCCTATTGAGATGCTGTGGCATGACCTTAAAAAGGCGGTTCATGCTCGAAAACCCTTCAATGTGGCTGAATTACAACAATTCTGCCAAGATGAGTGGGCCAAAATTCCTGCACAGCGCTGTAACAGACTCACTGCACGTTATCGCAAACGCTTGATTGCAGTTGTTGCTGCTAAGGGTGGCCCAACCAGTTATTAAGTTTAGGGGGCAAACACATTTTCACACAGGGCCATGTGGGTTTGGATTTAGTTTTCCATTCATAATAAAACACTTCACTCAAAAACTGCATGTTGTGTTTACTTGTGTTATCTTTGATTAATATTTAAATTTGTTTGATGAGCTGAAACATTAAAGTGTGACAAACATGCGAAAAAAGAAAAAATCAGGAAAGGGGCCAACACTTTTTCACACCACTGTATGTAGAAATATGGTAGTAAGGTTGGGGTAAAAGCACCCCTGCTGTTGGGGCTAAAAGGCACAATAATTAACATGATAATTCATAGAAGGCTGACTTTTCTATTTGTTGACTTGACATTGTTAGATTCGGATGGTAAATATCATATATTATGTTGGGTGTCCATTTTAAAGATAATCACCATGTTTAGAATGAAACCATAATATTTAAAAACATTCTATTAATCATATCATATAATACAATAGAATTTGTTGTTACTACTGTACATCTATATTAAATTACTATGGGATCTCCTTCAATGCTTTCAGAATCTTTACATTTAAAAATTATTTTGTTTCTGTATTTTAAAATTTGTGTTT
Source organism: Garra rufa (assembly GCF_049309525.1). Lineage (NCBI taxonomy): Eukaryota > Metazoa > Chordata > Actinopteri > Cypriniformes > Cyprinidae > Garra > Garra rufa. The sequence goes on from NC_133370.1 coordinate 32,427,899, forward strand.
TATTTTAACATCTTTTAATGACAGAATATTTATTTAACAAAAAAATATTTTATTTACCAAAATAAGCAGAAAACAGTACAAACTTTTCTAAAGTGATTGTTGTGAACAAGTATTAACTTAGACATTATAAATTATTAGCTTAAAGTATTTGTATCAATACTGTGTGCCTTTTACCCCATTGCCGCCTCATACATTTATAAGATTTGTAAACAAAATAAATGACTTGTATGATTTATTTTCACACAAAATTAGTTGCTCCATAAATGTTCAAAACAAAGGTACATTTTTTTCTGCAATCATAGACTTTGGACACAGTAAAAAGCAAAAAAAATTTCTTAGGGTGTGCCTTTAGCCCCATTGTACCCTATAACTGATTCGTCTATAAACGTATTCATTTGAAAGGATAAAGTCATATGGATGTAGCAGCATAGGATGGCTTGAGGAGGAGTAAATCATGGGTATTTTTTTTTTTTTTTTGGGTGAATCCCAAAAATCATTTGGTATGTCGTCTGCTTGCATATACAGACAACTTGTGCTTCTTCTGAGCTTCCTCATGTGTCACATGCCACAAGTCTCAAATTTCACTAAATGTTTTGCTTAATGAACCACATAAATCTCTCACTGCTCTCTTGTTTTTTTTCTTTAATTATTCTGCCTGTCTATTTCCCTGTCGGGCCAAGTGTAAGAGAAGCCGAAGTATTGAATAACAGAGTGTGGTATGTAATCGGCATTCTCAAACCTGTATGTCAAAGGGATTGGGGGCCTCGAGCATTAACACACACACACCTATCAGTCCTAAACAACAACATGCGTGCTAACACATGCATCCACACCCATACTTCCACTTGCGACGTCTAAGCTCTGACATGCCAAAACACTGTGATCTAAAGAGAAACCGGATAATCAAACTGCCCCAGGAAAACACAGATGGGAAAAACACATCCCATTCATGTGCAATCTGATCGCTGATATTCTTGGCGGGAGAGCAGATTGGGACGGATCCTCTGTCGCATTGCTCTTCGCTTGAAAACGGTATTGTTTGGGAAAAGTGCTGTTTCACAGCTTTCATTTCAGCTGGGGGTGCAAAGATATAAAAGGCCAAATGTCAATGCAGTTTATGTTCATAGCATGACGTTTGACAACTGATTGATTAAGCTGTTGACTGCTTATGTCAACAAAATTATGGCTGAAATGATCAGAAAGCAGTTATGCTGACTGAGCTCATGCATAAACTGCCTACATTCCCATGCTAAAAAGACAGGATATGAATTCAAAAGAATCTCTTTCAGAGACAGCCGGGCTGTGAGGATGCATTTATTCACAACCATAATCTGACTCATGCTGTGCATGACATATTGCAATTCAACAATGCCCCTCAAAGAGGTTCTTACATCACAGAGGAGGCTGCTGGAAAAGCTGAGTAATACACACAGCACTGTGCTTGATCTAAGCTGTGACTGCAGAGCAATGCATCTGTAAGTGTCCTGTCCATAGGTCAGGTGACTAGATATACAGTCGAACCAAAGTTTATTCAGACACCTTCAAAATTTCTCATATTATCACAGTTTATCTGCTATAGTTTAGAAAATGGTAATAAAATATGACAAGAACTCATAAGTTAAGCCGTGTCAGAATAAATTAATCTTGATAATGTCAGATAACTTTGATAGAAAGCTATGTAACAGAACATGACTGTCAAATCAAATTTTTGGTCCCAATTTTACTGATAGTCCCCTGTATGAAGAATTTCTGGGTATAATAAGCCACAGTTTACTTTATTTTGCTATCCTCACTTACATAAATGAACTATAGTGTCCTGCACCCATATTATATCTGGCGTTTGAATACTTTTTGGTTTGACTGTACACATTTCAACATCCCATAAAAACGGCTTGATTTGATTGTCTACCAGTTTAAGACATAGGGGACATGATGTACAGTGGTTCCAAGAAATATTTAAACACTTAAAGGGATAGATTACCCAAAAATGAAATAATGATTTTGTCATTTCATTCAAAACCTGTATGGCTTTCGTTCTTCTGTGAAACACAAACTAAGATACTTAGTTTTGGTTACAATTTAACTCCTATTGTATGAAGCAAAAAAAGACATTTTTCCAAAAAATCAATATCTATTGCATTTAGCAGAAGAAAGAAAGTCATACAGGTTTTGAATGAAATGACAAAATCATTATTTTATTTTTGGGTAATCTATCCCTTTAAGGTGAGAAAATGATGACTGAATTTTCATTTTTTTATATAGTTTTATTTTCAAATGTAATGTGAAGCAAAACATGTTGTATAAACAAAAATCACAAACATTTTTCTTCAATAACAAGAGAAAGACCGAAACAGAGAAAGACACCAAAAAAAAAAAAAATCCTTTCAGTTATTTTGCAATAAGAGAAGGTAAATGCTCCAAAAAAGAGCCCCAATTTTTTTCAAAAGATTTTGGTGATTTTCTGACATTGAAAAGGATTTTCTCAGGGGTGCAATATGAAAGGAGTTCGTTGATCCAATGTTTTCTAGAAGGAGAATGAGTCGACTTCCAGTTCACTAATATACATTTTTTCCCAGCTGTACCAGCCAAAAGTATGAAATATTTTTTATGATGAGACCAATCTAATGACTCAGTATCCCCTAATATCCAAATTCTAGGATCATAACTGATTGGAATACCAATAACCTTTGAAGATGTATTAATTATATATTCCCAAAAATCCTTCAATACGGGGCAATTCCAAAGCATATGAAGTAAATTGCCTTCAAATGTTTTACACCTTTGACAATTGGAAGGTATAGTAGTGTTTAACATGTTGAGTTTGTGAGGAGTATAATATTTTGATGCAGAATATTAAATTGGATTTGTCTATGTTTGGTGGATATAAAAGTAGTCTGCATTCTTTCCATAACACATTCCCACTCTACCGGATTGTATGTGCAGTCAAGATCTCCCTCCCATATCTGCTTAAAATTGTTTGTCAATGTACTATATCCTATTGAAGCAATACCTCTTTGAGAGGACACAATCTTGTTAAACATGACATTTTCAAACGGCGATAATGTTGGAATTCTGGGAAATGTCTTAGGGCTGATCTCTTTGACCCAATGTCTGACTTGCAGATATTTGAAAAAATTATGTTTAGGAATATTATATGTCTGGGATAGCAATTCAAAGCTCATTAAGGACTCATCAAGTCCTCCAGTGTCTTTATTCCTTTACTCACCCATGCTTTTAAGGTGCTATCAACAATACCAGGGGGAACAATAGGGTTTTCACAAAGAGGTAAATGTCTAAGTGGGACAGTATTAAAGCTGCATAGATTATGTGATTCTACCCAGGCAGAAAATGTATTAAGTATTATTTTTTTTTAGTGAATGTAGATAAATAACTTTTTGACCGCAAAAAAGGAACAACGCTTAGTGGGATGGAACTCATCTCACACCATCTAGTATCAACCTCATCAGGGTGGAGCCAGATCCATATAGCCTATAATTGCGAAGCTAAATAATAACGTCTATAATTGGGAAAATTCAGCCCACCTTTCTTACAAGGTGCTTGAAGTTTAAGAAGTTTTACTCTCGGGTTTTTGCCTTTCCACAGAAAGCTTGAAAATACTTTGTTTAGTTCCTTAAAGTATGCCTTAGGAATGTTCAAGGGGAGACACTGAAATTTATACATATATTTAGGTAAAATGTTCATTTTTACAACATTGATTCTGCCTATTAATGATATGGGTAAATCTTTCCATTTCTGCATGTCGTCTTTCACTCTGTCCAGAAGTGTAGTTTTTTTTTTTTAACATATCATCCTGTGCTAAATCAATGTAAATACCTAAATATTTAAACCCATTACTACACAGTGTTAGTGGTTTAACTATATATTTTAACTCATCTGGTATATTAATAGGCAATGCTTCACACTGTATTCCCGAAGAACTTGTAACAAGGGTGTAAAAGAAGATTGTGGACTGGTCAAATATGTGACCCTGGACCACAAAACCAGTCTTAAGTCGCTGGGGTATATTTGTAGCAATAGCCAAAAATACATTGCATGGGTCAAAATTTTAGATTTTTCTTTTATGCCAAAAATCATTAAGAAATTAAGTAAAGTTCATGTTCCATGAAGATTTTTTGTAAAATTCCTACTGTAAACATATCAAAATGTAATTTTTGATTAGTAATATGCATTGTTAAGAACCTAATTTGGACAACTTTAAAGGTGATTTTCTCAGTCTTTTTGATTTTTTTGCATCCTCAGATTTCTGATTTCAAATAGTTGTATCTCGGCCAAATATTGTCCTATCCTAACAAACCATACACCAATAGAAAGCTTATTTATTGAGCTTTCATGTGATGTATAAATCTCAGTTTTGTCAAATTTAACCTTATGACTGGTTTTGTGGTCCAGGGTCACATATATCAACAGATCATCTGCATAAAGGGAAAGTTTGTGTTCGTTAGAGCCAATTTTAATTCCTTTTATGTTGGTATGGGATCTAACAGCAATAGCAAGGGGTTCGACAGCCAATGCAAATAATAGGGGAGATATAGGGCAGCCTTGCCTACAACCTCTAGACAATGTAAAAGTGCTTGACATAATACCATTGGTGTATATTTGTGCTTTAGGAGAGTTAAATATAGTTTTTAAATATCCAATGAACTTAGACTCAAAACTCATGGCTTCTAAGGTTGCAAAGAGAAAAGTAGGCTCAATCCTGTCAAAAGCCTTTTCGGCGTCCATAGACAGAATAAACATTGATAGTTTCTGCTTTTGAGCGATATTAATTATGTGTAATAGCCTTCTAACATTGTCAGAGCCTTGTCTATTCTTAACGAATCCTGTCTGATCTGGATGTATTACTTTAGGTATAACAGTTTCCAATCTTAGGGCAAACAGTTTGGTCAGAATTTTGTAGTCAGCATTAAGGAGGCTTAGCGGCCTATAAGACCCACATTTTTGTCTGTCTTTCCCCACTTTAGGAAGTAACGTTATTGTTGCCAATTCCAGGGAGTGCGGCAGGGACCCTCTCTCAAGTGACTCTCTAATCATGTTAGTTAAAGGGGTTAATAATATGTTTGAAAAGGATTTGAAATACTCTACTGGAAAGCCGTCTGGTCCGGGGGCCTTGTTAATTCCCAAAGCGTCAATAGCTTTAAGTACCTCATTTTCAGTTATATCTGAATTTAATAATTTATTATCTTCCTCGCTGAAAAATTTTAGCATTGGCATTTCCCTGACTATGATCAGGTTTGTATAAGGTTTCATAAAAATCCTTAAATAAAATATTAATTTCTTCAGGATCATGTATATGTCTTCCGTCATTTGATTGTATCGAGTGAATATATCGATCTGATTCTTCTTTTTTTAATTTGCCATGACAATAATCTGCTAGTTTTATCTCCAAATTCGTGGTAATGATATTTTGTTCTGGCCATAATAGATTCAACCTTCTGGGAGCACACGTTATTATATAAGACCCGTTTTTGAGTAAGTTGCATCAAACATTCCTCATTATTAATCATTGAATGTTCTAATTCCAGTGATCTTATTTCTTTTTCTAACTCTACTAAAACAGTTCTCTTTTCTTTTGATTTATAAGACCCAAATGAAAGAATTTGTCCTCTGATAAATGCTTTAAGTGCCTCCCATATAATTGAATGCGAGGCTGAGTTGGCATTAGCCTCAAGAAAAATTTGAATCTGGGTGGACATATGCCGGAAAAAGTCTGGGTCCTTTAACATGTAAGTTCTAAATCTCCAGTTTTTGGAATAGGGTAAAATCACTTTTGTTTCCCACATAAGCTTAATAGGGTTATGATCAGAGATGGAGGCAGGGAGGTAAATACAGTCCTTCACTTGGTGGCTAATGATTTTGATGCTAAGAAGAAATCTATTCTTGAGTAAACATTATGCACATTTGAATAGAATGAATAGTCAGTTTGCACTGGATAGAGATTGCACCATACGTCATACAGCCTTGACTCAAAATATTTGCTGCTTTTGACTTAAGGATTTTTTTTTGAAGATCTGTCCTTCAAAGGATCTAGAACCAGATTAAAGTCACTTCCAAAAATGCAGTTGCCTTCAACAGTAGCTAATCGTAATATTAGTTTGCTAAAAAAAATTGGATCATCATGGTTCGGACCATAAACATTTACCAAAGTAATATGTTCTCTGTTCAACTCACATTCAACAATTACATATCTCCCAGTATTATCAGAGTGTGTGTTGATCAAATTAAATTGTAATTTTTTGTGGATTAGTAATGCTACACCCCTACCACTAGATGAGAATGATGAGTAATAGACCTGGCCAACCCATTCTCTCTTGAGTTTCCTAAGCTCCTGATTGGTAAGATGAGTCTCCTGAATAAAAGCTATATCAGTGTTAACCCTTTTCAAATATGAAAGTACCTTTTTTCTTTTAATTGGATTATTTAAACCCCTAACATTCCAAGATACACAATTTAGGATACCAGCCATTCAATATGATCTCAAAAATAATAGGGGGGAGAACCCCACACACTAAACTTTCTACCACCTCTAAATGATATAAATGAAGGGGGTAAGTCTTGTTGCATGAAAAAGTAGGGAATAAAATAAAAGTTAACCATTCAAAACATTTTGACATTTTATCCTTGGGATCGCTCAGTTTGACGAACTGATTCCCGTTCTGTGCACTCTCTCAATTATCGGAGGAGACAGAAAGTTTTAGGCGCCCAGGATCTCAGGGATTATGCGTTCCAAAAACGAAACCAAGGTTAACAATACGGATGTTAGATCTCCTGCTTCTGTTCTCCGGATCTTGCACTTTATCTTTTAGGTAGGAGACATCTTTCTCCAGACGACTAACTGTCGAGCAAGTGTCTCTTAAGTCATCCTCCGTGGCGCTTACTCTAGTTTCCACCTCAGCCATCTGTTCGGATAATGTTGACATAGAGGTTTCGATGCGGGTCAATTTAGCCTGAATGCCATTGGTCGTCCTGTCAATTTGTTTGCTAATGTCCTCTTTACTGGCTTTGATCTCCTTCCACAGAGTCTGTAATGATATTTCGCCTTCCACATCTTCGGCCATACTTGCCAGCGTGTTGAGGTCGATCACTCCGGGCATGATGTCTAATGGTTGTGTTTTACTTCCTTTTCGTCGCAAATTGTAATTTGCCATAAACAACAGAGATTTAATATATTCACTGTTCTTACAGTTAGGGAGATTGATGAAGGATTTTCAGCGAATAATATGGCTAGTCAGAGGAGCGCCTGCATCACGTGACTCCAGAATTTTCATTTTTGAATGGACTACCCCCTTTAGAGTTAAAATAGGAATTGTGACTTGAAAAAAGAAAACGGTAAATATCATAAGTAAACAGAACATTTCCAATTTTGTAAATTTATGACAAAATTAAAAATTCTGACAATATTTTTTCTATTTAGTAATTCTTTAGTAATTAAAGTTGAAGTCAAACGTTTACATACTTCTTGTAGAATCTGAAAAATGTTAATTATTTGACCAAAATAAGAGGGATCATACAAAATGAATGTTATTTTTTATTTATGCATGGGACTTTTTTTAGTGATAGTTTTTTTATGAGTTCCTTGTTTGAACAGTTAAACTGCCTGCTGTTCTTCAGAAAAATCCTTCAGGTTCTTTGGTTTTCAGCATTTTTGTGTATTTGAACCCTTTCCAACAATGACTGTATGATTTTGAGATCTTTTCACGCTGAGGACAACTGAGGAACTCATATGCAACTATTACAGAAGGTTCAAACTCTCACTGATGCTTCAGAAGGAAACACGACACATTAAGAGCCGGGGGGTGAAAAAGTGTTGAATTTGAAGATAAATAAGGGTAAATTTGACCTATTTCGTCTACTGGGAAACATGTAAGTATCTTCTGTAGCTTCTAAAGAGCAGTACTAAATGAAAAAAAAAAATTTATATTTAGGCAAAATAAAAAGAAAAATGTAAATATGATTCTGTTCAAAAGTTTACATCCCTGGCTCTTAATGCATTGTGTTTCCTTCTGAAGCATCAGTGAGCATTTGAAGTTTGAACCTTCTGTAATAGTTGCATATGAGTCCCTCAGTTTTCAGTGTGAAAAGATGGATCTCAAAATCATACAGTCATTGTTGGAAAGGGTTCAAATACACAAAAATGCTGAAAAACCAAAGATTTTTTGTGATCTGAAGGATTTTTTTGAAGAACAGTGGGCGGTTTAACTGTTCAGGTCAAACAAGGGACTCATGAACAACTATCACTAAACAAAAAAAGCAGCTGTGGATCATTCAGGTAACAACACAGTATTAAGAATCAAGTGTGTGTAAACTTTTGAATGGGGTCACTTTTATAAATTCCACTATTATCTTCTCTTGTGGACTATATTTAAACATATTTGATGTGATATATTTTTTAGGTCGGTAGCCTACTAAATAAAAAATAACAAGCATTTTGGTAAAATAATTAACATTTTGCCGATTCTGCAAGGTGTATGTAAACTTTTGACTTCAACTGTATGTGTGTTTAGGATACATAAAAAGCTATAAGGAGTCATTTATTCCAAAATGTTGGAAATCCATGACTGTATGCAATGCAAAAATATGAAAATAATTAATTAATATATATGTTTTAAGATATTTCTTTATTTTAAGAGATTTGTTCACGAGTCTATGTTTTTTAATTTAAGCTTAAAGGGATAGTTCACCATACAAATTAAAATTCTGTCATTAATTACTCATCCTCATGCCATTCCATACCTTTAAGACCTTTGTTCATCTTCGGAAGACAAATTAAGTTATTTTAGATGAAATCCGAGAGCTTTCTGACCCTTCATAGACAGCAAAACAACCACTACCTTTAAGGCCCAAAAAGTTAGTAAGGACATTGTTAAAATAGTCCATTCAACTATATTCAACAATTTCTTCTATTCTGTGTCAGTCTTCCCTTCAGGTTCAGATGAGTACCACGACGCATATGTGTGATGCCGCTGACGCAGGAGCCGGGACTCTGACGTAGAAAACATTCTATATAAAAACTATATGGAAAATGTGCTGAAAACATACATATCTTGTATGAATGTGTATTTAAAAACAGGAACACTGCTAGTGACAAAACTTTCCTACACACTCTCACTCACTGGAGGCCGATGGCAGCACTTCAAAAGTCTTCCACCTCTGCAGTGACAGTAACTGTAAATTCAGCTGGCTGGACACTCTTGTTCTCTCTCTTATATAAGTTAGACCCCGATCAAGCTGAAAAACGACTTGCCCTGTTGTGCCACTGAAAACTATTTTCTAAACAGCACCTCCTTAAAACCATGACAACGCTAAAGACGCTGCCAATACTGCCTCCCAACTGCGAGTCCACTCACGCACACTAATACGGCCGTTGGTGAAGCTTCCCTGACTCAGTGGGAGAAAGTCCAGGCGGTGATCTAGCCGTCCTTCATTTAATCAAACACATATGTGATCTCAAGTAACAAACCCAAGGATACAACCAAACAGCCATTATAGAAAGTCTATCAGACATCTGACACCAAAAAAAATGACTTTTTGTTTCATACTAAAAGAAAGCAACTTAATATTATTAATTAAAGCAAATGTATCAGATCCTGACACTCGAATGTTATCTGCTTTGACATTTTTCATCTCAAACTTTTTCAAGTATTTCAAAAATGTCTTTTGAACTCAACGCTGTCCTCTTTCCAGGAAGCAGTTGCAAGATAACCTATTAAGAACAGGCTTCAAACAAAAATGCCATAACTAAGCACTAAGACAGCGTGATGTTAATCTGTTCCAGCAATCTGTAACCAACACAAAGCTATGAAAACAAGCTGAAGCACTCTTACCTTAAAGAAGCTTCGTAGGAAGTATATAACACTCAACATTGTGAGTGTGTTGAGGAGGGGACGGCTTCAATCCTCTTTCACTCCCCCTCTAACCCTCTCTCACTCTCAATCCTCATGTCCTGTTGAGAGTTTCTCCAGCCCGTTCCGGCCTCATGCTTACTTGTTGCTATTTAGGAGCGCTCTAAGACTCACGGCACAGCCAGAGAGAGAGAGAAAGCGAGCGAGAGACACAGCGAGAGAGACAGAATGAACCTGTCATGCCATGCCAGTGGTTTAAGTTTCCTAACAATGAGCACTCCTCCGTTCAACTCAGCTATGTAAAAACAACCGTCCTAGCCAGAGAATCATTTAACCATTTCACTTCTGATCCTACGAACGTCTTAAAAGATTTAATTACACTGTCTGAGGCCAGTCTGAGGTACAATAACAGCGTGCGAGTTGGGCTGTGGTGGATTAAAAAGACTGTGGTTGTGGGTGGGAAAGCATGAGGTCATTTTATTTTATTTTTTATATTGTGAATGTCTGCGAAACGCCCAGTGTCTGCTAATGCCTTAATCTTAACCTCCCACCCAGCAACTGTACCTGCGGTGTCTTGATTTATATAAACACCATGAGTGTGAAGTTAAACTAAACATCACTTGGCTGTCACCGCAGTAAGGTCAAGTGGGCACACGCTCGCCAAAAGCCTGGTGTTATCGTGTTTATGAAACATACTGTGAGTTTAACCCATGAGGAAATGACCTGCAGTGAAAAATGTCATCAAGTTCATACCACAGCAGAGGTATACTTAAGATGGAGTGTGTCATTTTTGTGTCAACTAGTGTCACCAAAAACGACTACTAACTGTGTCTCATACACCACCCTGTCTGCCATTGGTTGACCAAACGGATAGTCCTACCTCAAACAGATGTGATTAATTGGGCTAATCTGCTCAAGATAAAAAAAAAAAACAATCTTTTGACAGTATCAAAGAGCCATAAGTGCACATTTTTCATGGAAATCAATCTATGAACAGCTTACATGTAGTTACTAAGCTGCCACAGCTTTCATCAAATTAAAACCTAACCATAATTGCTTTTCAGTATTGCTTTTTTAGTTTCTTTCTTAGCTTCTGTATTTTTCATCAAATAAACGACAAGAAATTGATCCAAAAATGAAAAGTCTGTGATCGTTTACTTACGTTTACCTAACTTTACTTATGTTTTATATAAAAAAAAATACATACAAAATGTTTTGTCAAGTCTCTTATGCTCACAAAGGCTGCTTTAACTAATGAAAAACATAGTAAAAACAGCGTATTTGTGCAATATTATTACATTTAAAATAAATAAATAAATAAACATATTTCAATATATTATAAAATGTAATTTATTCCTGTGCTGGCAAAGCTAAATTTTCAGCAGTCATTATTCCAGTATTCAGTATCACATGATCCTTCAGAAATCATTCTAATATGCTGATAATACTACTAATAATAAATGGTTTTTTTTTAGCAGCAATTCGGAATATTACAATGATTTCTGAAGGATCGTGTGACTGGAGTAATGATGCTAAAAATTCAGCTTTGAAATCAAATGTTTCAAGTCAATAAGATGTTTTTCTTTTTCTGTATTTTTGATCAAATAAACGACCAGAATTGACCCGAAAATGAAATTCTGTCATTGGTTACTCACTCCCAAGAATTATGGTTAAAAAATAACACTGACAAAATGTTTTTGAAGTCTCTTATGCTCACAAAGGCTGAATTTTACTTAAAAACATAAAGTAAAAACAGCGTATTTGTGCAATATTATTACATTTAAAAAAGTTATTTCACTATATGCTGATGATAATATATATATATATATTGAATATTACAATGATTTCTGAAGGATCATGTGACTAAAAATTCAGCTTTGAAATCACAGGGATAAATTACATTTTAAAATATATTCAAATAAAAAACATTTATTTTAAATAGTAAAAATCATTCAAAATTTTACTGCTTTATTTTTTTAATCTTTTGTAACATTATTAATGTTATATCTTCTTATTGGACAAGTTTAATATATTCTTGCTGAATAAAAGTACAAGATTCTTTCCAAAAACACTTTGAACAGCTGTGTAGTTGTGCAGTTGTGTCTTTTTAGGTAGGTATTTAAAGACTTTTTTTAAACGCATAAATGCATTTTTAAAAAATAATCAGTCAAAGCATATTATCAGTCCAAAGTTTTTGAACAGTAAGATTTTTAATGTTTTTTAAAGAAGCCCAAAATACAGCAAAAGCAGTAATATTTTGAAATATTTTTACTATTCAAAATAACTGCTTTCTATTTGAATATATTTTAAAATGTGATTTATTCCTGTGATCAAAGCTAAATTTTCAGCATCATTATTCCAGTCTTCAGTGTCACATGATCCTTCACAAATCATTCTAATATGCTGATTTGCTGTTTAAGAAACATGTTTTGTCGTTGTAATTATTATTGTAAATATTTAAAACAAATAAGTACATTTTTTCAGGTTTTTCTGAAGAACAAAAAGAGCCAAAGGTCAGCGTTTATCTGAAATAAAAAGCTTCCGTAACATTATACACCATACCATTCAAAAGCTTTGGAGTTAGTATAATTTTTATGTATATATTTATGTTTTTTTTGAGTAAAGAAATTATAGAAATTAATATTTTTATTTAACAAAAATACTTTAAATTGGTCACAAGCGATGATAAAGACATTTATAATGTCACAAAAGATTTCTATTTCAGATAAATGCTGTTCATCTGAACTTTCTATTCATCAAAAAAAGCTGTTTTCAACATAATAATAAATATTGTTTGAGCAGCAAATCAGAATATCCCAATGATTTCTAATGATGCAAAAAAAATCAGCTTTGAAATCACAGGAATAAATTACATTTTAAAATATATTCAAATAGAAATAATTTATTTTAATAGTAAAAATAATTCAAAATTTTTACTGCTTTTGCTGTTTGGCTTGGTGAGCTGAAGAGACCTTTTTAAAAATAATTTAAAATCTAACTGTTCAAAAACTTTTGACTGGTAGGCGTATACTCAAATCAAAATATTGAATCAGAATGAACTATTTCCACAAACTGAGAGAGGACTTTGTGTTGTGAATGCACAGCATCCCTTTGTTACAAAGTAAATCCAATACATGAGGAAAGACAAATTTTGAGTAGCCTACTTTATAGGAATAGTGGAAAAGTGATTCCAAACTACCATAAAACTGCTACAAAAAATTTCCCATCCAAAACGGCCTGTTAAATCATGTCAGTGTAAAAGTATCTTGGAATTACAATAGGAAAATGTTGGCAGTTAGGTGACTAAAACAAGCATCAAGATTCGCATTTCACATCATTAATCATGTTTTGAAATAATGTGGGAGTTCTTAACAGAGAGCGCCCTCTGCTGTACAACTGTAGAAATCAAACGAGGGGCAGTAAAGGCCCAGAGATCATTGCTAGGGACCAAAGAAATGGAAACTAATCTGACAGTTTATCAAACAAAATCTAAAACTGTCGAAGCTATAGGCATGTCAGAACAGAAAGGCAATGTATTAGAGTTACAACCAGACTGTAAAACCCAAAAACCCAGGCTGTTGGTCAAATGTTTTTTGTTCTATGATTAAATTATTTGACACAAAAACATCAGCTATTGTAACCCAACAAAGAACGTCTTTTATCCTCTGTTTTGTCTACACCTTTTTGGCTTCGCTCGCAGTCTGCTGTGACCACAAATCACCGCCTGCTGCCCGCAACAACGGACAATTCAGCCGAACTCCTCAAGCCCGTCCTCTGTGTCTCTGCCTGTAGACTCCGCTGTTCCCTGGGTGACAGCAGCCTCCCTCGGGGCTATTCAGAGTGTCAACTCTCTCTGGGAGGTAGACTTTCGGAGCAATTGGCGGCGGACCAGTAGCTCTAGTGACCGGTACCCCTCTATCTCTCTCCCTCACACTTTTCTCTCTCTAATTTAGTTTGACACTGTTTAGTCGGAGGCCTTTCCTGAATGAGGCCATTGTGAACAAAGCGACTGAATGACAGTCACGGAGGACAGCGTCCGCTCCTCGATTTCTCGCACTTTAAAAGATGAAGATTTCCACAGCGTGAGCAAGACGGTGGGACTCTGTCACCGTGCTTTGTGTGGGCCGAGGAGAAGCTTATGATATTCTCATAATGGATATGAACTCTGTCAAGAGGCTTTCTCAGAGACAAAGGGGTGGGAAGGCAGTGTGCCGGGAATCGACACAAAACGCATTATAATTACAAAAGCAGTCGGAGAGCACTCAGCTACCCAGCAGATCACTCACAGCGGCCTCCCACCACGATTCTGACAACTCAGCACAGCTATAGATACAAAGGCACTTAAGAACCCAGACTGAAATGTACACAACGGCCCGTGCACGTGGTCCCAAACGGAAGCTGTATGCGAAAGGTCAACATTTATATAAACAATACAGGCATCGCATTTAACGTCTTGAGGAAAAAGTAGGCTAATATTTCATTCTTGCAAATTCAACATATAAGGTGCTTTCCACATGTCCAACTGCCTTTTTTAAGCATCAAAGGTACAAATCCAGTGTTGTTTGCTTTATATTCAATATTCAATAAACAATTATCTTAAAATGAATACATAAAATATACTTATAAATGTATATATATACACTGCCAGTCAAAAGTTTTTGACCTCTGTTCACCAAGCCTGCATTTATTTGATCCAAAGTAGAGCAAAGACAGTAAAATGTTGAATTATTTTTACTATTTTAAAGAACTGTTTTCTATTTGAATTTATTTTAAAATATAATTTATTCCTGTAATTTAAAGGCTAATTTTTTGCATTATGACTCCAGTTGCACAATCCTTCAGAAATCATTATACTATTCTGATTTGCTGCTCAAGAAACATTTAATATTATTATTATGTTGAAAACAGTAGATTTTTTAGGTTTCTTTGATGAATAGAACATTCAGAAATTCAGCATTTATCTGAAATAGAAATCTTTTGTAAGAATAATAATTTGTAAGACATTATAAATGTCTTTATCATCACTTTTGATCAATTTAAAGCATCCTGGCTAAATAAAAGTATTAATTTCTATAATTTCTTTTCCAAAAAAAAAAAAAAAAAAAAAAAAAAAAAAAAAATATATATATATATATATATATATATATATATATATATACACTGACTCAAAGCTATTGAATGGTATAGTGTATAATTTTACAAAAAGCTTTTTATTTCAGATAAATGCTGAACTTTGGCTCTTTCTATTCATTAAAGAATCCTAAAACTGTTTTAAATTTTGAGAAAAAATAATAATTAAAAAATTATTTCTTAAACAGCAAATCCGCATATTAGAAAGATTTCTGAAGGATCATGTGACACTGAAGCCTGAAAATGATGCTGAAAATTTAGCTCTGATCATAGGAATAAATTACATTTTAAAATATATTCAAATAGAAAACAGTTAAAAAATATTTCAAAATTTTACTGAACTTTATATCAAATAAATACAGGCTTGGTGAGCAGAATAGACTTCTTTAAAAAACATTAAAAATCTTATTGTTCACAAACTTTTGACTGGTAGTGTATATATTATTTTGTATGTATTTTTTTAACTATAAAACTTAAGAGTAAATATGATTTTTGGGTGAACTGACTTTTGAATGTTTGTTTATTTAAATGTTTATTGCTATAAACATACTTTTTTACTTTTTTATTTTATAAACTGTCCATTTAATTTTGTTTATGTTTACTATATTTAAACAGTATTCATCAAAAGTCTGGAGTTTAACACCTGCTTTTACACTCTTTATAGTCATTGATGGTTTCATGAAGAACCTTGAACGTTCATGGAACCTTTATAAATGCAGAAAAGGTTCTTTATAGTCAATTTCATAGTTATTTAGATTTTGTCAAATGTTCTTCAAAATGGTTCTTTTAGGAACTGTTCACTGAAAGGTTATTTGAGGAACCAAAAATGGTTCTACTATGGCAAACACCCTTTTGGAACCTTTATTTTTTTAAGAGTGAACTACTCTTTCACTAAGCAAAAAAAAGGTTAAGAGTTTGAGGCCCTGCATTGCACCCTATTGTGGATTAAGCATGAGTCATGACAGAAGCTTATTTTCACAGGTCCATGTTTTAGAACAGAGATAAGAACATAGATAAGTTTTGTAAGCTTCATCAACTTAGTTTCATAGTACGTCACAGCAGTCACTTGTGAGACGAATTTAAAAAGCATGTGACATGAACACCCTGAGGTGAAAATGTCAAGGCAAAACCTTGACATGACACATGTTTAACATGATCCTTAAACCTTGTGTGGGTCAAATACATGATGTGACAATTCGTCTCCTAGGATAATGTGTTCCCAGATGGGATGTGCTGTGTTTGTGTTTTTATTTGTTCTAAACAAGTCAGTTCCTAGAAAGAAAGAAAAAATACACCAAAACAAAATGTTTAGTCTCTGCCGTGATGTAATTTCTGCTATCAGCAGTGAATGTTTTTAAATGTTGACGTAAAACTGTATCATTTTTTTCGATAAAATACTTTCTCCTATCTCAGCTCCATGTGTGGAGACGACTATCAGTAAGCCATCTGCAGGCTGCTTTCTCTGAAAAGTGCAACACTGTTGCTTTATGGTTCTATTAAAACTTAGTTTTGAACAACCCAACATGTCAATGTAACCCCTCACACCTGGGTCCTACCGCACCCACTCCGAGCGGGTCTCGAACCCAGGCCTCCGGCACGGGAGGCGGACGCACTAACAAGCCTTTAGCCTCCTTGTTAGTGCGTCCGCCTCCCGTGCCGGAGACCCGGGTTCGAGACCCGCTCGGAGTGGGTGCGGCAGGACCCGGGTGTGAGGGGTAACATTGGTGCCGTGACCCGGATGGGAGTGAGGATTAGGGGGGTGAGTGTAACGGAGGCCAGCTAATAGGTGCTGTGCAGGTAAACCTCACTCCCGATCTCAAGAGACGCACTAGCGACAGACGCTAGAGGTTGCAGCCTTTAGCCTCCTTGTTATAGTGCGTTCGCCTCCCGTGCCGGACACCCGGGTTCGAGACCCGCTCGGAGTGGGTGCGGCAGGACCCGGGTGTGAGGGGTTACATTGGTGCCGTGACCCGGATGGGAGTGAGGATTAGGGGGGTGAGTGTAACAGAGGCCAGCTAGTAGGTGCTGTGCAGGTAAACCTCACTCCCGATCTCAAGAGACGCACTAGCGACAGACGCTAGAGGTTGCAGCCTTTAGCCTCCTTGTTATAGTGGGTTCGCCTTCCGTGCCGGACACCCAGGTTCGAGACCCGCTCGGAGTGGGTGCGGCAGGACCCAGGTGTGAGGGGTAACATTGGTGCCGTGACCCGGATGGGAGTGAGGATTAGGGGGGTGAGTGTAACGGAGGCCAGCTAGTAGGTGCTGTGCAGGTAAACCTCACTCCCCGATCTCAAGAGACGCACTAGCGACAGACGCTAGAGGTTGCAGCCTTTAGCCTCCTTGTTATAGTGTGTCCGCCTCCCGTGCCGGACACCCGGGTTCGAGACCCGCTCGGAGTGGGTGCGGTAGGACCCGGGTGTGAGGGGTTACATCAACATTGACTCAATCAACAGCATGAATTAAAGGTGGGATTACTTTTTTGAATGACTAATAGCCAAATGATGAAGTACTGCATGACATCTGTATGAAACATTATTTTTTGTTTGAAAGACATTATTTTTGCGATTCTGTTTGGTGATGTTGGTGGTGCAGGTAAGACATGCAAAAATCCCAGTGATTAGACCAAACTATATGGTTAAATCTTAAAGAATCAAGCTCGCGATGGTCCCATCTGCATACAGAGCAGACCACAGCATTCATTCATTGAGAGTTTATTCATTCCACCATCGCTCTTTTACAATCAACAGTCAAAATCATTCCTAATGTCAACAGTCAATCCTTCCTAAGACAGATGTGCTCTAAATGGACTGGAAAATAGGGCAAGTCTGCTTTGTTTCTCAAGCTACTGTATACTGGCCTACATCACAAAACTGTTTCATTCTATCCTCTACTTTTAACAGAATTGACAGTTAATATCGATATGAGTGCATACAGACAACAGCCTTAACTAAACATGGTCATTCTAAAAAAAAAAAAAAAAAATACACATATATATATATACATAGACACAAACCAGACAACAGACTTAGACAGAACAAGGAAAAATTACCTCGGCACTTAGCCACAAATAATGCAAATAATACTTTATAAATGTTTTTTTTTTAAACAAATGTGACAAAAGTTTCTATTTCTAATGTATGCTGTTCTGTTCTACTTTCTATTCATCAAAGAATCCTGAAAAAAGTTTCCACGAAATAATAATGTTAAGAGTAAGAAAAGTTTTTTGAGCAGCAACTCAGCATATTAAAATGATCTCTGAAGGATCATGTGAAACTGAAGACTGGAGTAATGGCTGCTGAAAATTCAGCTTTGCCATCACAGAAATAAATTACATTTTAAAATACATTCAAAACAAAAAAAGTTACTTTAAATTGTAATAATATTACTATTTTAACAATGTTTTTCAAAAAAATGCAGTCTTGGTAAACATAATCTCACAGGCCCCAATGTATACAGTGCCATCCACTAATATTGGCACCCTTGGTAAATATGTAAATAAATCTGCATCGTTTATCTTTTTGATTTTTCATTTAGAAAATTCACAAAATTCTAATGTGCCATTGAAGTAAAACAAGTGAAAGTAGGAGGAAACACACATTATGAAATAAATGTTTTTCTCCAATGCATGTTGGCCACAATTATTGGCACCTCTAGAAATTTGTATTTTGAATAAAAGTATATTCCTTTTCATATTTACATTTTTTTGAGCAAACCAAGGTGACTAGGAGCATGGAATTGTCCAGCCATGACTTCCTGTTCCACAGAATTATAAGTATGAGGAACACAAAGGCCAAATTTCCTTAATCATCAATGACAAGGAGCAAAACAGAATATAGTTCTGATGTGCAGAACAAGATTGTTGAGCTTCATAAAATACAAAGTAGCTGTAAGATAATAGGTAAAGCATTGAAAATGCACATTTCCACCATCAGGGCAACATTTATTAAGTTTCAATCAAATAAAGATGTTACAAATCTGCCTAGAAGAGGATGTGTGTCAATATCATCCTAATGCGCGGTGAGGAAGAGTGTTTGAGTTAGGGCTGGGCGGTATACCTTTTCATACCGAATACCGGTGTTTTTTTTTTTTAATGATATTCATTTTTCATATACCCCAATACCGGTGAGTGTGTGCGTACAAAGCGTTTGGAACACGTATGTTGACGCAAACAGAAACCGCAGCTTGCACGTGCTTGTCTGAAGCAACACATCTGAGGTGTGGACGTATTTCAGTATATCTGAGAAAGACCCAGGGTTAGCGATTTGCAAAACTTGTAATGCCGAAATTTCAAGAGGGGGTGTGTCTGCAGGGATGAGAGCAGAGATCGGCGCATTGTGCGCAGACAGATGTAGCTTTCAGTGAGAGAAAAACAATGGCTTTACGTTGGTGTTACGTCGCAATATTTTAAATATATGTCTTTTCTATATACTGTATTTTTATTAATATTTATGTTTTAAAGCCAATGGATATCACACAAGCAACGTGGAAACTGATCAATATGTTAAAGTGAAAGTAAAAACTGACTTTCAGCATCTGATGTGCATTCTTTCAGACAATGAGAGACGATTATACTTCATATGCTGATATTAATTTAGTCCCTTAATATTTTTCTTGTGCCCCGAACATGGTGGGGAAAAAAATAAAAAAGAAACGTATTTTGTGTAAGGTTTGTTTTTGAAAGTCTTAAATAAAGCTCTTAATTTTCATTGATGACTGCAGTGTTATTAGGGGGTTATGAAAGTCATAATTATGATTTCAGGTGGTCTAAAATGTGGGGACTGAAAGACAAGAATTGCGATGAAACTTCAAAAGGCTATCCATTGAATAAATATGAGCGCTGCACGTTTCAAAATCATTTGTTGCGCTACTTTGTATACTACCATTTTGACAGCGCCTCCTGCTGGAAGAGAAACGCGTAGACTTGTAAATGTGAACTTGTGAAGAATGCACAATAAAGTGTTGTGTATTTTGACTGCAAATCATGAATTCTGATTTCTTCACCTCATTACAATTATGAGTGCCACTGTCACTTCTTTGTGAACAGCAGCATTTTGTGAGACCAATCAAACCTGGGTTAATACTAGTCCGGTCAATGTAAGCCAATATACTGCAGTAATTATTCTCTAATTTATTAGGAAATGTGGTTAACACCTAGTCATGCATGAAAAAAAAAAAAAAAAAAAATACCGTCATATACCGTGATACCGTATAATTTTGAAAAATACCGTGATATAAATTTTTGGTCATACCGCCCAGCTCTAGTTTGAGTGGCCAAAGACTATCCAAGAATCACAGCTAGAGAATTGCAGAGAATAGTTGAGTCTTGGGGTCTTAGCCTAAAAAAAGTGAAACAGCCCCTATACATCACCACATGTTGTTTAGGAGGGTTTCAAGAAAAATTCTCCTCGCTCATTCAAAAACAAACTCCAGCATATTCAGGTGACACGACTGGAACTTCAAATGGGACTGGTTTCTATGGTCAGATGAAACTAAAAAAAGAGCTTTTTGGCAGCAAACCCACCAGATGGGTTTGGTGCAAAAAGGGTTAAAAAGTACCCCATGTCTATAGTTAAATATACAGCTGGATCTTGTGTTGTAGGCCTATTTTTCTGCCGGAGGTCCTGGACATCTTGTTCAGATACATGGCATCATGGATTCTATCAAATACCATAAGATAAAAAAATCTAAACCTGACTGCATCTGTTAGAAACTTATAATGGGCTATGGTTGCATCTTCCATCAGGACAATGATCCAAAACAAACATCAAAATCGACACAAAAATGTGTCACTAAGCACAAAATGAAACTTCTGCCATGGCCGTCCCAGTTCCCTGATCTGAACCCTATAGAAAATGACAAGGGTGAACTAAAGAGAAGAAGCACCAACATGGAGCTGGGAATCTGAAGGATCTGGAAAGATTCTGTATGAAGGAATGGTCTCTGATCTCTTGTCGGGTGTTCTCCAAACTAGGGGTGGGAAAAAAAATCGATATTGCAATATATTGTTGTGCTCTCTGTCGCAATAAATAATCGATACACTAACGGCCAATATCGATATTTTATTACAACACAAATGATTAATTTACCCGTCGTCAGTGTCACTGTCACTACCCAATATCTACCATTCTGTTTGCGGGGGGCGCTGTTCGAGTAAATAGGCGTAAAGTGGCGGAAGCAGCGGCCAGTGAAGAACACAAGTTATCTTACAACATCAGAGAAGAAGCGCAGAAAAAAAGAGAAGTGAGAAGAATGGCGGAAGATAACGAAAAACAAATCAAAGACGCACCCGCTAGTTGAGCATGCTGATCAGTTACGCCTGTTTCACACATACTCCGTCTGCAGTGCTTATGCGTTGAGTATTTTTTTCCGCACCCATGTTAACGGATTAGAGCGTTCATACTGCACGCGGTTGCTGTGCAAGTGTATTGAATAATACGTTGTTTATTATACGTTGAGTTTAAACGTGAATATATCTAGAATTGTATTAGTGTACTGTGATAAAAGAGTATCACAATGCTGAAAAAGCACGTTTGTATTTGAAATCAAAATAACGGATAAATGGTGTGTTTGTGGTAAACAGCCGCGGATCAGGAACGGACTGCAAACGTGTCCTGTGTGAAAGCAAAACGAGTCCGTGCTGCTTCTGCATCGCATACGTAACGCACACGGACTGCATACATTACACACTGCAGACGGAGTATGTGTGAAGTGTTCCTCAAGAAGAATATGCATTGATGAGACCACTGTCCAGGTTAACATAAAGCACTTTACAGTAACAGTATCATGGTTTACACATGTTAGTTAATGTTCATGTTGTTTTTTAATGTTCAGGCACTTTTATCTGTCTAGCTGTACAGTGTTTACATTTAAGACCAGGAGGCAGTGAGTTATTATGCAAATGCTTATTTCTTTGCACAGTGTTGGAAATGTTGGCATTAATAAATGCATAAGATTTCCTTATTATGGGTATTTTTTTCTTTTTCAGTCACATATATCGTGATATATCATTGATGAAATTTCTTCCAATATATTGAATATCGTAGATATCGTGAATCGCGATATTATCGATATCGTGGGCCACATATCGCCACAGAATTGAATCGTGAGTTACCTGTATCGTCCCACCCCTACTCCAAACTCTTCAGGCATTATAGTAGAAAACTCAGAGCTGTTACCTTTGAAAAAGGTCTTTGCAATAATTGGGTGCCAAAAATTGTGGACAATTAAGGTGAACTAGAACTAAAACTTTGTGAAATTTTGAAGATCAAAAGGATAAAAAGGGTGCCAATATTATTGGAGGGCACTGTATATTAAGTACACAACACACATGTTCTGTGATAAACAGATGTTACATTAGCTTACTTGTTACATGGCCAAATATACCAAATCAGTAAACAAAATATTCATGAAATACTGATTTGGGTGTAATATTTTTGAAAGACACCCTTCAAGAGACATGAAAGCACAATTATGAAGGAATTCAGTCAATTATAGAGTTTAACAGGTATAGTACAACAATCAATCAAATAATATGCAATGAAACATGTGAGGTGATCTCAGACAAAATTAATCCAAGGGAGCTGTCTAGGTGGGGAAAGATCTTACTGATAGCTCTTGAGCTCTGGATTTGTAGAGTCCGTGTTCCTGAGGCGAGGGATGTCATTCCCATCGGGCAGACTATAACCCAACCCATGACAACAGAACCTCCCAGGACACGGAGCGTGAGAAAGAAGCAGGAACAATGCAACATGCTGCCCATGGCAACTCAAGCACACACACAATTAAGTTGTTGGTGCATATTACACAATGCTGTCCAGGCAACAGCAGCTCGTTGAGACTGTGAGGGTCAAATCAATGGCCTCCTATGGAGTGTTCTCCTCAGAAGAACTTCCATTCCCACCTTTACAGCACAAGATTTAACTGCTCTTGCTTATTATTACCAACTGTTTGGTGAAGGGAAGGCCAATGGTATCCAGAGGCTGTCAATCAGAGAGCTTGTGAAATCACTGCATTCTTGAAACAGTGAGGAAAAGGCACGGATTCTGAGATGAATCATTCACTATAAAACGCGGGAATCCTTGGAAGATTAACACTAAACTCTCAATCATCGGAGTCAAGGATATATTACACTTGTTGATCTGTCTGGCCTGAACACAGCATTACACTTACTTCTAGATAGTGATCCAAACATCTCTGGATTAAAAACAAAACTGTTATTTTAAGTGAAGGATATGAGATTCTGGACCACAAGACCTTACATAGCATATATATGTATATATATATATATATATATATATATATATATAGAAGAACCACAATATATATCAGTACCATATTAGGTATTACAAATTTTGTACAGTATTGGTCTACGTTGGTATACATTATACAATATTATATTATATTATACATTATTCGATTAAGTATAATACGTTTATAATATAAAATAATATAATATAAGACTTAAAACTTTTAAAATTAAATTCCTAGTGTTGTAATTTTATATTATACAACACTTATATCTATTAAATCTCAAAATGAATATCCATTTTTGCTACATATATGTGATACTTGATTGACTTTTTAAAACAAAATGTATTGTATATTATAAAAAATAATAATTAATATAATCACATTTAAAACTAGAACTAAAACAATGAATATCCATTTGTGATACATATTTTTGATTCTCATAGTATTTTTAAAACAAAATTACATGTATATTATAAAAAATAATAATGTATATTAATATAATAATATAATATAACATTTAAAACTGAAACTAAATTTAAAAATACATTTCTATAAATATCAATATTTGTTACAAATAATACTCAGTATTAAACTGTCAAACAAAAACTAAAATGAACAAAATTACATGTATATTGTACAAAAATAATAATTTAATATCACATTTAAATCGAAATTTCTAGTGTTCTAATTTTATATTATTATATTATATTATATTATATTATATTATATTATATTATATTATATTATATGTGTAATTATAGGGTTATTATATAACACCATTACATCTATTAAATCTCAAAATGAATATCCATTTTTGATACATATTTTTTTGATTCTCATAGTATTTTTAAAACAAAATTACATGTATATTATAAACATAATAATGTATATTATTATATTATAATATAATATAACATAACAGTAAAACTAAATTTAAAACTAAATTTCTAGTGTTTTAATTTTATATTATATAACACTATTACATCTGTTAAATCTCAAAATGAATATCCATTTTTGATACATATTGTAATACTCATAGTATTAAAATGTCAAACAAAAACAAAGATTAACAAAATGTCTTGTATATTGTAAAAAATAATAATATAATATCACATTTAAAATGAAATGTCTAGTGTTCTAATTTTATATTATTATATTGCATTATATTATTATATTAAATTATACATGTAATTATAGTGTTATTATATATCACTATTACATCTGTTAAATCTCAAAATGAATATCAATTTTTGATACATATTTTAATACTCATAGTATTAAAATGTCAAACAAAAACAAAAATTAACAAAATGTCATGTATATTGTAAAAAATAATAATATAATATCACATTTAAAAAGTAATTTCTAATGTTCTAATTTTATATTATTATATTACATTATTATATTATACATGTAATTATAGTGTTATTATATAAAACTATTACATCAATTAAATCTCAAAATGAATATCCATTGTTGATACATATTTTGTATAAAAAAACAGAAAAAATAAAAACTTTTGTTTTTAAACATTATAGTATATAACTAATTTATATTATAATCATGTTTATTAATACAATACAATATAATACGATTATTACGTTTAAAACTAAATTTAAAATACAATTTCTAGTGTTGAAGTTTTATATTATATAACACTTACATCTATTAAATCTAAAAATGAATATCCATTTTTGCTACATAGTTTTGATACTTGATTGACTTTTTAAAACAAAATTCCATGTATTTTATTAAAAAATAATAATTAATATAATATAGTATAATCACATTTAAAACACACAAAATTTAAAACTTAATTCTAGTGTTTTAATTTTATTATATAACACTATTACATCTATTAAATATCAAAATTAATATCCATTTTTGATGCATATTTTTGATTCTCATAGTATTTTTTAAACAAAATGACATGTGTATTATAAAACACAATAGTGTATATTAATATAATACAACATAATTTCATATTATATAACACTATTACATCTATTTATCTCAAAATGAATATCAATATTTGATACATATTTTAATACTCATAGTATTAAAATTTCAAACAAAATAGTTAATAAAATGTCAGATATATTATCAAAAAATAATAATGTATATAAGATAATATAATATCACATTTAAAACTACATTGAAAACAAAATTTCAAGTATTCTAATTGTATTTTATTAAATTAGATTATGCATGTAATTATAGTGTTATTAACACTATTACATCTATTAATATTCAACATGAATATCCATTTTTGATACATATTTTTGCTATTCGTTTTAAAACTAAATTTCTTAGACAATTTAGACAATTGTTTTTAAACATTATAGTATATAATTAATTAATATTATAATAATATAATAATATTTAAAACTACAACTAAATTTCAAACTACATTTTTAGGGTGTTTTAATTTTATTTTTAGACAACACTTTTGGAAATTATAGTATATACATTTTTAATAATAAAAAAATACTAATATATTTAATTAATACATTTCTTATCATATCTCATACCATAATATCTTGTATAACTCAGTCGTAGAAAATGAATCAGCATCCTGGACCTTCTGATAACCAATCAAGAATCAACAAAGCACGGGAATATTTCATTTCAGCTGTTGTTGAACCAATAATTTCACTAAAATTCTCTCAAAAGTTGCAAATACTTGCTTGCCTGACAAGTTATTCAGTAAGCGGCTCAATTATGCATCATTTATAAGCCACTTTGAATGTGTCCAATTCTACAGAAGAACATGAATCAAATGAAACAAAGACTCAAAGAGGACACAAATATAGAGATTTTCCAAAACAACACTTGGGGCAACATACTTCAGTTATGAGCCTGTTGATGATTGTTATTTGAGACGGTTAATCCACCATGAAACATTCATGCAACAACCTGTATGCAACAAGACCTGAGCATAAAGTCTGGTTTGTGTTTATCCATGTTTATACGACTCAGTGCTGGTCATTTGTGCAGAGCCTAAACATAGCCCAAGATTCCAACACGAGTCTTCCTAGCCGTGCGTGTTAGCCTTGTATTTGTTTTTGTATTCCACCAGTTGCGTGATGTGACAGTTTGTAAGCCCATAATGACACATGGCATGAGAATGTGGAAACAGCAAACAAGCGGTGATTTAGAGGCACAAGTGTTTTCAATCCCTCCTCCTAAGAGAACTGAGTGCCATACACACATACCGCACGCTATACTGTATATGATCCCTCCATCACAGCGAAATACATACTTATAGTTGAGGTCAAAAGTTTACATACACCTTGCAGAATCTGCAAAATGTTAACTATTTTACCAAAATATGAGGGATCATACAAAATGCATGTTATTTTTAATTTAGTACTGACCTTAATAAGACATTTCACATAAAAGATGTGTACATATAGTCTACAAGAGATAATAATTGTTGAATTTATAAAAATGATCCTGTTCAAAAGTACATACACTTGATTCCTAATACTGTGTTCATACTTGAATGATCCACAGCTGTGTGTGTGTGTTTAGTTTAGAGATAATTGTTTATGAGTCCCTTGAACAGTTAAACTGCCTGCTGTTCTTTCAGAAAAATTCTGCAGGTCCCACAAATTCTTTGGTTTTTCAGCATTTTTGTGTATTTGAACCCTTTCCAACAATAACTGTATGATTTTGAGATCAATCTTTTCACACCGAGGAACAACTGAGGGACTCATATTCAACTATTACAGAAGATTCAAATGCTCACTGATACCCTGGAAAACCAGAGGTCTCGCGAGAGCACAATTTGAATTGTCTCTGCAAGACACTCTGGCATCGAGCAATGATCCACGTTACTGCATTACGTAAGCAGTTCTGGGAACCAATCAAATCGGTGTATCTGATGTAGGCGGGCCAGAGGCGAGCTAAGCTGATGACGACAGCGCTCCGACGTCCGGAATCATTAGTAAACAGATGAACACCAGTTGTTTGAAACGGCTTTGGCCGCTACAATGAACGAGTTAGGGGCCATTCACATGTCACGCCTAAAAACGCGTGGAAAACGCTAGGCGCGCCGCTTTCTTCCTTATCAACAAAGCGCTCGGGCGCTTGCGCTCCGGAAGCGTCTGCCGTTTCTAAGCAACCATCAGCTGAGCACTAGCTCCAAGCCTATGCGTCTCCATGCATTGTTTCTTCTATTAGCGTCAAAATAATGGGGGCTTGACAAATCATACATTTCAGGAAATCCCTGGACCACAATGATGAGCTGCTCCTCCATGTTTCTGAGGTTTCAATGTAACGGAAAAACGTGAGGAAGCTGATTGGCTAGTTCATGTCACATGACCTGCGGTGCGCTTGCGACATTCTGAAAAGTTGAGATGTTTTTAAATCGATGCGGCGCGGACGTGCCTGGAAAAAACGAGCGCGTCGCGACCGCGTCGCGTGTCGCGACCGCGTCGCGTGTCGCGACCGCGTCGCGTGTCGCGACCGCGTCGCTTCCAATATGCGCGCGCAAGCCGCGCGTCTCCATTTGAAATAACGAACTTGCACGCGCAAAAGACGCTTCATGTGAACGGCCCCTTAGACTTGGCTTTTCATATAAAAGAGGAACAGAAAACCGCGCTCGAATCGTTCCTTTGTTGACTGTTTTTGCTGTTTTGCCGACTGGATACGGCAAGAGTTTAATCCATCAGTTAGCTCCGCTGGTAGCTAAGCGTATGGGGCTTAGTGAAAACTTAGTGA
The DNA here is from genome assembly GCF_049309525.1 of Garra rufa. NCBI lineage: Eukaryota > Metazoa > Chordata > Actinopteri > Cypriniformes > Cyprinidae > Garra > Garra rufa. Next base: position 32,455,863 of record NC_133370.1, read on the forward strand.
TTGGTCGTGGCGTTATCCAATTGCGTGCATTGAGAGTTTCAAATGCATGCTTGGTGCCGCCCCTCGAGTTAGACACTTTTCATTGCTCGATGCCAGACCCTTAATCTTAATAGATTAGGGTCTGGATTTTTCCAGGCTAGCTCACTGATGCTCTAGAAGGAAAGATAATGCAAATAATGTTTGAACCTTCTGTAATAGTTGCATATGAGGCCCTCAGTGTCAGGGTTCGGGTAAATGGAAGAGGCGAGGACTCAATGATGCAGAGTATGGGCTTTATTGGAAAATAAAATAAACGAAACAACCAAAACTACCCCGAGGGGGAAAAACAGGACAAGGCTTGGCAGGAACAAGGTAGGGCAGGACACATCCAGGGAAAATTCATTGACAAACTGGCCTAGGACTGCAAACACAAGGACAATAAGTAGGGAGCAAATGAGGCAGGTAACGAGGGAAACACAGGTGGGGCAAATTAACCAATAATCAGGAAACAAGATGGGTGGGGTCAAGACAATAGACATGAGAGCACATGGAACAAGAAACCAATCAAGACAAAACCATGTGCTCACACAAAACAAAAACACAAGCACATGGCCAGCAATACAAAATCACAATCACAAGCTTGAACAAAACACGAACACACAGCTAATGAGAAAACTCAAAAGCTGCATGTTCACACAAAACATGACAAGAAAGCACGCAGCTGAAAACATGGAGTGTGAGTGTCCGAACCCCGGCACGATACCAAAACTCAACTAGACATGAGTGCCGGGATCCGAACACCACACTCCAACAAGAGACAAGGCATGCAGACATGAAAACAAGACATGACGGGAGTGTCAGGGCTCTTTCACAAAACCACAAGAAAACTAGACCGAAGTGACAGAACCCTGACACTCAGTTGCCCTCAGTGTGAAAAGATAGATCTCAAAATCATACAGTCATTGTTGGAAAGGGTTCAAATATACAAAAATGCTGGAAAAACAAAGAATTTGTGGGACCCGAAGGATTTTTCTGAAGAACATCAGGCAGTTTAACTGTTCAGGATGAACAAGGGACTCATGAACTATCAAAAAAAAAAAAAAAAAAAAAACACAGCTGTGGATCATTCTGGTAACAAAAGTATTAAAAATCAAGTGCATGTAAACTTTTGAACGGGGTCATTTTTTATAAATCTAACTATTATTTTCTCCTGTCGACTTTGTATAATCACTCTTATTTTGGTAAAATAGTGTAACATTTTGCAGACTCTGCAAGGTGCATGTAAACTTTCGACCTCAACTGTACATACACATACTATGGATGTAGAAAGCATCAATGTAACAATAAAAATCCAATGCACCAATTCTATAATTTAACAGCTGATTATAATAATTAGTCCTACGAATCTCTATAATACTTTGAGAAAGTCATCTGATAGCATTCCAGTTTATCCTAAGACCACATTAAAGACTGTATATACCAAGACAGTTTACTTCTATCACTATGAACAGAAACAAAAGTAATACGCAATATAGCAGAATACGTGTGACCTAAATAAAATGTAATTTACAAATTGCCAAAAAAGTCATTACTGCAGCTGCCATTAGAAGCTCTGGTTCTTGTAAAACAGAGATGCATGTTTGGGACCGCACATGCACATTGGCTTGCCAACCTGAGATATAGGCTTTTTAAAAGCTATTTGAGGATAGGTGAGAACGTTTATGAGTCAGTCCATGTCAAATTTTATTGCAGATTTATAATGTAATTTAAATGTGAAATTGGCAAGCTGATTTATCCTGTTTCCCCATTCAAGATTGGAGTTTGAATCGCATGGCCAAAATACGGCCGCCGAGTGAACTGACTTTCTTTGACTTGACTTGTTTTTGAGCCAATCCCTAAATTCCATATGACTAATTAGTTTGGAACCATGGAAAATTACATAACGACAACACTAATGGCTAACTAGCACCACATATGTTAGCACTGATATAGTATTTAGATAAAGCCATCTGTGAGAGAATAAATGGCATATTGTTCTGTCACATAATTATATTTTTTGTCTTGTTTTGGACTTTTATGTTGTAATTCCAGTTCCACAGTTTCCTGTTTCCTGTCCTAGTCTTGTAGTCAGTTTGTATTTTGATTGTTGATTAATTTAGTGATTGTGTTCAGGTGTTTTGTTTCCTTATTATCTCCTGTTTACTGTAAATAGCCCTTGTGTTTATTTGTACATTGTTAAGTCTTGGTTGCCTTTCCCAGCAATTAGTGTGTGTTCTCTGTTCCGGTTCTAGTTTTGCTTTGTGTTTTTGATTAGGCTTGTTCTGGGGCTCCTATTGTTTTGTATTTCCTTATTTATTATAATTGAACCATTTATCTGTATTTGGACCCTATCTTCCCTGTCTTTGAGTTTACCTTTGTCACATATCCCTTTCAATATTCCTCTAAATTGCCTCTCCAGTTATATTTTTGAATACAGTTAGGGCATCTAACATTGACATTAACTTTATGAATGTGTTTAATGTAATATTTTAGGTTCAAATTAATGTATAATGGAAAGTGTTTTTAGGTGCTTGTCATAACTGAATCTTTCATTGTCAGAGCAAATATTTAGACCCCTTACAGACCAGATGGCTTATCAAAAACATGCCTGTCGATCATATGAATCCTACTAGTCATAACCACAGTAAACCACAAAGGAAGAATGTTGTTGAAAGGACATGATCACAATGATGGACCAACTAGCAGGTGCAGGAAATGGAATCCAGCCTTTCTGGAGCGTTGTTGAGTCCTATGAGGCCCCCACATGGGCAGAGGCCAAACATGTGAAGTGAGTTTAATCACTCATGCATTATTTCCCTATAAATGACTACTTATCCCATCATTTACTCACCTAAACCCATTTGATGTTCTTTCTTTAGTGAAACACAAAAGTAGAAGTTTTAAAGAATGTTCATGCTGCTCTTTTCCATACAAATAAAAGGAATGTGGACTTTAAAGGACAAGCTTCACAGAAGCATCCTAAAAGTAGTCCATACAACTTTTTCTGGAGTCAAATGATAGCTTTGTGAGAGAATCAAACTGAAATTTAAGTCAACATTCACTACTTTACAGCTGTGGTCACCATTCACTTTCGTTGTATGGAAAACAGCAGCTTAGACATTACTTATACATTTTATGTTCCTTGGAAAAAAAAGCAAGTCATACAAGTTTCAAAAGACATGACTGAGTAAATCATGAGGTCACCATTCACTTTCATTCAACCTCGGCTCATTCAACCAAGGAAATGTGTGCCTCTATTTGCATTTCTGCAAAACTGAAAAAACATACCTACACTCTTAAAAATAAAGGTGCTTTAAAAGGTTCTTCAAGTGATGCCATAGAAGAACCATTTTTGGTTCCACATTTTGGTGTAGGGGATATTTCCAACACGACAGAGTATTAACCTTTAGTGAGACTCCCCAGATATTTTAATTCTGAAAAGCCGAAATATGTACCTCAAGTAGTGTAATAAAAACACAGCACACCTGTACCAACATAAAAAAAAATGTGCCACGGTCACGTATTGAACGTGTGTTTTAGCGCCACTTTCTGGATATTTCACTTTGAAATTGCAGTAATGTATGTAATTATGGTGAAATGTATATAGAGGCACTTATTTTCACGAGCTTGGGTTACTTTCATTGAATGGAAAACAGCAGCTTTGACATGCCTTGTGTTTCTTGGAAGAAAGTCAAAGATAGTGAGTAAATAATGACATAATTTTCCCTTTTTTGCTCAACTAACTTTTTAACTACGCTAATGTGATTGCCCTCCTTTTAGAAAGCAGAATCTAAAAATATGACTTGAGAAGTGCTATGCACATTAAAGAAATCAAATTTGAAAAAAACTCCAATAGTATCCAGTACTTGACAAAACAAAAACAATCCAAAAACACACACTCCGAGTTCAGCCAGAACTGAGCGACCTCAAACAGAACAAAGGAGGTGAGAGTGAAACCAGATCCTTTATCAACGTGTTCCCATGCGGAGGAGAAGCTCTGACTCAGGATCGGTTTGCATTGCTGGCATTATCCCACTTCTCCGCTTAAATAAATCTGCTTTGCTGTGAAAGAAACAAAGAGAAGGGAGAAAATGGGGTATCTGTTTCACAAACCCACAAGCCAACAACACCTGCACCAACAGCCCTGAATAACAAGTGCAATTCTTCTAGACAAACGAGGTTCCCGGTGAGCTGGAGGGGGAATTTGTATTTGATGCAGACTTGTTCAAGCACGTTTTTACTTCTTAATTGTCAGTCTGCATGTGAGGTAAACTGTTGCATCACAGGAAGGCAAAGGTGCGGTGAGTCGGTAGAAGGGCACGACTTCTTAGAATCTTGGCACTTTTCTGGCTTCGACATTGTTGCCATGGCAGGAGTGTTAGAGACAGCTTTGGAAAGATGGCGTGTGTTTTTCTTGTGAAACACGTAAGTCTGACAGACACATTATTAGAGAATAGCCTCTAGGCTTTCTAGAAAACTTGTGTGTCAGTTACTGTAAAAGCAAACAAAATAAAAGATGATGTGCAAATAATCTTTACATAAAAGTAAAAAAAAATGTAAAGGGGTACTACAAGAAACAAGGTTGTGAAATTAAAATGGAAAAATAACTGGTTATGGGGCTTTTAGTACAGTTAGAGTAGAATTATATATGACAAAATCACATCATTATAATACTGATTGGATAATGGCATGACAACAATGCACACCGTTTCAAGTCCTTCACTAGCAACTATCATAAGCCATGGTGTCTAGGCATCAGAACAGTCTGCATTGACCGGAAATTGCAATCATATTTTCAAACAAGCTTCTCGAACAAGAAATGTGGGGAGAGACCTGATTTGTCTGGATCATTGTCGGCTGCTAATTGCTGCAGCCTCATTTGAGTGACAGGTTTTTGTTTCACCCTCGTGCCAATGTGCACGTCATCAGAGAAGAGATGCCGCAGAGGAAGGGGAAGTTAAGGTACAGATTACAAGAGCATGTTTCCTTGGTTACTGCTGTAAACAAAATAGTGGTGCTTTGTTATATCCCTAACATTTACTATATGAAATTTTAGCAGCATATTTGTTGCTTTCAAAAAAATGTGTTTGTTAGAACACACGACTTTTGAATGTCCATCAACAGAGAAAGACAATAGCTTCTTTCACACACACACACACACACACACACACACACACACACACACACACACACACACACACACACACACACACACACACACAAGTTGGGTTTACATGTTTTATGGGGACATTCCATAGGCGTAATGGTTTTTATACTGTACAAACCGTACTTTCTATCGCCCTACACCTACCCTACACCTAAACCTAGCCCTCACAGGAGATTGTGCACACTTTTACTTCATCAAAAAAACTCATTGTGCATGATTTATAAGCCTGTTTCCTCATGGGGACCTGAGAAATGTCCCCACAAGGTCAAAATCTACTGGTATTCCTATCCTTGTGGGGACATTTGGTCCCCACAACGTGATGAATACCAGGTACACACACACACACACACACACACACACACACACACACACACACACACACACACACACACACACACAGCCCTTTACTGTTAAATTACCAATAAATTACCATTAAGAGATCATGTATGAACAGGACCTTTTCAAAACACCAGCAATTTACCAGTATGAGAAGTTGTAACATTACCGGGAAATTACTGGTAATGTGCTCTGTGTGAATGCAGAATGAGATTACCGATTAATTAATCAATTCTACTGTGTGAATTAATTAAACTGAAAATTTTCCATGTAACTAAATATAAAAATGTACGCAGGATGAAGCTGTGCTGTTGTTGTTGTCACAGGAACACCAAAAAGCTAAAGGAATTCCTGTGAAGTACTTGTTTTGCAGACTGGCAAATCTGTCTGTGCGCTGTTTGCCTTGCATAAACAACGAGAAAACAAATGATCATGAGCATGGCTTGCAGCGCTTTAGTTTAAAAAAATTTGTGAAATAATAAAATAATGTGTTAAAATAATGTGCGCTAATTTGACCAGAAACACCAGAGACCGGAAATATAAAGCATCGTACTAGGGTTGCAGCCCAATTCACACTTAGTAATTTTTTCTAGCCAAAATTCTTCCAGGGTCTCTGCCCTGCCTGGCCAGCCTGAAAAGGTCAAGGACAACCGGCTACGACTTTCGCCGAAGAGGCCCTGGATCCTCAAACCCCACCACTGGTCACCTCCAGAACCTAGACTTCGACCTGTCTTACCCCAGCCAGGGTGCTGCCTGCGGCCTCTTGATACTGCCCCTGCCTTTCCTAGAGGTGGGCAACCCTCAGTAACTAGAGTAGGGGGCCTCAACACACTCTCGCACCCGCCAGAGTGAGGACGTTTGGGCTAGGTATCTCTCAGATTAGCCCTTGCAACTTATGGAGAACCGTTAATTCTCAGAGTAGGATGTTTCACGGGGGCTTCACCCCTGGCCAGGGTGAGGGCACTCGGGCAAGGCTTTACCCTATACAACACCTGGAGCTCAGCTTCCATTCCCAGAGAAGGGGGGGGGGGTGCGCTTTACCTTGGCATCACCCAGGGTCAGAGCATGTGGGCAAGGCATCCCTCTTAACAGCCCCTCATTCCAACTTGTGGATCTCACTTTCAAAAAAAAGTGATCGCCATGGCCCGTAAAAACACCTTCACCTGGCCGACCCTCCTCCAGGGTCACAGCCCAATCCCCGCCATGCCCAGGGATGGATGTTTGGCCCAAAACCCCCTTTCACACTCATTTTTTCCAGCCCAAATTCTTCCAAGGTCTCCGGCCAGTCCGGAAAGGGCTGCGATCAGAAAAAAAGGTAGATAGTTTAGTAGTTTGATTTAAAGTCGTCTAACACAATGTCTCTGGGCCAAAACCAGCTGCATGAATGTGAATGTTTGACACAAAAATAAAAACATCAACAAAACACTGACTGCGTTTACCGTTTATGGTATAACATACCATCTGCACTACACCTAAACCTACCTGATAGTAAGTCCAATTCCGTGCCGGCTGAGCTACTGTCAAATTATTACCGCCTCTTGTTGAAATCGCTAAATTACTACCAAATCCTAACTCCTTCCCCACACCTAATCCTAAACCTACCAATACTAGGGGGATAGTAATCTGGTGGGGGTCAACGCCGGAAAGTGAAACATATAGAGCTGTAATCATAAATGTGTACAAAAACGATTACAATTGCTCGCTGTTTTACCGCCTCTAGTGTTCATTTCTGTTGGAAACTGCAGTGATATGTACTTATTGGCACGTATGTTGCGTCTTGCGAAAAAAGTTCCCACGGGTACATTTTCGTCATGAGATAGGTAGGAAAATTCAGTCATCAATTACTAACCATCTGTAAGACTTTCTTATTTTTGCAGAACACAAAAGAGGATATTTGTAAAATGTTGGTAACCAAAAGGATTTGGATAACTTTGACTTTTAACTATTGTAAATGTACAAATGTACACATTGTGTGCAGCAGCAGAACACACAGGTTTACCCATGGGTGAGTAAATAATGACAGAAATTTCATTTATTTATTTTTTTTTTGTGAACCTCTTTTGTCAATCTCTTTAACATATTTGCATAGAGAACATTTCAGGCTAAACACACACAGGACAGGACATGACAAAGAAACAAGTCGAGAATAAGAAATGGGATTTCTGGAAACCCTCAAAAGTAGCTCCCAGCAACGTTGAACAACCAATTCCCTGCTTCATTTGTTGAAATTTCTCCAAGGAGTTGGACACATTTTGTGGTTGGACTCTGATATCTGTCGTGTAGGTACTGAGTGTACTTCTGTGCAAGTCTATGCTCAGCTCACAGGGAGGGAAGAAGAAAAGAAAGAAACAGCGAAAGAAACATCTCAAAGCATCAGACTGTTAAACAAAAGTGTTGGACAAATGACAAGAGGTCTGGAACACAAGAACTTACATGGGTTTGCAGGACTGCCAATAAGAACATGGGGTCAGGGGACCTATGAAAAGCTTGCATAACTGCAGACAGGAGGCCGATATACTACAGAAGGAAAGCCCAGGAAATGACTTGAATTCTTGACATTAAACCACACTAGCACCACTATTTACTTTCTAAGGCCATTAGGGTGTAGTGCAGTGGTTCTCAACCGGTTTTGCGTCAAGACCTTTCATTGCAAATCAAGTGGCAACTCAACACAAAAGCAACAAAATGTCCTTATAATTGAAAACTGGAATGTACTAATACCATGAACTATATAGGCATGCACACTTATTAAAATCACATAAGTTGAATAGAAAATTATAATGTGCTCTTGCACTGGTAAGTCAATAACTCACTGCACAAAACACACTGTGGTTCTATTTTAAAGAATATGGTAAAAAAAAATCTAACTTATAGTATGTTTTGGATTGCCCCATTTCAGCAGCAAATGCTTTGATATCAGAAAACTACCTCATTAAAATTCACTGTGTACACAGAACACACATGAAATTACTCAATATATACACAATAAATCATAAAATTTAAGGGTTCAAGCGTGTAGTGCTGAAACCCTATTGTAATTGTTAGAATGGTCAAGGATCAGTAACCTCCACGTAAAACTGATCGGACAGACTAAACCGTAAGCCATAGAGACGTGAAACTTAGAGAGATTGTAGTTCTCACACAGTCTACAACATCACCAAGGCTCACCCCAATCGGCCTGATGGGGCCATTACAGTGATCAAAAGTACGAAATTGCTCATAATCGTGAAATTTTTGTGTATTTTGCATTTTTTGAAGAACCTACTTTTGCAAACAAGTTTTAGGTTTTTCTATCTCAACCAAACCAGTGCAGGAAGATTTTCTGGAGAGTGAATATCACTCACACATAATAATAAAAAAAACTTTCGATTCTCTATCGCAAAGTGATCCCAAAACATTCGAAAGGGGCAGGGCTGCTTTAATAAAAAGGCTTTAACTTTTGAATGACATTACATATCTTTGTCAAGCTCACAATGCATAAGCCCTAAAGGTCTGTGAGAAATTTAAATGCTAATATCGCATTTTTCAAGAGCGTAAACAATTGTATATTGCACAATATTCATATCATACAACAGACCTCCTCAATCCAAACAACTTTGCCTCTACAACCACTCCTGTCGCTCAAACCGCTTGTTAAAGGATTGCAAAAATGTAAAAAATAAAAAAAAAAACTACTTTTGCAAACTAGTTCTAGGTTTTTCACTCAATCTAGAAAAAACACTGCAGTGAAAATCTCTGGAACCTTTAGGTTTTTTATATTAATATAAAAAAAGTTGACATTTACCCTTTGGGAAGCTATAATTGTTTAGAAAAGGGGCCTGACCAAACATACCCAAAAGCCTATAAATCCTAAACAAAAACTCAAAACTTCATAAAACCTGGTGAGCATTCGAAACAAGCCACAGGACTACAGCTGCCGTTATCACAGTCATAAATGTTAAAAAAAAAAAACATCATATTCCTATGGTACATGATCTGGATTTGGCAAAAATGCTTTTCTTTATCATAGATTTAGGTCATTACAGGCTTGATAAATATCCCTTAAATGTCTTAAAGCGTTTAAATCTCGATAATCGCTGCTTGCAGCTAAATTATAATGTACATGTGCAAAGACAATTAACACTGCACAGGGGTGTGTATATGAACTAGCCTAAGTCAGAACATGTAATCTTGATTACAGTGATAACAGTAGCATCTATAAGTTCATAATTAATAATATTAATAAAAAATGTCACTAGCAATTCCTGAGTGAAAATAGTTTCAAAGGAAATTCTACATTCTTTTTTTTTTTTTCAGTTTAGTTTTGTTCATGTTTTTAAGATTGAAAATGAGTGAAAAGCTAATTGACACACTTTGCTAAAAAAGAGGTCAAACCAGGTCACCAACACCAGGATAAAGGCTCAAAAGAAGGTTTGGCTGCTGCCCCAGGCTTGTGGTCCAGATCTGCAAGGAAAGGCAAGCTTGAGGCAACCAATCATCCTGTCCGGCTTTCTGTACCCACAAATGAGCTACTAGCTTCTGGCAATGTCGTATTCCAGTTACTCTATGCGCATAAGTCGAAAAAACCAGCGTGGACCGGAGAAGCGAAAATACTTCAGCCTCAGATCCTGGACGGGAAAGCATCCACCCTACAATTTTAAGACAGGGAGAATGCTTGTGGACACTATTTAGTATTCAGCACCAGTGTCCATAGAAGCTGTTTTCCCCTTTCCCCTGGGAAAAGAACAGTTGACAGTTGGCAACTAGAGGACAGAGGCTTTTGTGAGCAAACTTATGCAAAACCTGACAGACTGTTACTGTAAATTAGCCCCACTCTGGGATGTTTCTCTGGCTCTGGAGAAGTTGGGACTAGACGGGGGCCGGAGGGCTGGCAGGCAGTACAGGGCGAGACCGGAACGTTCCACATTTCTTTTCCTCTGGGACAGAAGAAACACATTCATGACCCCCACACAACACTGAACAAACACCACGCCTTGTTTGTTATTCTGAACCGCACTTTTACTACTGGCATTGTGCAAAAAAGAAAAAAAATAAATGATATGAATGATGAAAACAACAGCTGTTTTGTGATGGACACTAGCAGCTGCAGAACGCTACTGTACCTGACACAGCAACAATTCCATCGGTATGAGCACAACAGATATTTTCCAGAGCTGTTCATACTTTGCTATCCAGCTACATCCCAAAGGACAAGACAAGAGAAGACACAAATGTTGAAACTACTTCTGCATAAGACATTATAAACATTTATGGCTAAAAGCTGTTCTGCTCTCTTCAGTCTTTCTTTGTTTATGATTCTGACAAGTGCCAGCCATTAGTATCCAGTTTTGCTATCAAACTGTCTTACAATGTCATTCAACACTTGTAGCTGTACCTGCTGTGATACTAAATCAGTGCTATATAAAAGACTGTTAGCTTATGGATGGATGTTGACCTCTGCTGCTTTGTTTGACTGCCCTTTAACTCTGAACTCAGCAGGAGTTTAAAATAGCCTGTGACGGGCATCTCAGCAAGATGTGAACAAATAAAGAATTCCTCATTTACTTCTTCAGTCCAACTAATCCAATAGGAAGTCTATGAAATGAAGCTGAAAACAGCTTCAAGGATAAATAACATTAATATTTTTGAATCTGCTTTTTTAAGATTATATTTAGATATTTTGGTGAATCTCCTAAAGAGTTTTGGGGGGGCATTACAAGTAATGTGAGTTATGTAACCAGAGTAAAGTAATGCATTACTTTACTTTTTAATTTAGAAGACCATATTTAAGGTCATTTTTCAAATAAGTAACTCCAGTTACTTCGTTTTCCCATTTATTGACTGACAGCTCTCCTGTCGATATTGATGATATTGGAGATATTAAATGTGAACATGCATTTACTCATCTCACTTACACAAAAAATGGATTCAGTATTCCTCAAAATGAATAAAAACAGTAAAAAGCAATCCTGAAATAATTAAATATTTAAATAACACAAACATCCTTTGTGTATTTAATCATATTTTATTAACTGATATCTTTGCTGACCTTCAATGATCAAATGTAACCCTACTAATAAACAAAAATGACTATGAACATAACATTTGTTTCTTTTATTTGTTTTTTATTTTGCTAAAGTGTGGAACTTTCTTCTCCTATGTCCGATTTTTCATGCAATCTAGGGCTTTTACATTTCCCAAGAAATTTACTTTTTTATATTAAAAACAAACAAGCAAGCCCAGCCCAGATGAGAAAAAATAATAGTAATCTAACCCATTGCTTTCCATGAAAAGTAACTAAGTAACGCAATAAGTTACTTTTTAGGGAGTGACGCAATATTGTAATCCATTCCTTTTAAAAGTAACTTTTCCCAACACTGCTGAAGAAAACTGTCAAAACATATAGACAATATGGACGCAGCAGGCACAGTAATATCACCCAGTGCCTGAAATTAGTTCCCAGCTAGGTTAGCATTTCCACATGTGCTGCGTGATATTACTCCGCCTGTTGCGTCCATATTACGGCAGCAAACTTCCTTGACTATTACACCGGAATGGGAGTGTAGTTCTTATTGTAGTTCTATCCAACATCTTATCGGCCTAGAAAATTTGCATTCGCAGCTTTGCATTTCCGCCAGTATTAGTACACGATATAACTACAGAAGGGTCAAGTTTTAAATAGGACAAATACCGAAACTTGTTGGTCATTTTTGAACGTGATGCTATTGGTCTAATAGGATTCAATGATCTATGCTAAGCTATGCTAAAAGTGATATCGCCAGAACAGGAGAACGGCTGAATGGATTTCAAAATGGTAAAACACAACTTATTCCCACATGGAAAGAACCTATATGAGGATATATGCGCATATATGAAACCTATATGCAGTATATATGCACATATATGATAATATATATGCTGCATATATGCGTATATATGCCACATATAGGCAACATTGAGGTGCATATATGTGCATGTACAGGCCATATAGGTCTCCTGTATTGCTTCTTTATATCCACATATACGCCCTATATGTACATACAAGATATGTCTCCTATATAGCTCATGGCAGGATCTGGCCATTTTAGCTCATATCTCACTTTGGCAACTGTCATACATGATGCCTAGCTCATATTTTCTATTATCAAGGCAATAACTAAGAACTAACAAAAAAAAATGCAAAAAACTTATGTGAATTTATGGAATTGATGGAATTTAACTATGGCAAATAAGTGAGAGGAGATGGAAAGCTATGATGTCTACACGTTTTCCTGAAACATTTACAAGGTCAATTCTTTCTTGAATGAAAATAGTGGAAAAGAAGGAAATGTATAACAAAATAGTTTGTCGTTTTTTTATTTTGTCAATCAAGTCTTTTTTTCCAATTTCAAGTCACTTTCAGATTTACATTACAGCTCATACACATCCACACATTCACTGTTACATCCACCAAATGCAATGCAAAATGCAATGTTTTCTGTATTGTCTTAAAGCAGTTTCTAGATGAATATGGCTAAAAGGTCATTACAGTCTAAACGTAGCAAGAAAAAAAATCCACAGAACATACATTCAAGTAATCATCATCATCATCATCATCATCATCCCACATTTATCTGAGCATTTCACTGTGCTTTTATTTATGTTGTCTAGCAGCTATGGATTTTAATAATTTTACTAATATATAGGTAAACATATAGGTGAACATATATGTGCATATGTGCACACATATATACATGCATATATGTACATATAATATAGGAAAACGGCCAATTTTATATATGTCACATATATTAAAAACCTATTTCAAAACCTATATTAAAACATATATGTTTATATAGGTTATTTCCGTGTGGGTTAACTCGGGGGGAGTTGGAGAATGAGCCTATTTCCAAAAAAGTGGAGTGTTCCTTTAAGTGAATTGTTCCTGAAATAATCAGTGTTTTTTTTTAACTGGTTTCTGAATTTGTTAAGTGAATAATTCAATGACTCATTCAAAAAAAACACTTACGTGATTTGTTTCTGAACTATTCAGTGTTTTTTAAATCAGTCAATGAATCAGTTAAGTGAATAACTCAATGACCTATTCAAAAAGACATCAAAGAAACCTGAAAAAATTCCACTCAGTTGTTTTCAACATAATAATAATAATAATAAATGTTTTTCGAGCAGCAAATCAGAATATTAGAATGATTTATGAAGGATCATGTGACTGGAGTAATGATGATAAAAATTCAGCTTCGAAATCACAGGAATAAATACATTTTAAAATATATTTAAATAGAAAACAGTTATTTTAAATAAACAATATTTCAAAACTTTACTGATTTTGTTCTACTTTTGATCATATAAATGCAGGCTTAGTGAGCAGAAGAGACTTAAAAAAATATAAACAAACAAACGTTTGACTGGTGGTAGATATTAATTGCATAAAGTATATAAAATATATAATCATATATATTTTCGTTAGATTTTGCCATGAAATGGGCATCATATGCTAAACTGTCAAATTAAGCATACTGTGGTAACAATGGTAAGACTAACATTTCTAATAAGCAAAGAGAAAGCACATAATTCTCAATCAAACAGAGTGAACATTTAGAAAACCGTGAACAGTAGCATGCAACCTTTAAATACTGAACCACATCAGCGTTGTATCATACAAACATAATCTCAAAACGCAAATTTACACAATTCATGTACTGTATACAAAAACAGTTCACAAGGCCAATGCTGTGTGTCGAACTGAGTCATGGAATCCCTGAGATTACAGGCTTCACATCTGAACAATAGAGTTTAACTGAGTAATCCGGACAAGTGTGAAATTGGCTAGTCATCTACACCAACAAATTATTGGCTTAACAATAGAAAATTGGAGATCACCGCTCTATCAACGATGTATTATATCATAAAATCTAAAGCAAATGGCGAAATAATTCCAAACCTATCAGTGTAAAACCAAACACACGGGCAGTTGCATTACAGCGTGGTGTAAAATAACATGGCTGAACAAAGCACAATGTGTTTGACCCCTATACAGGTGTCTGTGCTGCAAATTGTACATCAATGGGACTTTTAAAGTAAAGCAACCAGAGAAACACTGCAATACGGCCATCTCATGTCCAGAAAACTAAACTGACCACAGCAAGATTTACATCAAGTAGTTTCTCAAACATACCTGTGCCATGTCTCTGTGGTCACAGCCTCTGTTTGGCATCCTAACAGCCAGAAAGCTGATCTGAGTTCAGCCAGGCTGGCACCCAGAGTCCATTCATCGCTCTGACTGCTCCTCAAGCACTGAGACTTACAGTGCACTCACTCCACAGCCTGTGGCTCAAACAGTGACACGAAAACAAAGGAGGAGGAAGCCCATCCCAAAAACACAGAGTGAAAGAGGGAGGAAAAAAAAAACGGAATAAGAGAAAAGGGCCAGTCAGGACAGCCTGATGCCGCTAAGAAATTGAGGTTTTCTGAATAAAGAGAGGGAGAGAAAGAACCAATCACAGGGGAGCGGACTCCCTCCTCCTTTTCGCCTGGAGGATGCTAATCATTTCTCAGTGCAGTCTGACAGGTAAAGTCGGTGCACTGCTTTTATTTTCACAACAGTGTGTTTTCATGGCAGCGTGTCCTCGTGAGATTTACGCAAACAAGGGAATGTTTTAAAGAGATAAAACATGCAGGACAGGTGGACAATAGTGGAAGAAATATAAAACGCTTTCTTTCAGGTGAAAGGGGTGATTCACTTGAAGTGTTTTGCAAAATAAGCAGTTTTATTAATGATGTTTTAGTCTTCGACAGCCCATTAATGCTCAAGTATCCTTTCATCGACACCAGAGCTTTTATTACAATGATTAACTTTTAAACTAAAATTAAAACAGTGAAGGCTCCCATTGCCTCTCCCTTGAAAGTATGTGTGAACCAGAAACTGACACAGTAGTTGTATTATTTCTGAGTGAAACGAAAATTAAATGAGTAAATCAGTTAAGTGAATAATTCAATGACTCATTCAAAAATACATTTGCTTAATTTGTTCTTGAATTAATCAGAATTTTTATTGAATCCGTTCAGTGAATCCAGGCATACAATGACTCACACAAAAAGACATTTGCGTGATATGTTCCTGAAATAATTATTGATTTTTTACTTGGTCAGAAACAGTTGAATACAGGTGAATGACTCATTCAAAAAGTGTTGGCGTGATTTGTTCCTGAATTATCAGCATGTTTTAATGGATTAGTTGAGTGAATGATTCAATGACTCGCTCATAAAGACATTTAAGTGATTTGTTCCTGAAATAATAAGTGTTTTTTAAATCGGTCAGTAAATTAGTTGAGTGAATAATTCAATGACTTGTTCAAAAAGACATTTGTGTGATTTGTTCCTGAATTAATCAGCATGTTTTAATTAATCGGTTGCGTGAATGATTTAATGACTCTCTCATAAAGACATTTAAGTGATTTGTTCCTAAAATAATATGAGTTTTTTAACGGTCAGTGAATTGGTTAAGTAAATAATTCAATGACTTGTTCAAAAAGACATTTGTGTGATTTGTTACAGAATTCATCAGCATTTTTGAGTGAATTGGTTAAGTGAATGAATCAATGACTTACTCATTAAAACATTTAAGTTATATGTATATATGTGTGTGTATATATATATATATATATATATATATATATATTTTTTTTTAATCGGTCAGCAAATTGGTTAAGTGAGTAATTCAATAACTCATTCAAAAAGACATTTACCTGGTTGGTTCTTGAATTAATCTTGAATCGGTTGAGTGAATAATTCAAAGACTCATTCAAAAAGAAATTTGAGTGATTTGTTTCTGAATTAATCAGCATTTTTGAGTGAATTGGTTAAGTGAATGAATCAATGACTTACTCATTAAGACATTTAAGTGATTTGTTCCTAAAATAATATGATTTTTTTAACGGTCAGTGAATTGGTTAAGTAAATAATTCAATGACTCATTCAAAAAGACATTTGTGTGATTTGTTCCTCAAAAAAGCATTTTTTTAAAGAATCGGTTGAGTGAACGATTCAATGACTCACTCATAAAATCATTTAAGAGATTTGTTTCTGAAATAATCAGTGTTTTTTTAAATCGGTCACTGAATCAGTAAATAATTCAATGACTCATTCAAAACATCTGCGTGATGTGTTCCTAAATTAATCAGCATTTGAATGAATCGGTTGAGTGAATGATTCATTACTAATGTAACTTACAGAAAGATTCCCAGCACTGAAAACAAACTGTTAAAAATAATGTCATTATTATTATACTTTCCGTTGTTTTAATTCAGTAATTTTGTGTTGCAATGTCTTTTTTTCCAGGTTTAACAGGATTGAAATCTTCCCAACTATCCCCCAGGCTGAGAATCACTGAACAATTGTCAGAGGAAGGAAGCGTCAACTCCCATTTAAAAGTCCAATTATATTAATCTCATAAAGTCTCAATAAAGTAATTATCCACAGGTCAGCATTCACAAATGAAGTCTATGTAGTCCACCTGAGCAGGTTTTAGTGCTCCGAGGCAAAAGGAAATAAATAAACAGCTTGCCAGTACAAATCTGGCACACCTCCTGCAGCCCTTCGCCTGCGGCAACCACCTCCAAAGAAGAAGAGTGTGCGTGAGAAGTCGCTTTATTCTAAAAGAAGAGGGAATGAAAAGAAAAGCAAGCACTTCCAGATCTCTTTGTTTAGGCCATAACGAATACCCCCTGAATAACTGTCGCTCTCTGTTTCTCACTTTCCCTCTGTCTCACCTAGCATGAAGCATGAATTTTGTGCTAAATACTAACATATTATAGTTATAATGAATGCAGCCACCAAATGAAAGGCCATTGTTCCAGGCAGACATGTGACTTTTATTACTGCGAGTGATCAAAATCAGTTATTCAGCGTTGGGCGGGTTGAGGGGGAGCGAGCACAGAGGGAAGTTGTCAGTCAGACACTAAAAGAGGTCACAATGCAAGCGGGGTGGTACATGATAATGAGCAGCTCTTTCTGATGCATGACTGATTAACGGACCACGTAAAAACGCGTTGAACTTCAAAAGCACGGACAAAACCCAGTCATTCCAGCTAATCCGCAGAGGAAAGATCCGAAGCACAGAAACAATACAAGTACTGCCAACTCTCTTTAGCTCCTCTTTTCACATCTCTGTGGTTCCCAGACATTTTTAGTGAGTACAGTAGTGTTTAACCCATTGTCTAAAGACGGCTAAGGAGAGTAATTATGGAGCGTTTATCCAGAGAACTTTACCCAGGGTGAAGTTTACCCTGGCAGTCCGCTGCTATCATCCGCTCGCCACATGAGAGTTCACCGCAGCCAATGCAGCGGTCTAAAAGCCAACTCTGAGGTTCAGCACTGGGTCATGAGCGTTGTGTCAGGTTCTTCCTCCGGTCCACAAACTAGACTGGCAATGCCGGGATTTTAAAAGATTATGTGTTATTATTAGAACTAATGTGGTAGTTTATGACTGATGCAGAATTATTTGAATGTTTGTGGCATTATAACTCATGCTTTAAACTTGCATTGCCTGTAGGGCACAACCCTTCAAAGCATACTTCACAGGAGCATGTGACCAGAAATCCAAGAATATATCTCCAGGCTTGCTGAATATAATGGTGTGCTGTTTAAAGCATGCAAATACTTTGTAATGCATACACTATATATATATCCCAGATTTTCATAAGGTCCAGCTGAGAGCAAACTGTGCAGATGGAACCATTAGACTGATACATAAATATGCAAGCATGCATTTGTACCAAAAAAATCCCAAAGTTAAAGATATAATGTCTACATCTTATACACTAACACATATTTTAAAAGAATTTCACCCTTTATCATGGGAATACACAATACTGTAATACTCAAATGTCAAGTGCCCAGAATATTTAAATGACACAAATGACTTTATTACTGTAAAACAGGTACAAGCTGAGACATGAAGAGGCAGATTTGAGCTGAGCTGGAAAAGCATGAAATTCTACCAGTACTTCTGCAAAATCCCTTTCATTAAAGGCAACTGCTTTTACCTTCACGTTAAAGTTGCATACTTTGTCTTATTTAGTATAATACTTTATCATTTTAAAAATACATAAATATATAATTATATTAATCTGTATATATTATAATTTGACTAAATTTGAAATGTATTTGATGTCATATTTTTACTTGTATGGACTGCAAATATATATTGTTAGTAAATATGCAAATAATATTAATACTAATAAAAGCACCAAAACAGCATATTAGAATGATTTCTGAATGGTCATGTGACACTAAAGACTGTAATGGATGCTGAAAATTCAGCTTTGCCAACAAAGGAATAAATTACGTGTTAAAATATCTTAAATTATTTTAAAATGTATTTATTTTTCACAATATTTACTGCATTTTTGATTAAATAAATGCAGTCTTAGTGAGTATAAGAGACTATAGAAGCCTGTTTCCGCAACTTTTTATCTCACAATTGCGAGTTTACATCGATTTTTTTTCTCAGAATTGTGAGATATAAACTAGCAATTCTGAGAAATGAGAATTTCAGAAGATAAACTCACAACTGCAAGTTGTGACGTTAATCTTGCAATTCTGAGAAATAAAGTCGCAAATCTGCGAAACTGAATTGCGTGAATTGCTCAAATGTAGACTTTATAACTCAGAATTTGCATGTTTAAATCTCACAAAAGTAAGAATTATGTAAAAAGTTAGAATTGTAAGATATAAACCAGTAATTGTGAGAAACAAACTTGCATTTGGGAGAAAAAAGTCAGAATAGCGCATTTTTATCTTGCAATTCTGACTTCTGACTAATTCTCACAATTGTGTTTATATCACACAATTCTGAGAAAAAACTTGCATTTGTGAGTTTATATATCACAATTCTGACTTTCTAACTAGCAATATCACGCAATTTTGAGAAAAAAGTCAGAATTTGTACATTTTTATCAGGCAATTCTGAGTCAGAATTGTGTGAAAAAAGTTTGTTTCTCGCAGAATTGTGAGTTTGTGTCACGCAATTCACGCAAAAAAAAATTCTGAATTACAAATTTGTATCAGGCAATTCTGAAACAAAAAGTCAGAATTGTGAGATACAAACTTGCATTTGCGAGAAAAAAGTCAGAATAGCAAGTTATCTCAGACTTTAAATTCAGACTTTATTCCTCGCAATTGTGTTTATATCACACAATTCTGAGAAAACAATCAGAATTTGCTAATTTGTTTTAGGCAATTCTAAGACAAAAAAGTTAGAATTGCATGAAAAAAGTCAGAATTGTGAGATATATACTAGCAATTCTGATAAGTGAGAATTTCAGAATATAAACTCACAAGTTATGAAGTTAATCTCGCAATTTTGAGAAATAAAGTCGCAATTCTGAGAAACTGAATTGCGTGAATTAGACTTTATAACTCAGAATTTGCCTGTTTAAACTTCACAAAAGTCAGAATTGTGTAAAAAAGGTAGAATTGTGAGATATAAACCAGATATAATCTATTGTGAGAAGCAAACTTGCATTTGGGAGGAAAAAAGTCAGTATAGCGAGTTCATATATCACAATTCTGACTTTCAATATCATGCAAATCTAAGAAAAAAAAAGACAGAACTGCGAGTTTCTATAACGCAA
This sequence comes from Garra rufa, assembly GCF_049309525.1. NCBI lineage: Eukaryota > Metazoa > Chordata > Actinopteri > Cypriniformes > Cyprinidae > Garra > Garra rufa. Next base: position 32,475,996 of record NC_133370.1, read on the forward strand.
TTCTGAGACAAGTCAGATTGGCATTAAAAAAGTCAGAATTGTGAGATATTAACGAGCAAATGTGAGAAAAAAAGTCAGAATAGCGTTTTTATCCTGCAATCACTCGTTTTGTTTATATCATGCAATTTTGATAAAAAATGTGCAATTGCGAGTTTATACATCGCAATTCTGACTTTCTAACTCGCAATATAACGCAATTCTGAGATAAAGTCAGAATTGCAAATCTGTATCTAACAAAAAGTCAGAATTGCGTGAAAAAAGTCAGAATTGTGAGATACAAACTTGCATTTGTCAGAATAGTGTGTTTTAATCTCGCAATTGCTCGTTTTGTTTATATCACGCAATTTTGATTTTAAAAAAACTTGCAATTGCGAGTTTATATATCGCAATTCAGACTTTCTAACTCACAATATAACACAATTCTGAGATAAAGTCAGAATTGTGAGTCTGTGTCACGCAATTCTGAATTCTTGCAATTCTTGCGTGAAAACGTCAAAATTGTAAGATACAAACTTGCATTTGCGAGAAAAAAGTTTTTTTTAGTTTTTATCTTGCCATTCTGACTTTATTTCTCACAATTGTGTTTATATGACAAAATTCTAAGAAAAAAAGCTATGTATAAAAGTTTATATTCGCAATTCAGACTTTATAATATTGCGCAATTTTGAGAAAAAAAAATTGAATTGCGAGTTTATAATCACACAATTCTGAGAAAAAAAGTCAGAATTGTGAGATAAAAAGTTGCAATAACCTTTTAATTTGTTTATTCAGTGGCAAAAACGGGCTTCCATAAGATACTTCTTCCATAAACATAAAAAAAACATACCAATCCTTGTAAGTGATAGTGTTTCAGTAATCATGTAAAAGTGTTTATCTTCACTGCTTTATTGGTGTTTAGATGAAACTTCATTCCAAAGAAAATTCAGAGGTACAGCCAAAGCAAGTCAGGATGTTCCAAAAGTCACTATTGGCTCAATTATCAACAACAGAAAGCTACATAAATCACCCAGACAATGACTGAAAGGTTGTGCCTCACACTCTCAGTGTGAAGAAGCAGATCTGTGAGACAGGCCAAGAACTTTTTGTGAGATATACAAAGTTCAGTAGTGGAGAATACAGCAAATGTGCAGCAGTCAACCATATTAAGAGCTCTGCATAACACTGGCCTTTAAAGGAAGGTGGCACAATAGATGCCAAATAAGACTATGGCACCCAAGAGAACCATAAAATATAACAGACCTTACAATGAAAGAGTTTATAGTTAAATTACACAGAACTCAAATCAATAAACACTGCACAAATCTAACTCAACCTGCACAAGAAGTGTGGCAACTCCTTCTACTAAACCAACCAGAAGAACAGCAAATCTACCAGGAACAAATGGGTCAAATTCACACCTGTTAGTTATGTAATTATATATACTGTATGCTTATCCCAACATACTTAACCCTATAATGTCTTCTGTATCATATTTGTGACCCTGGACCACAAAACCAATCTTAAGTAGCACAGCTATATTTGTAGCAATAGCCAAAAATAGATTGTATGGGTCAAAATTATACATTTTTATTATTATTTTTTTTTTTTATTATATACGTCTTTATATACGTATTATATATTATTATACGTCTGAGATATTACATTTGTTACATACTGAGGATACATTTGGGAAAATCTTATGTAGTTTGGTCTTTGAATAATGAAGTCTATGAATAACTTTAAATTGGATCACACTATGCCTTGCGTTAATAGAGCATTCATGAATTTCATTGAGACAATTTTCCCACGACTCGCTAGACAATTCTATACCAAGTTCCTTTTCCCATTCTTTCTTAATATGATCAGTGTTTACATTCACCTTTTCCAATAGTAAAGCATAAAAGAAAGAAACAGCTCCTCTTTCTATTGGACTGCGATTACATAGAATTTCCAGAGTTGGATGTGTAGCCATGTTTTCAAAACCAGTGAAATGTTTCCTAGTAAAATCTCTAATTTGTAAGTACCGAAAAAAATCTGTTGATAAAAGGTCATATTTTAATTTAAGTTGACTAAATGAGCAAAATTTATTATCAATATATAGATCTCTTATAGAAATTAAACCCTTTTGCTTCCATTGGGAGAAAACCTTATCTTGCAAACCAGGGGTAAAGGTGTGGTTTTTACTAATTGGGATGTCCAAATATATACTGTATGTGGAAGATCCGAAAATGATTTGATCCGTTTCCAAATCTTTAGGGAGTTATTTGTTACTATATTTCCGTTATAAAACCTTGACTCAATTTTTATTGTACTATTCAGTAAAGCCTTTAAAGATATCATCCTACAAGAGGATTCTTCTAACCAAACCCATTCTGGTATCTCCACTTTATTCTCTGGAGTTTGTCTCTACCAAGAAAGGAACTGTAAATTAGCAGCCCAGTAGTAACATCTGAAGGAAGGAAGACTGAATCCTCCTTCTGCTTTTGGCTTGCACAAGTGTTTTTTAGATATTCTGATAGTTTTATAATTCCATATAAAAGAAATAATTATAGACTCTAACTTTGTAAATAGTTTCGCTGGTATCAGAACTGGAATGGAAAGAAATAAATATAAAAATCTAGGAAACGTTACCATTTTAATTTCATTGATCTTTCCTGCCATAGACATAGGTAAAGTCCTCCAAAATTTTATATTATCTTTTAGCTGATTCACTTTCGCCTGCCAGTTCACCTTTAGAAGTGCCTCTGGTTTTCTTGTAATTATGATTCCTAAATGCTTAAATGAATTATGAGAAATTTTAAATGGTATAGAACTTAAAAAATTCTTGTCAACATCCTCAGTTAAGGCATTAACTCACTTTTATCCCAATTTATTGTAAAACCCGACAGGTTATTAAATGATTGTAAAAGTTTCAAAAGAGGTGGAATAGACAACTCTGGCTTTGCTATATACAAAAGTACATCATCCGCATATAAAGATATATATTGGGGTCTATCATTTATTAAAATAGGGGCAATTTCAACATTCTGCCTGACACTCTCTGCCAAAGGTTCCATTGCTAATGCAAATAGATAGGGGGAGAGAGGACTACATTTTTCTTTTATGGCAAAAATCATTAGGATATTAAATGAAGATAATGTTCCATAAAAGAAGAATGCTCCATTAAGATATTTTGTAAATTTCCAACCGTAAATATATCAAAGCTTAATTTTTGATTAGTAATATTGCTCAGAACTTCATTTGAACAACTTTAAAGGTGCTTTTCTCATTATTATGATTTTGTGCACCCTAAGAATCCAGATTTTCAAATAGTTGTATTTCGGACAAATACTGTGCTAGCCTAAGGAACATCAATGGAAAGGTTATTTATTCAGTTGTCAGAAATAAATAAATAAATAGTATAAATCTCAATTTAAAAAAACTGACGCATTAAATGTACAAGTCAATGCCTTTTAGTGTAATTCTAAGGTTGTGGGACACGTGTCTTTTTGTTGATTTTAATAAAATAAGTGTTACTTTTTTTTTTTTAATTATAAAGTTGATTTTTATAAAGTTAAGTAAATGTACAGTAAATCTAAGTATTACAGTCAAGTGCAAAATTATTCATACCCCTGGCAAATTCTGACTTAAAGTTACTTTTATTCAACCAGCAAGATTTTTTTTTTTACCTGGAAATGGCACAGGCTTCTCCCAAAAGATAATAAGACGATGTACAAGAGGCATCATTGTGGAAAAAATATTTCTCAGCTTTTATTTACATTTGAACAAAAAGTGATATGTCCAAAATTATTCATACCCTTTGCAAACTGTCACAGTTTATGGGAAAATCCAAAGTTCTATACCATTCCAAATAGTCCAAGCTGTTCTAAAGCATCCTAATTAGCCTGATTCATTGGAAACAGCTGTTTTAATCAACTCAACAGGTGAAAAACAGAAGCTCTCTGCTGTTGGTTTGTCATGACTAAGACAAAGGAGCTCACTGAGGACCTGCGGCTGTGCATTGTGGTTGCTCACAATTCAGGAAAGGGCTATAAGACCATATCTAAATGTTTTGAAGTTCCAGTGGCTACAGTGCAAAGTATTATTAAAAAATACAAGACGTTCCGCACTGTGAAAAATCTCAGAGGACGTGGTCGGAAGCCAAAAGTGACACCTGTGCTGGCCAGGAGGATAGTGAGAGAGGTAAAAAAAAAGAATCCAAGGATCACCACCAAGGCCATCCTGATGAATCTGGGCTCTGCTGGTGGCAACATCTCAAGGCAGACAGTCCAACGGACACTGCACACCGCTGGGTTCCACGGACGCAGACCAAGGAGAGCACCACTTCTCCAGATAAGGCACACAAAAGCCCGCTTGGCCTTTGCAAATGCTCATCTGGACAAAGAAGAAGACTTCTGGTCTTCTGTTTTATGGTCAGATGAAACAAAAATTGAATTATTTGGCCACAATGATGTAGCCTTCATTTGGCGTAAAAAAGGAGAAGGCTTCAACCCTAAGAACACCATCCCCACTGTCAAACATGGTGGTGGGAACCTAATGTTTTGGGGGTGTTTTTCAGCCGGTGGACCAGGGAACCTAATCACAGTAAACGGCACCATGAAAAAGGAGCAATACATCAAAACTCTCAACAACAACATCAGGCAGTCTGCAGAGAAACTTGGCCTTGGGAACCAGTGGACATTTCAGCAGGACAACCAATTAAATCCAATTAAGAATCTGTGGAGGGATCTAAAGATCAGGGTGATGGCAAGGAGACTTTTTTTGTCTAAATAGTTCCATAAAGAACCTTAAACATCTAAAGAACCTTTCTGTTTTACAAAAGAAGGTTCTGCATATTATAAAAAGGTAAGGAAGAGATGGTTCTTTAAAGAACCTTTGACTGAATAGTTCTTTGTGGAACCAAAAACAGTTCTTCTATGGCATTGCTGTGAAGAACCTTTTAAGACCCTTTTTATTTTTAGGAGTGTAGTGCCCTTTAAAGCTGCACTGAAACTCCAATTTGGACCTTCAACCCTTTGCCTCCCATTGAAGTCCACTATGAAAAACAATCCTGGAATGTTTTCATTTCTTTTTGACTGAAAAAAAGAAAGACATGAACAACATGGATGACATTGGGGTGAGTAAATTACCAGGGTTGTTATATTCTGGGAGTGAACTAATCCTATAAAATTATCACTGTTGCCTATAAAATCTTGTCAGTGCAAAAACTAACAAACACCTGGAAACAAGTATTCACAATAATTGTATGAACCTCCAATTATTATTTAATTCCTACTGAATGAAAAACATTATGCAATAATATTAGGCAACATTTCAGCAAAACAAGAAAGGAAGTGAACAAATTGTACAACAGGAATAAACAACTGCTGCTGTAGGGAGGAGTGGTAAACTACCAAGACTAATCATTGCATTAAATAAGAGGCAACACGGCCTAAAACCACAATGAATAAAACCAATATGATTTTCTGGCCTGTTCATACCTGATCAGAGCAACACAACACACTACAAATCTTCTGTTTAAGGTGTCAGGAAAGTGCACCAACCATCTGCAGACACTACACTAATGCATTGCACAACTCCCTAGCAACATCCGACAAGTTAAGGCACAGCCTCTACCGGGGTGACGGCAGATAAACTGCTGGCAGCATGTGAGGAGACGTACAGTATGTCCTGATGGTGCATGCTTGCTCCTCAATGATGATTACATCAATCCCTTTGGCTGAAAGACGCTTAGTGGGATTAAATTCAAATGAATGAATCCTTATAATAAATGGAAAATGACAGATCTAAGAGTATTAGATAATAAGCTCTCACGGAATCAGTGGTTAAATCAAAATCTAAAATCTAAATGAACTGAATGAGAATTACGGTTGCAATGGTGTTGCTACAGCATGAATGATGTGCTTTATCTGTTGGTAAGAGTACAATCAGGTTCATCAAACTCAAAAGAAAGACTGAGCTTACCTGGGGAGGAACTGGCGACGGTCTTAATCTCTGGAGACAAACAAAGGGGGAAACACACAAGACCGTTTCAAGGTGTGTCTTGAAGTAAAGTACCAACAATTCCGTACAAAACATAAGCAATGCAAGCATTAGCCTTACGGCAAACTGCTGACGCTAACAAAACCACAGTGAACTGGTAGAGCATTACTGGAACAATCATATGCGAGTGTTTAATTAGGGTGAGGTAAACAAGATTTTCTTAGTGCATAGCTTCTTCTAAGTTATGACTTCTTTTGAGGTTAAACAGGTATCTTCCAATAAAATTAACGTATTAATGTCTAGTTAAAAGTAATGTCACTAAATAAACATGAAAGAGAAAAATCCAACCCATGGTGCTTGTTAAAAGCTACTGTTTCTTAGGCAATTTTAGTTCGGTCATAAATGTCTGAATAAATACATGCCTTTGTTTGATTTGCTAGCTATCCATATGGTTCTCCACCATGTAAAAAAAAACTCCTGCTGAGGTTTAATGTCAGTGTTCATTCTGTAACCCAGTTCAAGGTATAGTGACCTCTGACTTGAGACAGCTGGCTCTGTTTCATTACAAGACGGCTGAAAGGTACTGTAGGTACACTGTTTACATCAGCTTTTATTAAACTAAATTAGGTTCTTAGATTTGAATCCTTTTAAACCACTTTTGGAAGCCACACAGGAATAGGATCACTGATGGTCTTTAAAGGATTAGTTCACTTCAGTGGCGATTTCTTTAAGACTGCAAGGGAAGCTCAGCTTCCCCTATAAAGTCACAAAATTAATGGTCAAATTATGTACTATTGTAACATTTTATTGACTAAAAATGCATTAGAAAACGTTCATCTCTCATAAGAGTTCGTTCAGAATCAGTTAGATATAGCAGGTCGGCTGACTTGATTTTCTTCTCATACATTCCCGTAGTGTCACAGTGCATTTCCCCGTTGAAGCCCAGCATCCATTGACTTCAATGCGGCTGCTTTGAACGTTTTTTTTCAGTGCTTTGAAACTAGACGATCATTGGATAAACGCTGCGATTATGTCCCGCCCACGGACGCTCAGCGTCTCTGGAGGTAAATGAGGAGTGGGCTGGCCTGGACTCCGAGCTTCTGCGTGATGATTGGAGGGTCTGTCGAAAGATTGCATCTCCTTTTGACTGACAGCGATTTTGTACTATAAGGAATCGCTGAAGCTATTCGCGCTCAGTCCCATCGCGGATTTCTCAAATTCAGTCGAAATAAAAACTGCTGCAACCTATTTCTTTATATTTGCTTGGCGAAATTGCTTGATTTTCATCATACATTTCACACAATTATACACCACATTCCTTGTTTCACTTTTACAGAGTTTAATATTTTTTTTAGATCGAAAATGAGCTTCCCCTATTTGACAGACCAGTAGCCGCCACTGGTTCACTTCCAGAACAAAAATTTGCATATAATTTACTCTCCCCCTTGTCATCCAAGATGTTCATGTCTTTCTTTCTTCAGTCGTAAAGAAATTATGTTTTTTGAGGAAAATGTTTCAGGAATTTTCTCCATATTGACTTGTATGGTGGCCGCGAGTTTGAACTTCCAAAATGCAGTTTAAATGCAGCTTCAAAGGTCTCTAAACAATCCCATCCTAGCAAAATGATAGGTAATTTTCTTATAAATTAATATTTATACACCTTTTAACCGCAAATGCTTGTCTTGTCTAGCTCTTTCCTTTCAAAAACGAAAGTAATGTTAATCCTCTGCATCTTCAGCAGCTCAGATGTCAGGAGTAAATGACGACTGCTATGTTGATTATTACATCCAACAACAGAACACCTCAATCGCTCAATCTGAGACATTCTTGTCTTTCCCCTGCACCTGAGTCGACACAATGACGATCGGAATTGAACCTGTTTCAATTTGCTGAGGACGGGTCTAAGGTAAGGCGCTCATGTCAATCAACGTTGTGGGAGCGGCCTCTGTCGGTGTGCCGTCACACTGACAAGAAGCTAAGAATGACCTGATTTTAAAAAGGGGATATTACTTATATATTTATAGATATATACCACTGGGTGGATTTTTATCATTGTAGGGTGGTTGTGAACACAAACTGCCAACACACATTAATGTTCAAACAACATGTAAAAGTGAGTTTTGCATCCGATGACCCCTTTAAGAAAATGACAGATCGTTTCACTAGATAAGACCCTTATTTCTCAGCTGGGTTTGTTTAGAGCCCTTTGAAACTGCATTGTGGATGTTCAAACTCATGGGCCCACTATACAGAGAAAATTCCTGAAATGTTTTCCTCAAAAACATAATTTCTTTACAGCTGAAGAAAGAAAGATGTGAACATCTTGGATGACAAAGGGGTTAGTAAATTATCTGTAAATTGTTCTGGAAGTGAACTAATCCTTTAAAGTGATAGAGCTTACTAAAAATACTACTATTACAAACTGCAATGGTCCAGCAAACCACTTTGATGCTGATGTTTGGGCATGCAGAGGTTCTAGCTGCACCTTGCTTAGAATAAAAGATGCTAAACCACTAATAGGTCATAAACCTTGAGAAGTTGATGTGATTTACAATTGCTATTTTAATGGAAAGGTTCAAATGGCAGAAGTTCAAAGGCTGGTAGAGGGATAGCGCATGGACGCAGTCAGCTAACCATTACAGACGTTTCAGTGCCCTGAGAAACACTCAACTGCTGGAACAGGTTCAAGGATTTTGCTGCATTCTTTCAAACAAATTTGGAGCCAGTGTCTTAAAGGAGTTTACCTCCAGAAATTGTTTTTACAGATAATTTACTCACCCTCTTGTCATCCAAGATGTTGTTATTTCTCTAGTCATAAAGACATTTTGTTTTTTAGGAAAACATTTCAGGATTTCTCCCCATATAGTGGATTTCTATGGTGCCCACGAGTTTAAACTTCCAAAATGCAGTTTAAATGCAGCTTCAACGGCTCTAAACAATCCCAGCTGAGGAAGAAGGTTCTTACCTAGCAAAATGATCAGTTATTTTCTAAAAACAAATGACAATTTATATACTTTTTAACGTCAAATGCTTGTTTGGTCTAGCTCTGTGTGAACTGCATGTATTCCGGTTCAACAGTTAGGGTATGTCGAAAAACACCATCTCATTTTCTCCTCCAACTTCAAAATCGTCCTACATCGCTGTTTTAACTTTTTGGTAAAGAGCATTTGATGATCTTTGCATGTTCACTTTGCAAACACTGGGTGTGTACTTCTGCAGGACGATTTTAAATTTGGAGGAAAAAATGAGATTGGAGTTTTTTCGATCTACCCTAACTGTCTTGAACTGGAATACACAAAGTTCACGCAAAGCTAGACAAGATGTGCATTTGAGGTAAAACAACGTATATAAATTGACAATGCATTTAGAAAATAACCGATTGTTTCACTAGATAAGACCCTTCTTCCTCAGCTGGGATTGTTTAGAGCACCTTGAAGCTGCATTGAAACTGCATTTTGAAAGTTCACATTCGCGGGCACCATAGAAGTCCACTATATGGAGAGAAATCCTAAAATGTTTTTCTCCGAAAAAACAAAAATACAACAGAATTTCTTTACAACTGAAGAAGGAAAGACATGAATATCTTGGATGACAAGGGGGTGAGTAAATCATCTATAAACTTTTGTTTTGGAAGTCAACTTCTACTTTAATTGGAAATTGTTGCAAGCAGGCTGAAGGATATTACATCAGTTGATTTAATCAAGGACAGTAATCATTACAATTACATTGTTATGGGAGGTAATCCTTACTTTTTCACAGACCCCCAACAACTTTTTAATGGACTTACTGTACATTGGCCAGTGTGATGATGATTTCACACCTTTCAACTGCATCATGCCATAATATGATTGGGGTATAAAACGGGTGAGAATGAGGGGAAGGGTTGGGTAGTTAAATACTGATGAGCTTAACAGACCCCCCGGGATACAGCAGGTGGAGGGTCTGACTCCACTCAAAGCAATTTCAACTTTCTGACTGGGAGGGAATCGACTGTGAAGCAAACCTTCACCATCTGTTATGAACAAGACCATATTCTACATCAGCCGTTCTCAACCAGGGGGTCGGATCTCACTAGGGGGTCTCAGCATACTTCCAGGGGGGCCTCAGTAAATCATAAGTTGATTTAAAGATAGTTATTTTAATATCATCTTAATTAAAATGCTACTGTTAAGACTGAAAACCCCTGTCTTATATAATAATTATACCTTTTTATTTATTTTTTATTATTAATATATTATATATATTATTTGATTTCTAGTTTTAAAAATGTATTTGCCATTCAACATAGCTGTTTAAGTGAACGGCCAAGATGCATTTTACTTGAAAGCAAAAAAAACTTAAGATAGTAAGTGTAGTTTTCTGGAAAATGTATCAAAAAGTGTATACTTAATAACAAAACACACAATAATAATAAGTAATAATAAAACAGTTATTTGAAATATTTTTTCTTGTCTTAAAAATAAAGCTACAATTTTATTTGTTCATTTATTTATTTATTTAAGAACACAAGACTTAACATATTACGTGATTTTGCTTCTCAAATAAGTGTATCTTGATTTAAGAAAGTTCAGATATTTGTATTGGAAAACAAGACAAAAATACTGAGTAACAAATTATGTTTGCAGTGTACAAATGTTAATGTCATTATTGTTTTGGTATAGTGACAAAAGGGAACACATATTTCTCATATTTGTGGAAAATAAACTACATTTTAGTACAGTTTTAGTATGTTTTAGCAGTGTTTATGTGGTTTAAACTTCTGTAATGTGATGTGGCATTACTGAAACATTGGATGTTTTGTCAAAAATAAAGTAAATGGAATTATCAACAAGATGTTATGATAGTGTTTGGTTCGATGTATATTCAAACTAATGAATCCTTAACTTTGAAATCAGTATGAGCAACCTTTTGCCTTAATTGGATTCAACATACAACAAATCTAATAAATTATTTTTGAAATATTGTCGAAAGTTGAATTGTTGTTGATTTACCTCTGAAAATAATTTGAATAAAATAACAAAAAATATATATGTACAATATATAAGCAAAGTCTTAAAGGGTCAATACAACCCTTCTTATTAAATGATATATTACTGGGTTTCAGTAGTGACATTTTTGGGGAGAGGACAAATATTCCTGAACTTTCTGAAAATACAATATGAGAATTAGCTGCACAATTACTAGAAATTTGTACATTAGATATTATAAAATTTGCATACATTCAAGTTTTTGGAAAAAAAATTCTAAGACGTTTCCAACTAATTCTGCAGAATGGTCCATATATAATCGCTAAGAATGTGCAGAACATCATTCTTGTGATAAGGTGAACAACGTCAGGCCTAACTTTATTGAAAAGCTAGCGTTTAAAAGTTGTTTAATTATTTCACTTTGTATTTTGAAATGCAACATGCCTTACCTGACACAACTTTACTACCGTCCAACAAAATATATACGCGGAGAGGGAAAACTTCGCCCTCATGTATCTCTCCGGCAAGCAGGCGAGATGCATCTGCACCTCATCCAGTTCTCCGTCTCCAGAACGCTCCAATTCACAGCCCTGCGTTCCAGTACCGTTCCCAGCTTCTGCCTCTTCCATGTTTACAATGATTCCAACAAGTTCTAAAGTCCTTTAGAATCAAAGCGTTCTATCTGTACCTCTCTGCTTCATGTTGGTGGTTATTAAATCCGCTGAAAGTCATAGCAGGCAAAGGCAAAGGCTGTTGAACAGTGCATGACATTTGTGAGTACTCAACCGCGGGTGATAGTGCAATGTTTATTTTACCGCTGTCAGTAGTTTACACATATTTTACAGCTACGCGAAACGCGAGATTTACTTGTGACGCGACGGAGTATAAAAAGGCAGTGCTAAAGTCTCTGTGGTGTGGTATTACAAATTCCAGCGTCCCACGTTGTTTGTCGGTGACAGTCAAGGGGGCGAGGAGTGAGAGTTTCAGATCCAACGCCTCCCCTTCTACACTATACAGTAAACTAGCGACGCGACGCGACGCGACGCGACAAACCGGAACGCGCCCACTGAGCAGCGAATTTGTGTACACTGAGAGCGCTCAAGGGTCTATCAAGAGTTGTGGATGGAATTCTAACGTCAACGCCCAATGGACCAATCAAAGTGTTTGTTTACGCGAGCAGCGCGACGCGACAAACTGGAAGACGCATTAAAATCAATAAAACCATCTACGCATATTCCATATTTTAAGCATTTCCTTTCAATAATAGGTCATTTATTACCGTCAAGAAATGCAGTATGCAGTATGTCCAATGCAGTATTCAGCTTTACAACCCCAAGGACCCTCATCACCAAAATAGAAGAGATTATAAAACAACAAATATTACATTATTTAATTAAATCAAAGTCATTGTTTTTAAGAAATTGTTCACATGAATATGTAAATTTGCTGAAAATATACTCACCCTCAGGTTATCCAACATGTTTCTTCATATAAACAGATGTGGAGATATGTAGCATTATATTACTGAATCTTCTGCAGTGAATAGGTGCCGTCAGAATGAGAGCCCAAACAACTGATAAAAACATCATAATAATTCACAAATAATCTATACATCTGCAGTTGATCAATTAACTTTCTGTAAAGCGCAAAGCTGTGTGTTTATAAGAAATAAATGAATCATTAAAAAGTTTGACCTTTAAACCTGGCCAAAATAACAGTTTATAATCAGTGTAAAAAAAATATTTCACTTAGAAATTTCTGGTAAGTTTCACAAACAATAACAAAGAAAGTAAATGTAACACACCTAATTATGTGATTCTATTTAAGTAGAAAGTTAAAATAGAAATTTCCTGCAAAACATAATTCAATTACCTTTTTATTTACAACTTTAAAGTGTATTATTAATATTGATCTAATAAACTGTAAAAAAAAGTTATTTTTAATAGATTATTGGAGTATATTTCACAGGAAAGGTGCTATTTTAGTTTTTCTGTTTCAAAATGTTTATTTAATTCATAATTATTCATTTTTTAATTGTTCATGAACAATGAGTAGAATTTTCAAATGTTTATTTAATTCAACGTGTTACATCCAATTTAGAATTGTCAAACTTTTAGTTTAATTCAATGTTACTTCAAGAATTTTCAGTCTTTTTATTGAATTTAATGTTACTTTAAATTTAGAATGTTCAAACTTTTTCAATTCAATGTTACCTTTAAATTAAAAAAAATAAAAATAGTTTAATTCAATGTGTAATGGTTAACGGTTTAAATTTGAAATGTTCAAAAATTTTTGTTTAGTTTGATGTGTTACTTTAAATGTACACATTTTAAACTCTTTGTTTAATTCAATGTGTTATTTTTTACATTTAATTCAATTAAATGATTTGAATTTAAAAAAAATGTTGTTTAATTCAATGTTTTACTTTAAGTTTTAAATCATTGTTTAAATTTAGAAATTTAGAATTGTCCAAATGTTTAATTCAATGTGCTACTTATATTTAACATTTAGTTCAATGTGCTCCAGTGAAAATGTCCAACTCCTGTTGTCCTCTCTCATTAAAATGCACCAAAATATTTGTTAAGAACTGTTTTGGTTGGATTGTTTTTGCTTGTAAACAGTGTTTGATGTGCTTATTTCTCTCCTAATTCAGATGAGACTTTTTCACTAAAGAAAGCAATATTATAGATTGAGGACTTAGCAAGAACGGTTTAAAGTTATTGGTTCTGTTTGTTACAAACATGCATCTTTTTTCACTTTACAAGATGTTAACCGACTGACTGGAATTCTGTGGATTACTTGTGGATTACTGAGGTGTTGTTTAAACTTTCATTCTGACAGCACCCATTCATTGCAGATGATCCATTGGTAAGCAAGTGATGTAATGCTAAATCTCTGCAAATTTGTTCCTATGAAGGAACAAACTTGGAAAATTTTAATTTTTGAGTGAACTATTCCTTTAACTTACATGGACCCCCTGCTGTATTTTCAGAGACCCTTGGAAGAAAACCCTGGCCATAAAAACACTAAACTCATTATTGCATTATATTGACATTATTGCAATCCATTTAGACAAAAAAAGCATTAAATCAATGGCTCTGCAAAGAAAGTCATTTTTACACACATATTCAATCACAGAGTTGTTGATGTGATTTTGTCTTAAAGCACAGCCGGCGCCAGGCCTGATACGGGGCTCTGCTCAGTCACTCTGTTGTTTGCTTTGCTATTGTTCTGTCTATTAAGCAATGTCTGAGCTATAGTCAATACGTACAGTGCTGCCACCTCAGCTCATCTGCTGTTTTGAACCAGCCCACATTCAAGTGTGAAATCATCACAAATACAAAAAGATGTCATTTAAATGCACATGGAATCATAAATACGTTTTTATTAATACTCCGTGACGAAGGCAAGCACATCAATATAAATATTGCACAGAACTACGATAATTATCAGCTGCCCTGTCTTGAAAAGAATATAATGGCACTAAGAGGTGACAAAATAACTTTCTTACTACTCCATTCCAACAAAATCTGCACTTAGTTGATATAGCCTACAAATTCATGCAACACATTCGTTTTTGCAATATAGTCATTCATATTAGTAGGATAATGTCAGTGGTTTAAGTCTTGCTATTACATGCTATTATCTGTTATCTAATTCTTGGATTTTGACACAGCTTATCCTGAGAAGTAATATCATTACATTTATACAAGAAATACTAACAGCAACACAGATAAAACAACCTCCCAAATTTTAAGTATATCAAATAATACGAAAAAACTAAGCTATCTGAAAAGCTTCTGCTCAACGCTCAAATTGTCAATGCCAAACTAGAGTGCTTTTATTGAGGATTATCATTGCCTTCATTACTGACACCAACCCTGTACCAGATGTTGTTATGGCTGATGCTGATGTAATGGAAAACAGGTTGAGGCCCTGAAATATAATACTTTACTAATAGCTGCTAAGGTTTTAGCGGAAAGGGCTCTTCAAAATGACCCTTTGGCTTACTTTTGTTTTGCGTGCACATATAGGCCACTTCTAAAGGTACCATTTCTTTGGTATCCGACTATATTTATTAAAATGTTGGTTTCTTCATATATACAGTACATCCATAATCTTTAAGAGCGTAAATAAATGGCTTGAAGTTAAGTTCAGTGGTCAGATAACCAGCCAACCAAATGTAGATGTACAGGCGTCTATATTTAAGCAGCTAACTATCTGCTCAAAGATAGATGCGCAGACATATATAGATTTGTAGTCACACCAGGGGTTGTGTTTATGGGAATTCTGTTCAATAACAACCCTAGCTGGACTATTTCAGTCTAGGTTGTGTTTAAGTATTTACCAAGTGAATAAAGAACTGAACTGGCAGAATTACATTCCAAAATGAACAAAGACGACAAGTAAAAGTGCCACCTGCCTGCTTTGTGAAGAGGCCTACTATATGTATGAATGGACCCTTTTTTGGTGGCTCTCATCAATTCTGGTCACATCAGCCAGATCAGAGGCGTTCTTTCAAAGGGCTACTTTACCTCATTTATTCACTGATCCACAATTATCCGTCTCTGTTTTGAACTCTAATTGGACAAATGAAATGCAAAGTTGATTCCATTGCTATGTCTCCAGCTGTCTCAATCCTTTCAAGAAATTGGCTGTTTCTCTTCCAAACTCTAGAAGAGAGCTTTTCAAATAGCTTGTCAGATTGTTTCGATATACAAAAACAACCTAAAGTATAACTTCTCACAATGTCAAATTTCATACTTTTTCTCTGTTAAGACAATAGTTTAGAATGTGTCCCTTGGACATTAATAAAGTGTTGTTGTAGTTATTGCACTAGTGTACACTATGTACTGTCATTGATCCTTGGTTTGAAAACTCCAGCAATAAACTTGCAATAAAAATAGCAGTGATTGCAGAAAAACACTGATACGACAGGTTTCAGACAAATGTCATTTTTTTCAAACAAACAGATCAACAGACCTGTTGTTGC
Source organism: Garra rufa (assembly GCF_049309525.1). Taxonomy (NCBI): domain Eukaryota; kingdom Metazoa; phylum Chordata; class Actinopteri; order Cypriniformes; family Cyprinidae; genus Garra; species Garra rufa. Next base: position 32,491,917 of record NC_133370.1, read on the forward strand.
TCCAAGCTGACAGTGTTGCTGAGTTGACAGTAAAATGAGCAAACATGTCAGATTTCTTGCGGACGAAAGGTAGAGACTTTGACAGCTGGCAGAGAGGTCAGCTGCCCGGAGGGCTGAGGTACTGGACGGAAGAAACGAGTTTAAGACAGTCAGGATCCACAAAATCAGAATCTGTACAGAAGAAATCAGAAAACAAAGCAACATTTTAACGTGCAAGTAGCTCTAAGGTTGTATATCACCAAGAAATATGTAGTATTTCCCCCAGCAAAATAAAAAGATGAATAATATTTAAAATACAAACAAAAAATCATAATCAGTAAAACATAGGAAAGGAATAGGAAATAGGAAAACCAGGTATTGTTTGATTCTGTCTGCCATTCTGGATCTAACAAGACCAACCTTATCATTTTTGCCTAAACTGGTCAGAAGATCTTTTGACCAGTAAGTGGCACTGTGCTGAAACTAGTCATGTGCCCTCAGGTCATGCTTGGTATAACACGTACCAAGATTGGTCAGAATCAGCTAAAGCATTATTAAGACATAAACTCATGTCTATTTTTGCGCAAATTTCGTCAAATTTGTTAAGATGCTTTACGAGAATGGTCTATCAGAAATGTAGCATTGTGAAGATATAGCCTCATGTCCATTTTTGTGTGAATTTCGTCAAGTTCGTTAAAAGGCTTTTAAGAATGGTTTGGTCTATCGGAAATCTAACGTTGCGAAGATATTGCCTCGTGTCCATTTTTGTGCAAATTTTGACAAATTCAGTAACACAATTTACGAAAATGGTTTGGCCTAGCGGAAATCTAGCATTGCAAAGATAGCCTCATGTCCATTTTTGCGCAAATTTCGTAAAATTCTATAACACACTTTACAAGAATGGTTTGGTCTGTCGGAAATCTTGCGTTGCGAAGATGTAGCCTCATGTCCATTTTGTGCAAACTTTGTCAAGTTCGTTAACACGATTAAGAGAGTATTTTGGACTCTCAGAAATCTAGCATTGCGAAGATATAGCCATATGTCCATTTTTGTGTGAATTTTGTCAAGTTTGTTAACACGCTTTAAGAAAATAGTTTGGTCTATCAGAAATCTAGCGTTGCAAAGATATAGCCTCATGTCCATTTTTGCGCAAATTTCGTACAATTCTATAACACACTTTACAAGAATGGTTTGGTCTACCGGAAATCTTGCGTTGCGAAGATGTAGCCTCATGTCCATTTTGTGCAAACTTTGTCAAGTTCGTTTTGTGCGAATTTTGTCAAATTTGTTAACATGCTTTACGAGAATGGTTTGATCTATTGGAAATGTAGTGTTGCAAAGATATAGCCTCATGTTCATTTTGTGCAAACTTTGTCAAGTTCGTTAACACAATTACGAGAATATTTTGGGCTCTCGGAAATCTAGCATTGCGAAGATATAGCCTCATGTCCATTTTTGCACAAATTTTGTCAAATTTGTTAACACACTTTACGAGAAAGCTTTGGTCTATTGGAAAGCTACTGTTGTGAACATATAGCCTCATGCCCATTTTTGCATGAATTTCATCAAGGTTGTTAACACGCTTTACAAGTATGGTTTGGTCTATCAGAAATCTAGCGTTGTAAAGATATAGCCTCATCCATTTTTGTGCAAATTTTGTGAAATTCGTAAACATGCTTTACAAGAATGGTTTGGTCTGTCGGAAATCTATCATTGTGAAGATATAGCCTCATGCCCATTTTTGCATGAATTTCATCAAATTCGTTAGCACGCTTTTCAAGAATGGTTTGGTCTATCAGAAATCTACAGTTGTGAAGATATAGCCTCATGTCCATTTCTGCGCAAATTTTGTCTAGTTTGTTAACAGGCTTTACGAGAATGGTTAGGTCTATCGGAAATCTAACATTGCAAAGATATAGCCTCATCCATTTTTGCACAAATTTCTTCAATTTGTTAACAGGCTTTATGAGAATGGTTTGCTCCATCGGAAATCTAGTGTTCTGAAGATATAGCCTCATGTCCATTTTCATGCAAATTTCATCAAGATCCTTAACAGGCATTACGAGAATGGTTTGGTCTACTGGAAATCTAGTATTACAAAAATAAAGTCTAATGTCCATTTTTGCACAAATTTCATCAAATTCATCAAATTCGTTAACACACTTTGTCTGAAGATAATCTCAGCCAATTTTGGTACAAATTGGACATATCGCCTAGAACAAATTCGAGAAAAAAAATTTGACCCATAGAAATTTAAATTCTCGGCATGAGCCAATGAATCAGAGAAAAAAGAATTTTGCGTCTAGACCTTACGGTTCAAAGTTTATTAGTAGAAATATGAAGAAGAAGAAAACTAATGGATACAATAGCTGCCTAGGCAGCTTAATAATAAAAATAATACTGTAATCACAGTCCTAAAATGTCTTTGTTTTTATGCAAATATATTTTTTCTTTCCTTTTTGAGGTGAAATATGTTGTGACAGATCTTATGACATTTACTCACACTGTGATTCTGTAATTATTCACAAACTCTTTCAGCATCTAAAAGTTCAGCATCAAGTGAGTAAATTTCACCAATGTCATTGCCAATTATTTAAAGCAGCTGCAACACATATATTACTCTTCTTTCAGACAAATGTTTGTTTCCTTTAAGCAACAACCAACCGTCCAAGGGTTTAGCAGTGCAGTCTATTCCCTGTCCATTCTAGTGTCCTGCACGAATAGCTAATTCCATTCCTCAATATTGACACAGTCCTCCATTGTGTCCCACGTCATTGGACTAAATCTTCTGTAGAGTCATGCAACCAAACTAACAGCATGGGGCTTATTCCCTAAGCCAGAAAACAGAACACAGTCCTGTTCAGCATCACCTCTCTCAATGGGCAGCAGTCAGCCAGCTCTATACATCTGCTCTGTAGTGGCTCCCGGGTTGCTAAGAACACTCCCTGGAGCACACTGATGGATTATAGACCAGTCAAAGTCAACATGAACCCCTTCCCCTCTGGCTGCAAGCCGAACTGCTGGAGAGCAGTATCAGAAGAGACAAGCATGCACAGAAAATTTCCTGCTCTGATGAAAGATAATGTACGAGGAAATACAGACTGGCTTAGTTTGATACTGGTGAAGAAATGCAGGTGGTTTAAACATTCTGTTTAATCTCACACTTGCTTTACAGCACCCGTGCATAGGTTGTGAAATGTCTATACTGCCACATAGTGGCCAAACTGTACTTTACAGTTTAACAGTTATATCTGTAAACCTCTCAAGTTAATTAAAAACAAACATGTCAACATCTATCACTACATAATAAAACATATTTGACTGAACTGTGCCCCCCACCGTGCTCCAAGTCACTGGTGGCTTAGACTGAATACAAGCTTTCATTTTTTCCAGATGTGCATGCAAACAGCTGTCTGCTGTGTGAAGATCCACTGAGAGCTGAGCAGGAAATAAAAGCATGTCAATAGACCATTCACTACTCATGTCCAACCCCGTGACCATCATATAACCATCCAAAACAAGCCAAACAATATACCTCAGGCCACATTCAAATGCATTTCCATCTAAGAAAAAACAAGCTCCATATTTTTATTGTACACTGTTTTTGTGGTGTTTGTATTTCTTATTGCAAGAACAAAGTCCTGTCTCACACTCTCTGGATGTTGCCCTGGTTTTATTTGCTTATTTATCTTCTAAAACAGCTCTGTTAAAAACAGAAGCAGACTGAAGGTGAATAAAAATCTACTTTAGCCTGATTAGAGTGACAGTGGAAAAATAAAGGTGATTCACGATGCCATAGAAGAACCTTTTTTTGTCTAAATGGTTCAATAAAGAACCTTTAAAATCTGAAGAACCTTTCTGTTTCAGAAAAGGTTCTTTGTGGCGAAAGGAAGGTTCTTCAGATTATAAAAAGGTAGGAAAGAGATAGAGATTTGACTGAATGGTTCTTTGTGCTACAAATATGGTTCTTCTATGGCATCGCTGTGAAGAACCTTTTGAAGCACCTTTATTTTTAAGAGTGTAGAGTACTGTGACCCACAGGGGCCACAGTGTGACTAAAAATATTTCTTAAAATGTAATAAAACTTAGTTAAAATGCTAAAAACACCTGCAAGAAAAATAAAAAAAATGTCCTCTAAATAACTATTATTTAAAAAAATACACACAGAATCAGAAACTTTGTTTGAAAACAAGCAGCAATGGGGGAGGGGGGCCTTCAAATCAAAATGGCTGAGAACCACTGACCTACAGGATTCACAAGATTGGTTCTTCAGTGGTTCTTCTGTGTGGTTGAGGTGCTAAGAACCTGTTAAGCCCACTATGGTTCTCTATGGTTCTTTGGGGTAGTTGAGGTGCTATATAGCACTGTTACCATATAAAGAACCTGTTAAGGCCACTATGGCTCTTCAGCAGGTCTTTGGGGTGGTTGAGGTGCTATATAGCACTGCTACAATATAAAGAACCTGCTAACCCCTTTTTACCCCTTTTCCACCAAGGCAGTTTGAGTGCTTCTTCAGAGCCAAAGCCTAGTTTCAAAACAGTTCTTTGTCTTTTTGACAAAGCACCAGCTGAAAACCAGGAAAAGTGGTTTGTAAGTAGCACCAGAACATTACTGGTCAAGAAGTTAAAACTGCTTACGTCAGGGCGGGGTTACCATGACCAACAAGGTGAACAGAAACTTTTGACCAGACTTTTTTTAAATAGCAGATAAACATAAACAAGTTGGATTCGCCATGTGTCAATGTAGATGTAGGTTTGCAAAGCCACTGTTGATATTAGGCTTGTTCGGGATGTGTCTGTGCTGAGCAGACCGGTCGGCGTGTGGTGTCAAAGTATTACGAGAGCAATTTAAAAGCTTAAAGAGTACTTTGCTCTCCAATCTCTCTTGTGGTGCTTTGGCATCGTGCACTGTTGGTCTGCGCAGCATCCATGCATCTGGAGCCATCCTGGTGTGTTTGGGTTTGGCGCTGCAGCACTAGCGTTGCCAGAAAAGATGCAATGTATTCAGTGATGTAAGACCTGGCTCTGTGGTGGCTCAATTGCCTGTGGAAAAGCAAACCAGTTCTTAGAAGGCTCTCCATTCAAACCAACTCTGAACCGGCAAAAGCACTAGCTTTGAACTAGCACTCGGTTCCAGCTGGTGGAACAGGGGTCTATGGTAAAGACCACTATGGTTCTTCAGTGGTTCTTTGGGGTGGCTGAGGTGCTATAAAGCACCACTACCATATAAAGAACCTGTAAAGACCACTATGGTTCTTCAGTGATTCTTTGGGGTGGTTGAGGTGCTATAAAGCACTGTTAATATATTAAGAACCTGTTAAGCCCACTATGGTTCTTCAGCAGTTCTTTGGGGTGGTTAAGGTGCTATATAGCACCGCTACCGCATAGGGCTAAAGAACCTGTTAAGCCCACTATGGTTCTTCAGCATTCCTTGGGGTGGTTGAGGTGCTATATAGCACCACTATCGTATGAAGAACCTGTTAAGTCCACTATAGGCCTCTTTTCCACCAGCAGGAACTGGGTGCTAGTTTAGGCTAGCCTTCTAAGAACTGGTTTGCTTTTCCACAGGATAGAGAGCCACCACAGAGCCAAGTCTTGCATGACCGAATAAGTCTCATCTTTTCCAGCAATGCTAGTGTAGTACCACCAAACACAATCACCAGGTTTGCTTGAGATGCATCCGTGCCACACAGATTGACCGGCGCACGACACTAAAGCACCGCCAGAGCCACTGGAGAGCAGACAACTCATTAAGCTTTTGAATGCTCTAGCAGTGGTTTGTGCTTTGGGGGTCGAAAGACAAAGAACCGTTCAGAAACTAGGCTCTGGCTCCGAACTGCCTTGGTGGACAATAGGGCTGGGTAAAAAATATCGATTCTCCGATTTTAATCGATCTCCAGTTTAACGCAACGATATCGATTCGGGAAATCCCCGAATCGATTCTTAATGCACGTGCTTCACGTAAGAGGATATGAATATTCACCTCTCGTCCTGAAGGTGTCACTAGTGTTCCTGCTGAGAGAGTTTTCTAAACTGCTGGTGATCTAATCACAGCGCAAAGGAGCTGCCTTAGATCAGATCAGAACATGTTAATCAGCTGCTTTTTTTGCAGAAAAATCTGGTGATCAAAAATTATTAGGCTGTAGTTAAGAACTGTTAGAACTGTTAGTTTTATGTTAATGTTTTGTATAGGCAGACAGGGGCTTTATGAATGGGCCTGTTTTGAACGTTTTGAATTTAGAAAAATGTTTTATTTCTTAAACATGTTTGAAGTTCTTAATAGATTTCACTGTTGCACATTTACAGTCTTTTTATTTTTTTACAGTAATGTGCATTTTGCAGTTTGTTTACATGGTGTACAATGGATGCACATATTTATGACTTCTTGTTACAGTGTTCATTTAAAATAAAAGTTGTCTAAAATAAACAACTGTGTGCACCCTATTATTAATGTAGATGTGTATTTCAGTAATAAACTTAAGTAGGAGAGTTCCAGTTACCAGCATTTATACCAAAATATGGATCCCATGTCAGCAAAACTAACATTTTAAATGAAATATTGATAGCTAATCGATATCAAATCGAATCGAAATCGAAATCGAATCGAATCGAATCGAAACCATAAAAATAAGAATCGAATCGAATTGCCAAATTGGTCACAATACCCAGCCCTAGTGGACAAGGGGTATATGTTTCTTCAGTGGTTCTTAGTGATGGTTATATAACACCACTATCGTATTAAGAACGTGTTAAGCCCACTATGATTCTTCAGCGGTTCTCTGGGGTGGTTGAGGTGCTATATAGCGCCGCTACTGTATAAAGAACATGGTAATGCCACTATGGTTCTTCAGCTGTTCTTTGGGATGTTTGAGGAGCTATATAACGCCGCTACTGTATAAAGAACCTGGTAAGGCCACTATGGTTCTTCAGCTGTTCTTTGGGGTGCTTGAGGAGCTATATAGCACCGCTACTGTATAAAGAACCTATTAAGTCCACTATGGTTCTTCAGGGTGGTTGAGGTGCTACATAGCACCGCTACTGTATAAAGAACCTGTTAAGTCCACTATGGTTCTTCAGTGGTTCTTTGGGGTGGTTGAGGTGCTATATAGCATTGTTACCGTATAAAGAACCTGTTAAGGCCACTATGGTTCTTCAGCGGTTCTTTGAGGTGATTGAGGTGCTATATCTTCTGCAGTTCTTTGGGGTAGTTTAGGTGCTATATAGCACCACTACCATATAAAGAACCTGTTAAGTCCACTATGGTTCTTCAGCATTTTTTGGGGTGGTTGAGGTGCTATGTAGCAGCACTACCATACAAAGAACCTGTTAAACCCCTGTAAGTAGATTGGCAAAAATTCAGTAATATGTCCATCAAAAGTTTACACCAAAAAAAAGAAAAGAAAGCCATTTTGAATTTGAATCAGATTCTTTTTCAACAGGGCCAGGCAGCCTTATTAAATTATTAACAAGCTATTCTCCTCAAATTCCATTTACTTTTAGTTCCACTGTTATCATTTTAAATTATTAATCACCTCAGGTCTGATGTGTTTTTTTTAGACACATAAGTTCTAATCACCAAAAAGCATCACCAAGCAAAACTAAAATAATAAAATCTTCATAAAAACACAACTCCATACACCTAAGGAATATAAAACAATTACATCAAAGAATTAACTGCGGCATCAAATCCTAAATCAGAACCTTACAACTTACATCACATCCACTTTCGTTCTGGTGCACTGCCAATATACTGAGAGTTTCCCATCTAAGTGCTGTTGCTATGGTTTCAAGATGTCAGCTGATATATAACAAGACACAGATATGTAGGGAGAATATCTGACCTTGAAGCCCTATCAAAAGCAGCTCTGCTATCCTTAGCACTCTAATTAATTTACTCTAAGCAGTCTCGCCTGGAGAAGTATAATTCTAAAGCTGCTAAGTAAGTCATTTATAAAGTATCAAATACATACAGACAATGCTTATATGTATATCAGTAGACAGTCTGTAAGCTTTTCAGATCTTTTTTGTAAAACAGTTTGCATGAGAGTACTAATAATAGACCAAATGACTAAAACCCTCCCTTCCCCTGAAATCCTAATTACACATTCAGTCCATCAACGCTCAGTGACGCACACACCAAACAACCTATAGATCTGAGTCTTCCAGCACCTCTGCTGACCCAGCTACCGCAGAACAATTCCCAGAAAGCCTTGAAACGCAGAGACACAAACACTTCCCCTGACACAAGCACAAAACAGTGGCCTCCCTTACGATGTAATTAAAGAAGAGGTTTTAAAGGCCCTGATCTGCAAAATGTGCTTCTGCACTGTGTGTAATGACTGGAATTGTAAAAAGCTTTAAATAAACTTTGTTGAAAATGCTTTAAGGATTGGAATATGTTAAGTATTATGCTGTTAAACCGTTCTGGTTTTCCTATTGTATTTTTTTTAAACTGCATAATGCTCTTCTGCTGCAATTGACAGTCTGTCACAATACACCATGCCAATTTGATCACCTCTTGCCATTGTTTGTTAGTGAACTGAAGGAGAAAGTGCTTGCTGAGAGTATACCTGCAAGGCATGTGAGAATTTGACAGCTGGATGAAGGACTAAGTGACATGTTTCCTCTGAGGCCTCACTAGCACAGGTGCTTCTCAAGCACCCCTACAGTCATTAATAATGAAACTTTTCTTTCCTCTATCTAAATCTAAATCGCATTATGTGAGTCTTTTTAATACTCTCCTCCTATAAATCTTAAGTCTGAAAGGCAAATTCCTACAAATGCATATTCAGTAAGGTCAGGCGCAAAAATAATTGTCCACACCTTTTCAGTGATAATTCTTCACTGCATGTCTTCAGTAAATCCTGACAGTACTTTTTAAACATCAAAACACAGTTTATGCTGGCGCAAGCTATTAGTAAATTTAGCCTCAACTGTCCTAAACCATAATAAGAGTTTCAACACTTGAAATTTAGAAACTTGGAAATTAAAAAAAATGGATAAATGGATGTGACTGAAATCAATTGAAAATACAGAACAGTGCTAACTCTTGATTAGACAAATCCAGCACCTGTTTCACTTCTTCATTCTGGATCTGCGTTCTACTTTCCTATCCCCTGGAAAGACATTGGATGATTCCTCACTATTCCCAGCAGACTTCTTGTGATGCCGTAATCTGTGCTTCTTTTTGGATGGATTTCCCTCTTCCATCTTATTCAAATGGTGTACATGGTGGTCCTCTCTGCAAAGAAAATCTGAAGAGGCAGAGGCCACGAGTGGAAGAGATGTAGGCCTGGGAGCTTGAGATGTGTCTGCGTCACCAGATTCAACATCGCATGGATTGTACGTTTCCAACACCAAATCATCGGAAGCATCTGTAGGGACAAGCTCCTCAGTCTCTACAATGGAAGGTTTCACATCTTTGGAAAAGCTGGACCTTCTCCGTCTAGCATGAAAGCCTCTCTCAGTAGTTGCCACTGGCCTTTTCTTGTGCTTTGATTTTACATATTTTTGAGAGTGTTCTTTGTTCATGTTTTCCCCTTGCTTAGGTACAAGGACATCTCTTATTTCACAGCTTGAGTGAGCTTGAGTGAAGTTAATTTTCATAGATGACAACTGACTAGCACACTGCTCAACAAGGGAAGCTATGCTGATATCACTTCTTATCCCGCAGGTGCTTGCCGGGGAGAGTAGGTCCCTGGTTATTGGCTGTGGAGTTTGAGCGGACCTGGGAAGACTGGCATGGGTCCAAAGGTCTGAAGTCTTGATGTGCTCAATGAGGGACATACAAGAACGGCACAGGTGCAGATCTTTAGCTCCATTTTTCAGCGAACCCTTGCAAGATTCACAAAGAGAATCCTTGTTTATGGCCAACACAAACAAAGACCTTGTACCAGAGCCAGGGGAGCTTACCACTGGGGACTGCAAATCTCCACCTGGAGTCGTAGAAGAGTCAATATTGAATATCCTGAAACATACACCACTCACTGGGGTCCTGGGTTGGCTCTCTGGAGAGGCCATGGTTATTGTATTTGCATCATATTTTGAAGGCAGAACACCAACACCAACTGTGTCTCCTCTACTGTTAACAGTTCTTGCTCCTTTTGGTTTCCTAACCCTTGCTGACTGGGGTTTGCATCTCAGACGTACATCTCTTGCTTCTTCACTAATTTTTGAAGATCTCATTTCTGTTGGGTTACTATTGTCTGTTCTATGCTTCAGCCAGTTAACTATGCCCATAGCCATTGATATCTCAGTGTCACAAAGCTTTAGTAAGCAATCCTTCCCCATCCATTTGCTTTGCAGAAGCTCTTGACCAACAAAGTCCTGAGCCAAAGGTGGGGCAAGATTTTCTTCTGCTCCTACATGGAAGCTATACATGGATAATGGAAGATCACTGCACTGGCCAACAATGCTGTTTGTTAGATTGAGCTCATCATCAAAGATCGGGGTAATCTCTGCCTCGCTGGTGTCACAGAACAGCTCATATAGGGCATCTCCACTGTATGTGTCCCTAGGGAACTTGTTGGAATGCACTGGAGTGAGAGAACTTCTGCTGTGGTCCTCAAAACCAGGAGAAACATAATCACAGTAGCCTTCATCACTGGTGTTCCCTTGGTTGTCACTTTTGGGTGTTATCACATCAGTATTAAATTCTCTGATCTCGGACTCTACAGGTTGTGGTGTATTTGTTGTTACATCTTCAGACTTGGTTATGGAGGGAGATTTTGTGATAGGTGTTGTGGATTTTGTCGCATGCGCTGTTGCTTTTGAACTTTGCCCTAAAAGCAAAGTTCTGTTTAGGGTTTCCCACAACCCGAACATGTCCAGGACCTCAGCATGAGCTGGAGAGGCCAGACACTCCGTACCTCCTTGGAAACCTGCAGTAGTAGGGCTTTGCCTTGGAGGTTCACAGGCAACTTTGTTACGCTCAGGGCTAAGGACTCCCTCAGGTGATACAAGATCATCTGCAAATATCTCACCACAACCAGCCTGAGATCCAAAGCTTTTTAATGAAGCAGCATCCTCACAGACATTAGCACAACATTCACTGGAAGAGTCAGAAGGAGTTTCACTGAGCTCGTCACTATATCTGCTTCCTGCAGTGGTACGCTCTCGGTGCCGTAACGTCTTCCTTGTCCGTTTCAATGAAGGAAAATTTTCACCTGCAACATGACATGGTGTACTTGGTGACGTAGCTTTCTCATGTTTGTGTCTTTTGTGACCAAACAAATCTTTAATGGCCTTCCTAGGTTTCCTCAGGGAGATCCTCTTTTTAGGAATGGATTTGGCTATGCAGGGCACAAAGGGCACTTGAGGTGTTAGGTTACGGTAATCAATGATTTCATGACTGCTGCCAGATGTATCTCTGTTCTCACGAAGCAACCTTAGAGGCGCCTCAAATCCTGAAAAGCTGACACTGGTTACCAGCTTATGTTGATGGCGCCAGTTGGTCCCATCTTTGCATCCAGGGCACTCAGCTTGCGGCTGTCCCGTTCCTCTCACACAGTCATGGGTTTTGTTTCTTCTAAAAGATCCACGGAGCCGTCTGTCACCTTCTGATAGCGTGTCACTAACCCCAGGGGATAGTATGTCTAAAGTGTCTGGCACAGGCAGTGAGGATGAGCTTTCATCAGTACTGTGTGTATTCACAAATCTATTATTCGTAGTGGTTTGAGATTTGTGCTCTTCAAGCCATTTACTTCGGCCAAGCGCTTTACTTGACCTCTTCCGCTCATCTGAAGGATCTTCACTCTTTGACAGCTCCATGTTTTCATATACATAACTGTAACTAGATATGAGACAAATATAGAATACAGTTAATATAAAATGATAATTTTTTATTTACCTGTAATTTAGGTCATTCATTTCAAATAATTTACAATGTTATATTGTACTTGTTACATTGCGTCATAAAGTGTGTACTATCTCATCATTATAGGATTAGTTCACTTCCAGTTTAAACGTTACCTGATAATTTATTCACCACCATGTGATTCAGGATGTTTATGTCTTTCTTCAGTCACAAAGAAAAAGTTTTATGAGGAAAATATTCCAGGATTTTTCTTCATATAGTGGACTTTTTTGGTTCCCAACAGCTTGACCTTTCAAATTGCAGTTTTAATGCATGTTCAAAGGGCTCTACACGATCCCAGTTGAGAAATAAGGGTCTTACACCATGTCCTAACTACACGCGATAAAAAATTCTGTTCTGTGTTAATCTGAGCTTTTGTCCTAACTAGCTGTGACAGCGACATGCAAAATCTCGATTTTAGAAATGGTGTCTATTTCTGCGACATCGCAGCTGGAATATCAACATACTATGACAATTATACTCTCAGGTACTGATCATGTACTGTCTAATGTGAGTTTGAATATCATATTGCATGACATTTATAGCCATACTGAATGCAACAATAGATAATTTTCCTCAGACATTTATGTTAAAACTCAATACAAACCAACGAGTGTTTTCCATGACAAAGATGGAATCAATTACTCAGTATGTAGTTTTAATAATGTTAAAAAGGTTTAATATTTATAAGCACGTGTACATTTGTAGCAAGCACCAAAAAAAAAAAAAACATTGTATGGGTCAAAATTATATTTTTTTTCTTAAATGCCAAATATCATTCGGATATTCAGTAAAGATCATGTTAAAGATCATGTTCCATCAAGATATTTTGTAATTTTCCAACCATAAATTTATCAAAACCTAATTTTTAACTAGAAATATGCATTGCTAAGAACTTATTTTGGACAACTTTAACTGCAATTTTCTTAATATTAACATTTTTCAGGGTTCAACTGTAAAAAACTGACCCTTATGATTGGTTTTGTGTGTCTGTTTTATATTAATCATGACAGCTAGATTTACTGCCACACAAATGTGAAAGCTTTTTAGTAAACAGTAACACTGATATTACTTTGCTATTTTGACTAGGGCAAGTTGTAATTATTCTCGTATTTAAATCAATAAAATGGTCTAGTATTTCTCAAAATGAATATACTATGCATTGCTACATTTTATATATTTTAAAGCAAAAGATGACAGGCTGATCTGTAGTGAGAGAAAAAAAGGAATGTTGCAATTTCCTATCGTGCACTTCGTTTGACTAAAACACTTCGCTAATATGGATATCATTCAACTGTAATTCAAATTTGATAACACAAGGGACAGTCCGTATTGCTTAAAAAATAGGTCACACATATAGTATGAAAAGATTGAGCATTATATGGCTTTACAATTTCCAATAAACGGCTCATACAAACGCTAGTGAGTCAATAGCAAATACCTCACATACACAAAATTCCGTCTTATTTTATTTTTAAGGAATAACTCCTGTTTGTACCGTACTCTGCCTCACTGGTTTGCAGTTCGTCGTTCGATTTCATTTGAGCAACGCCTTAATATCCACGTTTTTGCCTAAAACAAAGTACACTGAATTCTAATACATAAACGAATTCGAATGCCATTTCATTCGGTCATTTTAACACATACCTGAAGCAGATTGTGACAAGAAGGCGTTTGGCGGGAGCTGGTGGTTCACACGCGCGTGACAAGATGGGATGCTCTGGCTGTCAGCGCGCGTGTAAAGATAATTACGATAGCCAATCAGAAGACAGAATAACGCTCACAACACAGCATCATCACTCACTGATCATACGCCTGGATACAATGAGCGCGGAACGTTCTCACACTCTGTGGACACTGAAATATCACTGAAGGGCTTTCATAACATTTCCTCATGAGAAATATAAAGCCTCCAGGCTCAGCTCAAACCCAGAGAAGGATATTAACAATATATTCCCCCCCAAAATAAAAGAAAACCGGTGTATCAGAACCTACTAATTCCATTAAAGCCTCTAGTTATCATAAAAAGCTATTGAAATCCAGAGAATAATTTAAAATGTTTAGTGCTAAAAGCTATTACACTAATTCTAATGTCGTACTTGTACATTCTTTCAAAACAAAACACATATGAATGAAGATTAACGTTTGGAATGTGAACAAAATTTAATTAACCTTCTGAGGAACACTGAAAACAACACTGACAAACATAACCTTTTTTTTTTTCTTTTTTTCTGGAAAAATAACGGAATTAAATCCAAAGTTTGTGTTCGACATCTCTTAAGTGCAAATGATGATCACAGATAAGGACCCCATCCAAGGTACATGAGGCACAGGAGGTTGTCATCCGTGGCTTCTTGAATGAGGTAGTGCACATGGCCCTCAATGGACAAAGGCAGACCCATCACTTTATTTCTGTTCTTGATCACTCCCTGAAGACGTTGCTCAATGTCCAGAACATGAGTCTTAGCCTAGAGTGGAATAAAATCAAATTATGGCTATTTACAACTATTACTTAAGATCATTACTTCATCTATAGTTAAACTGCAACAGCTCAAATTGCATATAAAGATGAGGCACTTACAGTACTCAGAAAGTGTGTTCTAATTTATAACCATAATGCCTTATGTTTATTCATAATTTAAGGCTGCTTAGCTGAATGTGAAAGCACATATGACAGATGTCACAGATAAGCATCTTCTTTCAGGCTGAAGTCACTAATGGGTGAAATACCTTCTCATTGAGGATCTCTCCAGATTCATTGACTTGTGTCTTAGAGGAACCCTTGACAGGTTTACTCCACTCTACCAAAGGATCATGCAGGAATGTTTTTAAAACACTGGATAAAAGGAATAAAAACAAATTGTGAAATATGAAGTATTATACAAATATTGTATGAAATGTTAAATTGAAAACACTCAACATAGAACAGATTTGGTTTGTGAGTCTTTGGAAAATATTGAACAGCAACAGTTTATAAAAACTGATGTTTTTATTTTATTATATTTTCAGTATATTAGAATGATTTCTGATGATCATGTGACACTGAAGACTGAATGGCTGCTTAAAATGCAGCTTTGCCATCACAGAAATCAATTACATTTTAACAGAAACAGTTCATTTATATTTCATGATATTACTGTTACTACTGTATTTTTAATTTAATTAATGCAGCCGTGCTAAGCATAAGTAGGACAGCGTTTTTTGTCAATAAAGTCAATTATGAGAATAGTCGAAATGTTGAGAATTAAGTCAAAATATTTTGACAATAATGTAAAAATTATGAGAATAAAGTCAAAATGTTTTGACAAAGTCAAAATTACGAGAATAAAGTCAAAATATTTTGTCAGTTAAAATGATGAGAATGAAGTCCAAATGTTTCGAGAATAAAGTCAAAATTACGAGAATAAAGTTGAAATATTTTGTCGATAAAGTCAATTTTAAGAATAGTCAAAATGTTTTGAGAATAAAGTCTAAATATTTTGACAATGTCAAAATTATGAGAATAAAGTCAATTTTTTTTTAGAATAAAGTAGAAATATTTCGAGAATAGTCAATTATAAAGTCAAAATGTTTAGTGAATAAAGTTGAAATGTTTCAAGAATAATGTTGAAATGTTTTGAATAAAGTTGAAATATTTTGACAATAATGTCATCATAATTATGAGAATAGTCAAAATGTTTCAAGAATAGTCAAAATATTTCGAAAATATGTCAAAGTTATGAGAAAAGTCAAAGTATTTCGAGAAAAGTCAAAATTACCAGAAATAAGTTGAAATATTTAGTCAATAAAGTCAATTATGAGAATAAAGTCGAAATGTTTAGTGAATAAAGTAGAAATGTTTTAAGAATAATGTCAAAATGTTTTGAATAAAGATGAAATATTTTGACAATAATGTCAAAATTACGAGAATAGCCAAAATGTTTCGAGAATAGTCAAAATATTTTGACAATAATGTCAAAGTTATGAGAATGAAGTCGAAATGTTTCAAGAATAAAGTCAAAATATTTCAGTAAATTCTAAAAATTTCAAGAACAAAGTCAAAATATTTTGACAATAATGTCAAAGTTATGAGAATAAAGTTGAAATATTTCAATTATAAGCATAAAGTCGAAATGTTTGGAGAATAAAGTGGAAATGTTTGGAGAATAAAGTGGAAATGTTTGGAGAATAAAGTGGAAATGTTTGGAGAATAAAGTGGAAATGTTTGGAGAATAAAGTGGAAATGTTTGGAGAATAAAGTGGAAATGTTTGGAGAATAAAGTGGAAATGTTTGGAGAATTAAGTGGAAATGTTTCGAGAATTAAGTGGAAATGTTTCGAGAATTAAGTGGAAATGTTTGGAGAATAAAGTCGAAATGTTTGGAGAATAAAGTCGAAATGTTTGGAGAATAAAGTCGAAATGTTTGGAGAATAAAGTCGAAATGTTTGGAGAATAAAGTCGAAATGTTTGGAGAATAAAGTCGAAATGTTTGGAGAATTAAGTGGAAATGTTTGGAGAATTAAGTGGAAATGTTTGGAGAATAAAGTCGAAATGTTTGGAGAATAAAGTCGAAATGTTTGGAGAATTAAGTGGAAATGTTTCGAGAATTAAGTGGAAATGTTTCGAGAATTAAGTGGAAATGTTTGGAGAATAAAGTCAAAATGTTTGGAGAATAAAGTCGAAATGTTTGGAGAATAAAGTCGAAATGTTTGGAGAATAAAGTCGAAATGTTTGGAGAATAAAGTCGAAATGTTTGGAGAATTAAGTGGAAATGTTTCGAGAATTAAGTGGAAATGTTTGGAGAATAAAGTCGAAATGTTTGGAGAATAAAGTCGAAATGTTTGGAGAATAAAGTCGAAATGTTTGGAGAATAAAGTCGAAATGTTTCGAGAATTAAGTGGAAATGTTTCGAGAATTAAGTGGAAATGTTTGGAGAATAAAGTCAAAATGTTTGTAGAATTAAGTCGAAATGTTTCGAGAATAAAGTCGAAATGTTTCGAGAATAAAGTCGAAATGTTTGGAGAATAAAGTCGAAATGTTTGGAGAATAAAGTCGAAATGTTTGGAGAATTAAGTGGAAATGTTTGGAGAATTAAGTGGAAATGTTTGGAGAATTAAGTGGAAATGTTTGGAGAATTAAGTGGAAATGTTTGGAGAATTAAGTGGAAATGTTTGGAGAATTAAGTGGAAATGTTTGGAGAATTAAGTGGAAATGTTTGGAGAATAAAGTCGAAATGTTTGGAGAATTAAGTGGAAATGTTTGGAGAATTAAGTGGAAATGTTTGGAGAATTAAGTGGAAATGTTTGGAGAATTAAGTGGAAATGTTTGGAGAATTAAGTGGAAATGTTTGGAGAATTAAGTGGAAATGTTTGGAGAATTAAGTGGAAATGTTTGGAGAATAAAGTCAAAATGTTTCGAGAATAAAGTCGAAATGTTTGGAGAATAAAGTCGAAATGTTTGAAGAATAAAGTCGAAATGTTTGGAGAATAAAGTCGAAATGTTTGGAGAATAAAGTCGAAATGTTTGGAGAATTAAGTGGAAATGTTTGGAGAATAAAGTCGAAATGTTTGGAGAATAAAGTCGAAATGTTTGGAGAATTAAGTGGAAATGTTTGGAGAATTAAGTGGAAATGTTTGGAGAATTAAGTGGAAATGTTTGGAGAATTAAGTGGAAATGTTTGGAGAATAAAGTCGAAATGTTTGGAGAATTAAGTGGAAATGTTTGGAGAATAAAGTCGAAATGTTTGGAGAATAAAGTCGAAATGTTTGGAGAATTAAGTGGAAATGTTT
Organism: Garra rufa; assembly: GCF_049309525.1. Lineage (NCBI taxonomy): Eukaryota > Metazoa > Chordata > Actinopteri > Cypriniformes > Cyprinidae > Garra > Garra rufa. The sequence goes on from NC_133370.1 coordinate 32,509,517, forward strand.
CGAGAATTAAGTGGAAATGTTTCGAGAATTAAGTGGAAATGTTTGGAGAATAAAGTCAAAATGTTTGGAGAATAAAGTCGAAATGTTTGGAGAATAAAGTCGAAATGTTTCGAGAATTAAGTGGAAATGTTTCGAGAATTAAGTGGAAATGTTTGGAGAATAAAGTCAAAATGTTTGGAGAATAAAGTCGAAATGTTTCGAGAATTAAGTGGAAATGTTTCGAGAATTAAGTGGAAATGTTTGGAGAATAAAGTCAAAATGTTTGGAGAATAAAGTCGAAATGTTTCGAGAATAAAGTCAAAATGTTTCGAGAATAAAGTCGAAATGTTTGGAGAATAAAGTCGAAATGTTTGGAGAATAAAGTCGAAATGTTTGGAGAATTAAGTGGAAATGTTTCGAGAATTAAGTGGAAATGTTTGGAGAATAAAGTCGAAATGTTTGGAGAATAAAGTCGAAATGTTTGGAGAATAAAGTCGAAATGTTTGGAGAATTAAGTGGAAATGTTTCGAGAATTAAGTGGAAATGTTTGGAGAATAAAGTCGAAATGTTTCGAGAATAAAGTCGAAATGTTTCGAGAATAAAGTTAAAGTAAACATTTTTTAACTTTATTTTCAAAATATTACAACTTCAACTTCGTAATTACACTTTTTTTTTTTTGTTTTAACGTGGCACTAAAACACCATAGTACATAAGAGACCAATTTCAAAAATATTTTAAAAATCTTATTGACCCCAAAGTTTAATTTGTATGCCTGTGTAAGTTCAAAGATGTTCACCTCATAAGCGGCTCTCTCTGGTCCCTCATAAGTCTGAGTGTGACTTCACAGGCCTGTCTAAACAGGCCCTCTGTGCCCATCGGTCCCATCGCATGAACCATGTTCTGAGTGAGCCGGAAGGGAACCACCTCAGGGACATCAAATGTCTCCCCCTTAAGCACCAAAAACACGTTTATTCTTCAGTTACCCAAAGATATCAAGTATAAGGAGTAAGACAATTGTCACATTCCTCATTCATCTCAAACCTTGTTAAAGAGGCAGTTGAAATCCACATGGACACACTCGCCAGTCAGGGAGTCAAACAAAATGTTTTCTCCATGGCGATCACCAAGTCCAAGAATATAGCCCACCATAGACATGACCGCAGTAGAGCGACAGTAAGCAGACCTGCTGTTGTACCTGTTGAAATGCCACATTTGCCCCATGTGTGAAGACGTTTGAACTCACTTCAAAGAGGTCATGAACTGCCTTTTTATTATTTTGTACGGCTAACACTGGGATCAGAAGGAAGACTGTTTTTCCACAACTTGGCCCTGCACAGCATCTTGTATTCAGAGCGATCTGTATCATTTAGTTTCTACATAGACCTGTGTTCGCCTCTCGTTATTGACACTACATGCGTGACATCTGGTTTCTCAGTTCATGACCCCTTCAATAGTCAATTCTAAGAAACATTTAGCATATTACTGTTCAAAGATATTATGAATGTGAACACTGAAAGCCTGTAGTATATACCAAGAGGTGGGATCAGGAAATGTCCGTAGGAACCACTCATGAAAAACTGGTGGATGTCTGGCACACAGCACATCTTTGTGCAGCTTCAGCTTCTCCTGAAAAGATGCTGTTTTGGGCAAAATCAGCTTTCGCAGCTCTGTCCCACTGACATAGATCCCTGTAAAAAAAAAAAAAAAAAGCATGCCTTTTTAACACAACGTACACTACTTTCACTAAAAATGCAAAACACTGACAGCCTGAATAAACATTTTTTTAATAAAACTTTAAAACGGCATGTTTAACACTTTCTGGAATTGATTCTGATTGATTAATCAATATTCCATGTCTATATACAGTACACTACCATTCAAAAGTTTGGGGTTGATAAAATGTATTAATGTTTTTGAAAGAAATGCTCACTAAGGTTGCATTAATTTGATCAAAATATACAGTAAATCAGTAATGTTGTGAAAAAAACAAATATATATTTAAAAATGTCATTTATTCCTGTGATGACAAAAATGAATTTCGCAGCCATTACTTCAGCATTCAGTGTCACATGATCTTTTAGAAATTATTCTAATATGCTGATTTGTTGCTCAAAACATACTGATTATTATTATCAATGTTAAAAACTATGGAAGCTTGTTTTCACCACTAAATAAAAACAAAACTTTTTTTTCCACACAATTCTGACTTTTTTTTTCTCAGAATTGTCAGATATAAATTTGCAATTGCAAGTTATAAAGTCCGATTTTGAGGGGAAAAAAAGACTGATATGTTCTCAGAATTTTATTGCTTAAAATTCTGATTTAATAACTCACAATTATAAAATTTATTTTATATTATATATTATATTTTATTTATATTAAAACTCGCAAAGACTTGTGAGCTCATATCTCAGTATTTCGACTTTGACAGTTTATATCTCACAATTCTAATTTAATAACTCAAAATTCTAAAAAACTCAATTCTGAGAAAAAAGTCACAATTGTGAGTTTATATCTTGCAATTCTGACTTTATTTCTCATAATTGCGACTTTCTGACTTTAAAACTCGCAAAGACTTGTGCTAATTTCTCAGTATTTCGACTTTATTTGTCAGTTTATATCTCACAATTCTGACTTTATAACTCACAATTGCAAGTTAATATTTCGAAATTTTGACTTTATAACTCGCAATTTTGAGTTTTTGTATAAAGCAATTACGATAAAAAAGTCTGAATTCAGATAAGTTTTATTTTGTTTTATTCAGTGGCAGAAACAGGCTTCCATAGAAAACAGTACTGCATAATATTTTTTGTGGAAATCATCTTTCCAGTATTCTTTGATGACTGGAAAGTTTTAAAACAGCTTTTATGTGAAACAAAAATCTATTATAACATTGCTGTTACAGTCTTTTTTTTTTTGGGGGGGGGGGGCATTTTCGCCTTAATTGTGATAGGAAAGATCAGATATGACAGGAAGCGAAGTGGGAGAGAGATAGGGGGAGGGATCGGGAAAGGTCCCCGAGTTGGGATTCGAACGCGGGACGCCTGGAGCGCAACGGCGCCGTATGCCGGCGTGCTGCCCACAAGGCTATCGGCACCAACCTTTACAGCCTTTTTTAATCAATTTTTATGCATCTTATTTTTCCAGAAAAAAAACTTTTGAATGGTAGTAGGCCTATATTTATTTATTTATTTTGTGATAAAAATTGCAAGTCGATCGTTATCACAAAATAAACCACTTCAGATTGATACAAGCTTTTATTTTACAATCTGCGTCAGCATATATCATGCGACACATAACATTACTCAATTATAACATATACTTTTTACCCTTAAAGGCAACCCGGGTATGAAGACTTGCATGGCTAAATATAATGTAAACGATGTCTTTTACTGAAATATGTAGAAGAAAACCCATGAAAGATTTACATTATTTATAAAAAATCCATCTAGCATTTTTTGTCTCTGCCGCTTGTAAGCTCTTCCAGTACCTGTGGTCTACTAGAAACATCAAAGGCATCAGGGCTAAAGTGAAGATAAAAAGACGCAGGTCTTTAGGAAGTTTTATTCATCCACAGGCATCTTCTAATTTTTTTTCCTCTTCTTATCGCTAGAAAAGCAGTGATGACTTGCTGCTCTTGTTGCCCTTCGACTGAAAATTACAACCAAAAGCCACACAATGTGGCATCGTATTAGTATTTTAGTTGTGTTGCAGTAAAAAATGCAACAGGTAGCACCAGTAGCTCAACTAGTTCAACCAACAGACATAAAAAAAAAATTGCACCCCCCTATAGTCCAAAATATGTAGAATGTAGATTTTTTTAAATAATGTAAATCTTTCATGGGTTTTTTACAACATATTTCAGTAAGAGCCATACAAGTCTTAATACCCGGGTTCCCTTTAAGAAGAGAACTAGAGGCAATGAAAGCACACCTTTCTCTTTATACAGCTTTGTGAGGATGTGGCGTAAACCAGCCGTGTTGTTGACCCACTCTATTATGCCGCACTCTTCATTCAGAGGGATGACAGCGTATGTCCGAATGTGCAAATCCCTCCGTCTAGACTCGGCATCTTTCCTCAAAGACTAACAAAGGCACAATTTCATTAGGAAAATGCAGTTCATCAAGTATTCTGTGAACAGTACAACTCTAGTACCTTATTAATCAGACAGTTGAACTCCATCAGCCTGCAGTCTTTCCTCAGGTCATCTTTAGGTTTGCACATCATGGTGTAGAACTTTCCATCGGAGCCCTTGAGCGAGATCTTTTTTGGCTTCTGCAAGGATGCCAAGATCTCCACCTTTATGAATTGAAACATATAGTGATATCATGAATAAAGTATCATCTAAAATGAGAGTAATGCATTATATGCTCAAAAAATGGAGTATGATGAAATAGGTTGGCCTGACTGTGTCATCGAAGCCAGCGAGGTAGACCCAATGTCCTGGAAAAGCATCATGTTTGGGGTTGGCTCCTCCAGTAGAAGGCAGCGTGGGTATAAGGACAGACTGCAAAGGGATGAGGATCTGACTGAAGGTGGGCTCTTCCACCAGTTTCTTCAGCATTTTGAAGTGTATGCTCATGCTGAGGGTGCTGCTGTTCCCATCCACCTACACAATTAAACAAGAACACAGTTTGACTGCATCCAAACGCAAGAGTAATTTTAGAACCGACTGATTTTAAAATGAATGCCTTGGGGTAAAGTTGAGGAATACTAAAGATTAATAATAAATGCATAAAAGCTGTTTCTTTGGAAATCAAAATATTATTTTCTTGCTAGCGGTATAGTTTGTCCTACTGGTTTATTGCCAAGCTCCACCAGCTTGTCAGTCAGTCTGTTGGCGTCGCCGATAAATTTCCCAAATGACTCATTCAGACTGACAGCCTTCTTCAGGATCTCTTTACATCTGTTCATTCGAGTCGGATAGGAGGACTAAAAAATGAAAGAAGCACATACATTAAGCAGTTTATATCTGTGAAAGGACATTATTTATGGTTGTAGATGTGTCTAAGGTGTCTGACCTTTGACACAGCAGTCATCATCCACATAGCTTGTTGTGGGTAAGCTAAGAAAACTTTGGCCACGATCTCCATCAGCACAGCAAAGACCTCGTTGTTGGAGTGGCAGATTCGGGAGATGAGCTGTGAAAAGGCTGTGAGGAACTGGTAGGGCGAGAGGTTGCTAGTGTGTTCGCTAATGACGGAATTGATCTTAGAGAGTTCAGCACGCATCTGGGCTCGATCAGAGCGGCCAGCTGAAAAAGAGGGAGGAAGCTGGTGTATCATGGTGGTCTATTTTAACCCGGTTAGTCAATCTTTGGGTTGATAGCAAATTGATTTTAATCATTACGCTACTGCACTGCAAATTCAGTTACACTAGGCAAGAAAAAAAACTTGACAATATTAATAATAACAGTAGTAATAATTGACTAGTATCATTAATAACATTTTTTGTAATATTGCACATTCTTTTTATGGGGTAGTTCACCCAAAAGTGAAAATTCTTTCATTAATTACTCACCCTCATGTCATTCCAAACCCTTAAGACCTTTGTTCATCTTTGGAACCCAAATTAAGATATCTTTCTGACCCTGCACAGACAACAACGCAACTACTATGTTCAAGGGCCAGAAAGATAGTAAGGACATCATTAAAATAATCCATGTGATATCAGTAGTTCAACCGTAATTTACTGAAGCCTGTCTATGTGCAGGGTCTGAAAGCTCTTGGATTTCATCAAAAATATCTTAATTTGCGCTCTAAAGATGAGTGAAGGTCTTACGAGTTCGGAACGACACGAGGCTGAGTAATTAATGGCACATTATATAAGTTTTCGCCGCTAGAGGGCACATATTCAAAACCAACAAAGAAACAAAGGCGTAGTTTGATGATGCCGTGATTGAGTGTGGAATCATGGGAGTTGCAATTCGTCGGGGCAGAAATCATGTCCATGGATGAGTTACTGTATTAAAGACTTTTTAAGGTCACTATAGTTTGAAGCAGGGTGGGGCTGAATGTTGTGGAAGCAAAACGAGGATGTTGGAGCGATTGCTAATGAAGGATGAGTGCGATATATGGCTTGAAAGCAGCGGAGCTTTTACTATACCACAGTCGACCGGTTCCGCTTCTTCCAGTCATGCGTATGTAGGAAAAAGCAGCCCTGTTTTATCATACTAGATACATTTGCGTGTGTTGAAAGATCTGTTAGAATGCTACTCTGTGCGTTCATCACCTGTCCAATAAACTGCATAACATATTAAAGTGTCTTTGGGGTTGCCTTGTTTTCTACTAAATAAAACCGGAAAAATCGAGGGCGTATGACGTCATTGGCAGGCAACGCAATGACACGGCTTGTTACACTAGTAAAAATTGCTTATTTATTGGATTTAAACACTCTTCAAAACATTTGGGATAATGTAAGTACACAAAAATCTTACATATTGTGCCTTTAATGCAGTGGTTCTCAAACCTTTTTGGTCGCGCACCCCTTTAAAGGTTGTATCAGCGATTTCTAGCCTGAAACATAAAGTGTCAAATTCAGCTGTTTTTTCTTCACGAACCGCTCGCTGCCTGCCCCATAAATTGTCTGTGAAAAAAACGCGTCTCTCTGGTCAGCCTAGGGTCCGAGATATGCCAAAAAAAACAATCGGCACTACCAACCTTTCCACACATAAACAAACAGTGTTCCAACCAATCAGCGTCAGGGGTTTGGTGTTGTGGACTTTCCCACTGGTGCAGGGATATGAGGGAGGCGGAGCGAAAGTCCACAACACCAAACCCCTGACGCTGATTGGTTGGAACACTGTTTGTTTATGTGTGGAAAGGTTGGTAGTGCCGATTGTTTTTTTTGGCATATCTCGGACCCTAGGCTGACCAGAGAGACGCGTTTTTTTCACAGACAATTTATGGGGCAGGCAGCGAGCGGATCGTGATGAAAGGTCAGCTGAATTTGACACTTTATGTTTCAGGCTAGAAATCGCTGATACAACCTTTAAACCTTCAAAAAGTTAGGAGCACCAAAAAAATATAGGAGCACACAATTTATTTTTAGTAATGTGTCGATCTTGATTCTTCATGGCTGATTCTGATTGCAGATGTTTTTCAAGCAAATGGGCTAATTCTGAGAGCCTTTTTTAATATATTTATTTTACACCTTAAACAAG